>NC_090756.1:73558182-73620682 GCF_036898095.1 Palaemon carinicauda
ATAGAATTCTATCTGCCCTACGGACTTCTACTTGAATTCTATCCTGTGCCTTCGGTCACCTCGGGTTGTCCAAGGATGAAGGTTACGGTAACCAGCCGGGCGAGATGCACGGAGTATGTTCCTATCCTATCTCAACCCTTCCTCTGTGCATCACACCCTTTATCAAGTTAAAATTAATGATTAATATTAACTTAGTTTAAGAGTCATTCTTATGACCCCCCCCATACTCATTTTCTCTTTCTTTTACAGGAGGAGCAGATGAAGTGTGATTACGACTTCTGCGCTGTGAAACGCCCGCACTTCTACGGGCATACGGCGTGTAGGACCCACGCCCCTTGTGCCAACAAGAAAGGGGATTTGAAGTTCTGGGACCCGCAGAACTGTATGGTCTGCCAGGATCGCCTAGTCGATGCCTTTCATAATCCTCCCTCAGCGGAGGTCAGGGACACTTCTCGGGATAAGCTACGCAAGTGGGTGCGTGGCTTCCAGAAGAATGCCACTGGACCATACCTGGCCACTGAAGAAATGAGGTCCCTTCTGTTCCCAAAGGCCTCCCCCGATTCTGTGGTGCCCAAAGAACTGATCCCCACTGTCCAGATTACGGTGGAACCAGACGTAGTCATGCACGAGTGCCACCTAGATTCCGAGAACGACGAACATATGTCGGAGATTTCGGAGGGCACGGAGAAGACCCTTATGGCCCAAGGTGCGGAAGATGAAGAGGACCAGGTGGAATACACCGAGTCGGAGCAATAGGTCGCTCCTCCTTCCATCACCGCCCCTACTCCTACACCGACGGAAGTGTCTCTCCCGTCTACCTCCGCTACCTGATCAAAGCCATTATGGACGACAGGCTGAAAGAAACTCATGAATGAATGATTTAAAGTTTTCAGGCATCCTGACATCTAAGGTCATTGACGCCGGTAACATTTAATTTATATATACAAAAGTAAAAAATGAAATAAAATAAAAAATTAAAGAGTATTCAATTAAAATCATAAAAATTGAATGTCATAAAAGTTAAATATTTTTCAGAAGACCTGCTTCTGAAAGAAATCTAAAAATGCCACTTGCATGGTAGGACACATCATTTCCAAGAATCTTGGCAAGGATGAACCTGCCACCCTCACCTTGAGCCTCAAACAAATATCTATTCCGCAAGATGTTATAATTGGGGCATTCGGTCAACAAATGCCTTACTGTTAGAGGTACTACACAGTTGTCACAATACGGTTGCTGTTGGCCCTTCAGCAGAAACTCATGTGTCAACCGAGTGTGACCAATACGGAGACGACAAAGAGACGTCTCCCATTTTCGGGGCATCATATTATACCTCCAAGGAGATATGTCATTTGTTACTTCCCTCATTTTATTGCCATCTTGACTATCCCATTGCTGTTGCCATTTATTGCAAACCAATTTCTTGATGTCAGGTAAGAAATCATTACAGGGAATGGGATATCTTCTTGGCAGCAACTCGGATGCAGCCTCCTTAGCCAGTGAATCTGCCTTCTCATTCCCGGACACACCTACATGTGCTGGAACCCAACAAAATTGAACTGTTATACCTCTCCGTCCAATAAGGAAAAGCCATTCTAAAATCTTTAAAACTAGAGGGTTATTAGAATTAAAAACTTCCATAGCTTGAAGGACACTCCTTGCATCACTAAAAATTGTAAAATTACCCTCCTTCTCCAACGCTATTTTCTCAATAGCAGTTAATATGCCATACAGTTCGGCAGTAAATATGGAAGCGGTCAGAGGAAGTGCACCTCTACAATTAAAACCATTACTATGTACTCCAAATCCAACGCCAGCATCAGATTTGGAGCCATCAGTATAGATAAAAATTGATCCTCTATGTTCTTTAACATGTTCATTAAAAAGAGACCTGGCTTCTATGTCTGACATATTCTTCTTATCTCCAATAAAATATTTACAAAAAGATATCTCTGGTAACTTCCATGGAGGCGTTGATGATACCTTGAATGGAAGTATCTTATTTCTAATTATATCCAGACTATTTAATAATCGTTTCACCCGAAAGCCATAAGGTTGAGGAGATTTTGGGTGCAACTCAAAGTATGATGTTTGTCTTACAAGGCTTGCAGTCTGAAAGGCTAGAGAGTTAGGGAGTCTTTGCAATCTAAACCAATACCGAAGAATGGAAGACATTCGGTGAAGGTCTAGAGGTAACTCTCCAGCATCAACAAGGAGACTTGGGATAGGCGAGGTTTTAAAAGCTCCAGTAGACAATCTAATACCTGCATGATGTATCGAATCTAATATTTTTAACCGGCTTGGGGTGGCTGAAGAATATACCTCACAACCATAACTAATTTTGGAAAAAATCAAGGCCTTGTATAATTTTAAAATAGTATTGCGGTCTGCCCCCCATGATGTATGGGACAATACTTTTAAGATATTCAGAGCTTCAACACATTTAGCTTTTAGCGCTTTTAGGTGAGAAACCCAGGTAAGTCTACAGTCAAATATCAAACCTAAAAATTTGGTTTCCGATACACATGGTATCCGTTGACCTTTAATGTATATATCCGGGTCTGGATGTACTCCCCGGATACGACAAAAATGGACAATGGTAGTTTTACTTGTCGAGAACTTGAATCCATTCATGTCAGCCCACTGGATAATTTTATCAATAGAGAGTTGGATTTTTCTCTCAACCATTGCCATTCTAGTGCCAGCAAATGATATTGAGAGATCATCCACAAATAATGTTGAGAGAACATCCTGGGGAATGGCTGAGGATATCCCATTAATTGCTAGTGCAAAAAGGGTTACACTCAGCACACTACCCTGAGGAACTCCTTCTTCCTGGCACTTACTCTCTGATAGAGTTTCCCCCACTCTCACTTGAAAAACTCTACGTGAAAGAAATGCCTGAATAAATAGTGGCAGCTCTCCTCTCAATCCCAATTCATGAATGGTTTTAAGAATACCATATCTCCATGTGGTATCATATGCCTTTTCAAGGTCAAAAAATACTGTAACATGGTGCTGTTTGGAAGCAAAGGCTTCACAAATAGAAGACTCAAGTCGTATCAACACATCAGTCGTTGAGTGCATTTTTCGGAATCCACATTGAATCGGTGATAAAATACCTTTATTTTCAAGGTACCATATCAGCCTTGCATTGACCATCTTCTCCATGATTTTACATAAACAAGATGTCAATGCAATAGGACGATAGTTTGCTGCTAAAAACTTGTCTTTACCGGGTTTTAAAAAGGCTAAAATAATGGCTAGTTCCCAAACACTTGGGTAACTATGATCATGCCATATTCTATTAATAATGCTTAAAATAAATAGCTTTGTATTAAAATGTACATGTTTAATCATTGCATATGGAATTCCATCGGGTCCAGGGGCTGTATCGTTGCAATGAGCAAGTGCGGAATCAAATTCTCTTTCAGTGAAAGGAGAATTATACGACTCTTCCCTTCTTGTTGCAAAATTTAAAATTTTATTTTCTTCAGTGCTCCTATACTGGTGACCAGGGGCTCCTTCATACTTGCTGGATACATTTGAAAAATGATTAGCCAAGGCATTGCTAACTTCATTTGCTTCAGTTACATACTGGCCATTCACCTTCAACACTGGTGGTGGGTTGGGGGTGAATTTGCCAGCTATCTTTTTTACTTTCCTCCACACAGAAGATGGTGGTGTTCTACTGTTAATGGAGGAAACAAAAGACATCCATGACTGGCGCCTTGCTTCTTTCATGGCACGCCGGAACTGTGCTCTACACTTCTTGTACATAATTAAATTCTCATCAGTTCGGAGTCTACGCAATCGTGTTAGAGATCTTCTTGTGGCTCTGTGGAGTGCAGTTAGTTCTGAAGACCACCACGGGACTGGTCGTCGTTTGAATAACCCTGTTGTTTTGGGAATTGAATTGACTCCTGCTGTATGAAGAGTTCCATTCAGCAGATCTATAGCATCATCAATACTTTCAAACTGTTCTGCTCTCCCTTCGATTTCACTTAGCTCAGAAAATTTAACCCAGTCTGCCTTGTCTAGATTCCAACGTGGCGATCTTTGCAAAGGTGGACCCTTGTTGGTGTTTATAATGATTGGTGCATGATCACTAGTATGCCAATCATCTAATGTCCTCCAATCAAAATCAAGAAGGCAGTTAGAGCTTGCAATTGAAAGGTCAATGCATGACAAAGTACCTGTCTGAACATGGAAGTGCGTGGGCTCTCCTGTATTAAGGAGCCCCACATCCTCATTCTCCACAATTGATGAGATAATATTGCCCCTTGTGTTGGCCAAAACATCACCCCATAAAGGATGTCTACCATTCATATCTCCCAGTAAGAGAAAAGGTTGAGGGAGTTGTTGAATAACTTCTGCTAAATCATCATATAAAATATCATCATTTGGAGGTAAGTACAGAGAGCATATTGTATATTTTCTCCCTATATCAATTTGTACAACAACTGCCTGCAGGGTTGTACGTATAGACATGGGTATTTGGGGAACATCTCGACGAATGTACATGAGACTTCCGCCATGGCTCCCTGCTTGTTGATTATATGGTGTTCTATAGCTAACATACTCTCGAGGACTAGGAGTGTTAGAATCAAGCATACTTTCCTGTAGACATACTATTATGGGGGAATGCTCATGAATTAGGAGCTTAAGTTCTTCATATTTCGCCCTCAAACCCTGACAGTTCCATTGCAAAATGGAGGAGAAAACTATGGATTATTTCTGGAAGACGTCTTGGGTGAGGTCTTCCCATTAGCAGTTTTTAATCTAACATTATTACTTGTAGGTTTCTTCAGAGATGGTCTTGTTATGTTGGGTTTTACGTTGGAGTTTTTCTTTGTATCTTTTTTATATATTTGTTGAGGGGGATGGTGGACCTCAACTTGAATTTCTGATTTATTTAAATTGTCTTCTGGTTGATCGCCAACATCAACAGACAAAACATCATATTTATTTGATGTCATAATTCTAGTATTTCTTATGGAAGGGGGTGAGAGAGATGGAGGTCTCTCTCTTTTACGATTAATAGGTTGCAAGTTACCAGGTTTTTGTACCTTCCCCACTACAGGTACACCTGATAACTTGGTGTCAGGTGGAATCTCCATTAAATCAGGCAAGGATATGGCCTGGGAGAGGTTAGTACTATCCTTTGTAATGGGGGACAAAGGTTTGATAGTGGTGGGCAATGTCTTTTTGTTGATACTCAATGATAAATCTTTAGGAGGAGATGTTCTTGTCTTATGCAGCACTTTATCAATAGATTGTGAATTCCTTTTTCGAGAACTACCTACAGTAGTAGGTGGGTGAGATGATTCCCGAGGAACTTTTTCTCCTGTTTTTAATGTTTTTGCATAAGTATTAGATTTATTTAATAATTTCTTGGCATGCCCCACGCTTACATGTTCAATAATTGATTTATTGAGGGCAGCCTCTTCTAACTTATAAAACTGGCAGCTCCTATCATTAGATTTATGATTAGAGTTGCAGTTTAAGCACCTTGCCTCAAGTGTACAATCCCCATGGTAAATTTTGGAGCAAGTATTACAAATTTTTTCATTATTGCAAACTTTGGAATTATGTCCAAATTTAAAGCAATTATAACATTGCAGTGGCTTCTGCTTAAAAGGTTGAACTCTGATCCTTTCGTTTTCTATGTCTATGTGGAAAGGTACATCAGCATCCTGGAAAGTAAGAACAATCATTGATGTTCCAGGTACTTTATGTACTTTCCACACTGATAGGGGACACATGGCCAATATCTCCTCTTCAGTAAATTCATACAGATCCCTATTAAAAACCACTCCCCTTCCATAGCTAAAGTTTAGATGGGGTTTGATGTCCAATTTTATATCATCATTTACTGTCTTCAAATTAGACAGTATAACAGACTGTGTGTATGACTTGGCCTTTATCAAGAAACTTTTCTTCCCGAATCGAGATATATCTCCAGGTGCGATCGTACCTACCTTCCTCTGAAGAAATTTGCATATCTTGAAATAATTTTCCGTACCTCCTACAGATTGAGCAAGAAGCCACATTGGTGGTTTTGGCTTTCTTTGGGATGGTATATCTGCCTCTATATCTTTATCAGCCCAGTCTGCTGGTCTGTAGACATCCAGATCTTTAGGTGCCCCCATCACACAGAGCACCCTTAACACTCATATTACCTACTTTAATATCAACAATGTTACAGCTTGCATTAAATGCTTCCTCGTGACAATTAAATGATAACCAAGATTCCCAATTATCATCTTGAAGTTTCATTCTAATTTCTTTTATTGATCCGTAACACTCAAATATTTTATGTAGCACATCATAATTAGCTTCTAAAGGGATTTGGGTAATGTGCAGGACTTTCAGTTTTCCTGTGTTGCCCAAATTACCCTTTTTCAGAATGTTTAAAGAACAGTCCTTTTTAGTTCCTACGTCGTCAACGGAGTTTTCTTTAAATGAATTGCCAGAGGTCGTCAACAGTGCCGGGGGCAAGTCAGCATATCCAGGGGAGGTGGGGTCATTCTCACAAGAATCCATCGGAATAAAGAAAAGAGAAGAGTGATTTTTTGAATAGTTTGATTTACCTGCTTGAGAACATTAAGGCATCACATGTTGGGAAGGAAATTTGCACTCTCCACTACCGGCACAGTGAGAGTATACTTCCCAGATGGTCCACTCCATACCCTACCCGAAGGATAGCATCAAAACAGATATAGAGGCACAGGTGTAAGCTGAACCCGCCTGTTAGGACTGAGACCAAGAAACTATGGAATCATCCTCCCCATATCTGTAATGACGGGCTTCCGGCCAGAAGCCGAGAGTCCTACCCCAAGCATTGGATCCCCCAGGATTCCGAAGACCCAACACTTGGAATAGTTCCGCCAAAAAGGTCCAAACCATCTTCGGGATGGCTGAGATCATCCTATACAGTCACATATAGCTTTGAGCACAAAGGCCTCCCAACCGCGACACCATTCACATTCATCAAAGCAGGCAGCAATACCGGATGCAGAAACATCCGCCCAAGTGGCAATAACAGATGTAGAAACATCCATGCCATAAAAAGAAAAAAAAAAAAGATAAACATACATATATATGTAAAAATATACACATATACATATGGAAAATTTTACTCATAGGGTTGGGACAGCATCATGAAAGAAAGTTTATAATATTAGGAGAAGGTTGAAGCAATATAAAGAGGAAGAAAAAGATATTATTATTATTATTATTATTACTTACTAAGCTACAACCCTAGTTGGAAAAGCAGTATGCTATAAGCCCAGGGGCTCCAACAGGGAAAATAGCTCAGTGCGGAAAGGAAAAAAGGAAAATAAAATATTCTAAGAAGAGTAACAACAATAAATATCTCCTATATAAACTATAAAAACTTTAACAAAACAAGAGGAAGAGAAATAAGATAGGAGAGTGTGCTCGAGTGTACCCTCAAGCAAGAGAACTCTAACCCCAAGACAGTGAAAGGCCATGGTACAGAGGCTATGGCACTACCCAAGACTAGAGAACAGTGGTTTGATTTTGGAGTGTCCTTCTCCTAGAAGAGCTGCTTACCATAGCTAAAGAGTCTCTTCTACCCTTACCAAGAGGAAAGTGGCACTGAACAAGTACAGTGCAGTAACCCCTTGGGTGATGAAGAATTGTTTGGTAATCTGTGTTGTCAGGTGTATGAGGATAGAGGAGAATATGTAAAGAATATGCCAGACTATTCAGTGTGTATGTAGGCAAAGGGAAAATGAACTGTAACCAGAGAGGAGGATCCAATGTAGTACTGTCTGGCCAGTCAAAAGACCCCATAACTCTCTAGCGGTAGTATCTCAATGGGTGGCTGGTGCCCTGGCCAACCTACTAGATTCGAACTGGGGGAGCAATTTCCCCCAAGTTCGAGAGCCCTCTTGCCCGTCACGAAGTTTCAGCACGGGAATAAAATGCCGTGCTGAAGCTCAGTGACTTCATCAAGGCATTCTCTCATTAAGAGGGAAGAAACTCATGAGTTCATCAGGTCCATGAAGGGGTCCAAAGAACCGAAGAAGATCTCGGTTAAGGATCTCCCTGCATGCTCACATGCCAACCCCTGGATGTATGCCGAGCATATGGTTATCGCGACCGGCAGGATCTTTGTCAGCGATAAGATCGGCACGGTCCCCCTGGAAGATGTGGAGTTCTTCCCAAACTTTGAGGCTTACCCGGACTGTTACGTCCGGCTTCGTTCTGAACCTGCCTCTAAAGAAGAGACCGAACCCAAGGAGGAGATAGTGTTCGATCTCTCGAAGGCCCAGGCTATGCTAGCCACCGCATTTAAAAGTAGGGGTTTTACCTGCTCTAAGCTTCCGGCCCTGAGCAAGAAGCACCCTACTTACGTCGCACCCGACGATGCAGTCCTTCCCTTCATGGAAAAGGCCTTCGCTGCGTGCCTCAAGGCTGTGGAAGAAGGAAAAACCCTGCCCTGCACTGGAGGAGTGCAGACCCTTCTCCATAGTAACTCCCCCCGACGCTCGACACTGGAAGGATATCCAGCATACTTTCGTGGTGGGAAAGCTAGATCCTGACGTAGCCGGACGTCAGTTTAACGAAGACCTCCCGAAACTCAACGACCACCTCCTTCGTCGGGAACAAGATACGAAGGAGAGGCTTGCAGCATCCATGTCCCACCAGGTCCAACTTGACATCATGGCTTGTGACACCAGAGTCCCAGACCACTACATGGTACTCGCCAAATCCCACATGGCAACCCTGGTGAAGGATTTGTATCACTTCATGAAGGCTCGGAGAGCCTGTCGAGAATTCGTGTTCTCAGGTGCCACTGTGAAACACGAACCCCGGAGGCTGATTTCCTCCAACATCTGGGGTAAGCACCTCTTTCCCTCTGACCTCGTGAAAGAGATCACCGACAAGGCCGCCACGGAGAACAGGAACCTTCTCCACAAGTGGGGCATGTCAAAGAAGAGGAAATCCTCCCAGGACGACGGACCTCAACCTAAGAGGAAATCCTCCAAGCAGAAACCCCAGCAACGTCAACAGAGACGGCAGTTTCCGGGACCCACTACTCCCCAAGTGGCAGCTCAGCCACAGCAGACCTTTCAGCTGGTCACCCAACCGGTCTTGTCACAGTCACCCGGTTTTCACCCCTGCTTTCGAGCAACAGACGACTACCTTTCGTCCCAAAGGTAGAGGCTCAAGCAGAGGTGCAGGCAGAGACGCGTCTCGCTGTCCCTCCAGAGGCAGAGGAGGAAGGGGAGCTAGCGGCCGAGGCAGTAAGCCCTCGGGACACCAGAAGCAATGAAGTGCTTCCGGTGGGAGGAAGACTCCGCCAATTCCAGGATCGTTGGACCTTCGATCCCTGGGCACACAGCATCGCCAAGAAGGGTCTAGGCTGGATTTGGACTCAACCACCCCCAACCTTCCAGCAATTCTTCCAACAATCAAACCCCCCTTCTGGAAGAATATGTCCTAGATCTCTTGAACAAGAAGGTGATAAGGAAGGTAAAGTCCACCAGGTTCCAAGGGAGACTGTTTTGCGTCCCCAAGAAAGACTCCGACAAACTCAGAGTCATTCTGGACTTATCCCCCCTCAACAAGTTCATAGCGAACGACAAGTTCAAGATGCTGACTCTTCAACAGATAAGGACCCTTCTGCCTCGAGGTTCTTACACGGTCTCCATAGACCTGGCGGATGCCTACTGGCACGTTCCAATGAACCATCACGCTTCCTCCTACCTAGGATTTCGACTCCAAAGGAAAAGCTACGCCTTCAGGGCCATGCCCTTCGGCCTCAATATGGCCCCTCGGATCTTCACAAAGCTGGCGGACGCCATAGTACAACAGCTCCGCCTCCGAGACGTCCAGGTGATGGCCTACCTCGACGATTGGCTAGTCTGGGCTTCATCGCCCGAGGATTGTTTAAAATCCTGCAGCAAAGTCACCCAGTACCTAGAACACCTGGGATTCAAGATAAACGTGAAGAAATCTCGCCTCTCTCCAGCTCAGAAGTTCCAATGGTTAGAAATCCAATGGAACCTTCAGTCACACCGCCTTTCCATCCCCCAGAAGAAAAGGAAGGAAATAGCAGGGTCTGTCAAGCGACTACTGAAATCCAAGCGGATCTCAAGACGCCAGCAGGAACGAGTTCTAGGCTCTCTACAGTTCGCCTCAGTAACAAACCCGGTGCTTCGTGCACAGCTAAAGGATGCCGCGGGAGTCTGGAGACGTTCTGCATCCATCGCTCGAAGAGACCTCAAGAGACGGCTCCCAAACAGACTTCGACTTCTCCTCAAGCCGTGGTCGGAAGCAAAGGCCCTGAAAAGATCCATTCCTCTTCAACACCCACCTCCATCACTCAACATCCACACGGACGCTTCGCTGGAGGGTTGGGGAGGTCACTCCCACCAAAAACAGGCTCAAGGCACATGGTCTCCCCTGTTCAAGACGTTTCACATCAACATCTTGGATGCCATGGCGGTCCTTCTAACTCTGAAGAAACTCTCCCCGCCTCCCTCGATCCATATTCGTCTAACCCTAGACAACTCGGTGGTAGTTCGATGTCTCAATCGCCAAGGCTCAAGATCGCCCCAGATAAATCAGGTGCTTCTGACAATCTTCCGTCTGGCAGAGAAGAAGAAATGGCACCTGTCTGCAGTTCACCTACAAGGATTCCGCAACGTGACAGCAGACGCTCTATCTCGGACAAGCCTGATAGAGTCGGAATGGTCTCTAGACGCAAGATCATTCTCCTTCATCTCTCACCAAGTCCCAGAACTTCAGATCGATCTCTTCGCAACGAGCGACAACAATCAACTTCCTCGGTATGTAGCCCCGTACGAGGACCCCAAGGCAGAAGCAGTGGATGCCATGTCACTGGACTGGAACAGATGGTCCAAGATCTACCTGTTCCCTCCCACCAACCTTCTGCTGAAAGTCCTCTCCAAGCTGAGAACCTTCAAAGGGACAGCGGCCCTAGTGGCTCCCAAGTGGCCCCGGAGCAACTGGTACCCCCTGGTCCTGGAGCTGCAGCCCAAGCTGATCCCTCTCCCGGGCCCAGTTCTCTCCCAACAAGTACAGAAGTCGACTGTCTTCGCTTCAACATCGAAAACCAAGGACCTTCATCTCATGATTTTCTCTCCCTAGCCGCAAAGAAGAGGTTTGGGATCTCGAAGAAAAGTCTAGACTTCCTCGAGGAATACAAGACCGAATCCACAAGACGGCAATACGAATCATCTTGGAGAAAATGGGTCTCTTTCGTCAAGGCAAAAAATCCTAAGGAAATCACCATTGATTTCTGCATGTCCTTCTTCATTCACCTTCATGGACAGGGATTAGCAGCCAATACGATCTCGACTTGCAAATCGGCCTTGACTAGACCACTGTTGTATGCCTTCCAAATTGATCTGTCCAGCGACATCTTCAATAAACTGCCGAAAGCATGCGCTCGTCTACGCCCAGCACCCCCACCGAAACCGATCTCCTGGTCATTGGACAAGGTGCTCCATTTCGCCTCCAACTTGGATAATGATTCATGCCCTCTCAAGGATCTGACTCAGAAAGTTATATTTCTCTTTGCTCTTGCTTCAGGAGCCCGAGTCAGCGAAATAGTGGCATTGTCAAGAGAAGAGGGTCACATCCTGTTTACTGATTCAGGAGACATTACCCTCTCCCCGGATCCGACGTTTCTCGCCAAAAACGAATTACCCACCAAAAGATGGGGCTCCTGGAGAATATGCCCCCTGAAGGAAGATGCCTCTCTATGCCCAGTAGAGAGCCTCAAGGTCTATCTTCGCAGAACTTCGAACTTTGGTGGAGGCCAACTCTTCAAAGGAGAAACATCGGGCAGCGACCTGTCACTGAAACAACTAAGAGCGAAAATCACCTACTTCATTCGCAGAGCGGATCCTGACAGTACACCCGCCGGTCACGATCCTAGAAAAGTTGCATCGTCTCTGAATTTCTTTCAGAGTATGGACTTCGAAAGCCTTAAAAGCTTCACAGGCTGGAAGTTCTCGCGTGTTTTCTTCAAACATTATGCGAAACAAGTGCACGAAGTCAAACATTTTGTGGTAGCCGCAGGTAGTGTTATGAAACCTGCACCTAACTCTGCATAGAACAGCGAGTTACTTGGGACTCTAACTCTTCGATACGTAGTGATGTCGAAAACACTTAGTGCTTTCTTATAACTGTTCTTATCCCAGGTGAAATGTCATAGTCGTCACACAAGTGCCGCATGCCTAGAGCATGATGTGTTTTAATTAAAGACTGACGTTCCTCGAGAACGAGTGCCTACTAATAAATTTGAAATTCCCTTTCAGATTCAAGAGCAAGTCTTTATTACTATGTACATTATAATTTACTGTAAATTAACTTTACTTATTACTGCAATTCATTTAATTTTCTGCAATTGTGAAATAAAATTCCTATTTTATTACTTGTGCGTCTCAATCCGCTCCTACTTATACTATGAAATACATGCCTGTCATAGTTTTATTATCCCTTCCCTATGGTTCATGGAGATACTAAGGTCCTAACCCTTATTATATATTCACCTTCGCAATGTAATATTCCAATACGAATACTTACTCTTCATACCCTAGAGACGAAACTCTCCTTCTCGACACACAGTGTCCAACCACCACTTGTCTGCCTTCGAGAATGTTCCGATACGAATGCCAACCATTCAGTCTCATCTCCAAGTTCTTCAGGTTCTTCTAGCAAGGTGAATAGCCCTTCGATAACCACTTTGATCTCGGCATGGCCCGTGGGAACTTCACTGCCAAGGGGGGCAGGAAGATTCTTCCCTACGGTTCTTTTATTAAGATTACTATGCTACATTGTTCAAAGCCCTTGGCACTTACCTAATAGGGGAAAATCTACCACGATACATTGATTCTCTGGTATTCTTCCATCAGGCTTGAGCCCAAAAAACGGATTTTGAGCGAAGCGAAAAATCTATTTTTGGGTGAGATAGCCATGGCATCCTGATGGACCCTCCCTGCTACTTCGTCCAGTTTTTTAGGTCCCACCCTGCTCTGCTGTATCATGGTGATCGGCAAGCAACTGGCTTCAGGATGAGGACGGACGTGACGTCATTTAGCAATGGCGCCCGTTTGTTTACGTCTCGAGTACCAAAAGTAGCCACGGACGAGATTAGCTGTGGAACGGCTCCCAGCTATTCTCCGCCCTTACACACCGAAGTGTTAACTCTGTTCGGCGTGTAGATAGCTATGTGGCGCGTTAATACATGCGTCCCCTGTTGATATACGATGTCTTGAAAGGGAAACCTTTAGGATACTCGCTCCAGAAGTTAGAATTCTGTGATAACCTGTGGTTAAATTCTCTGGGAATATCTTAGTAGTTATTTACCCAAGGAAGCTACCAAAAAGGAACCTTCCATCAGGACGCCATGGCTATCTCACCCAAAAATAGATTTTTCGCTTCGCTCAAAATCCGTTATATATATATATATATATACAGTATATATATATATATATATGTGTGTATATATATATATATATATATGTGTGTATATATATATATATATATACATATACAGTATATATATATATATATACACATATATATATATATATATATGTATATATATATGTATATATATATATATATATATAAATATATACACACACACATATATATATATATATATATGTATATATATATATTTATGCATATATATATATATATATATAAGGGATTTTGACGAAGGAAAAATCTATTTCTGGGCGAGAGACCTGTGCCGCCCAGTGAAATGCTCCTATAGCACCATTTCTAAGGAATATAACTGCTAAACATTACCAGAGAAAAAATGTATAGGAATGCTAGGTTGAACTAGCTCGCTCACCTATTGGTGTCGGTATAAACTGGGGCGAAATATACCAGAGGTCTCGTACCATTTAGACATCTCCTTCTCGAAATCCCTCAAAAGTGAGGTGCAGTTTAACCTCCCCTGTCGCGCAGACTAGTACTACTAACTCTACCCACGTTTGCCCATCACTCCTTACAGCACCCTTAAGTTTGAGGTCTGATCAGGGGGGGAACAACTAGGGTGGGTTCACATCCTTTTCTGGGCTCAACCTGTGCCGGCCAGTGAAATAGTGCCAGAGAAACGAACCCAAACTTCATTATCTATAAGGGAACGAAGAAAATTCAATATAACAAATAGTGGTTAAATCAAGAGTTGTAGTAGTAGACGATAGTCTTTAATAACATCAAAATGACAGGATATAATGTCCCAGTAAGGAATGGCAAAATGAAAAGTATTAGGTTAACGTAAAATTATTTCTTTATTTTATTTAAATCAGCCTTGTTTTTCTTTTTAAGTTAAAGTATTTTTGTTGTTTGTTTACTATAGTGTTAATGTAAGTGGCTCTCCGATTGTTGAATAGTGTTTTTGCGCCTCCTCCTCCTCCTTTGTGTATTAGTGGACTATCGTTTTAACGATTGTTTTTTTTTTGCTGTGAGTGTTGGGAAGGTGATGAGTGGACATGGTCGACCAGTGAAGGCAGTTCGGGCCTTGACAAGCTCTCACCGACACTATTTCCCGTCTCAGCATTCATGGTGTCTTGGAGGACGACTTTGGCAATTACCTTCGCACTTCTGATGAGTGTTTAGCAGATGCTCTGTCATCTGCGACGGTAGTTTTCTGCTACTTGTTCCCGTCGGAGGATTTGTACGGGAATTGTGTCGACGCTGTTTCCCGACACTGAACCTTGATTTTACTGGCCGTATTCCTCCAGTCCAGCTGTGTACGAGTGTGAGAGCAAACTGGCTCGTGAGGTGATAAGTAGGGAGGCTGACGCCAGGTAAGACAAATTATCGTTCCTCTTTTATAGGGAAGTGGATTGCCCTTCAATGCCTGGCGTACAGTTTTACCCTTCAGTATAGCGGCTTGATGGATTAAGTACGGCCCTGTATTCAACTCCCCTTCTGTACTTCACTTGAGGTGAAGTTATATATATTATTAATTGTCTAATTCTATATATACGAGTTCTATTGCTATGTTGTGTAACTGTTTAATTCTGTATCGTTTAGTTTTGTAAGATAGGTAGGAATATTAAGGTTTTCGTTGTTTTCATCTCCTACTTCCTTCTTCCTTTTTATTATTAGGTTATTGACTTTGGCTAGCTGTATTTTGGATCCACCTCGTTATTATTAAGTGTTTTCTCTCTTGGAATTTTCTCATGTTTAGGGCTTAGTGTAGTAGCTTTAGGTTATTTTCTTGTGAGTTCCCGAGAACCATTATTTGTTGTCTTGAATATGTGTAAGTGTATTTAATCTCACAAGGTTGATTTAAGTTATTGTTCTTGTTTATAATAAATATTGTTAAGTTTTCTTGGGTCTTTGTTTCCGTCTTTCCTTATAACTGACGTATTTTTACCGACTGCAATCCATGAGAATTTAAGAACCTGCATTACAACCTGGTAGGTTGTAACAGTTGGCGACCGTGACAGGATTGCACTCGGGTGTACTCGGTGGTTTGGTTGGCGGATCGGTGCTCAGTGAATTTACCAATATTTATTATTGTTTAGTGTGTTGCCTTACTCCCCCTTTAATTTTGAAATCATGGGTGAATATGTTTTTGATCCCGCAGAATTTTTAGGATCAGCAGATTGTCTTAGGCATCTTCCTGTATTAAGTAAAGAGTGTTTGGTGAGTTGTGCTCGCTGGTTAGGTGTCCCACTTAGGGCTGCGAACACTAAGGCCCAGTTGTTGTTAGCGGTAGAGAGTAAGGTAGCTCAGGGTATGGCTGAAGGAGAGAATTTAGCTAGAGATTTTGACAGTGTTGATGATAGTGGTTCGGAGCGCGAGGATAGTGTGATTGATGATGTGAGTGTGAATCCAGGCCTTTCTTTGTTTGAGGACCCCCCTCGTACTGGAACTATTTTTGAAGGAAATGCTAAATTGCAAGATAAAGGTAACGTGTCTACAAACCCATTTGTTGTAGAAAAATCTGTCCCAGAGAATGTAGTTCCAGTGCAGCCTGTGTTGTCCCAAGAGGACTATGAATATAGATTAATTTGCAAGAGGATAGAGTTAGTGAAACTTGAGTTTGAGGAGAACGAGAAGGTGCGGAGACATGAACTAAAGATGGCTAAAGTAAATTTGGAGTTGGCTAAATTACAAAATGTTCCTAATAAATTGAGTACTCCTTGTGGTCCATATGTCGATAAATTTAATATAGGGGCAGCTTTGAAGTTAGTCCCTGTATTTGACGAAAAAGATGTGCCGGAATTTTTTAAAGCATTTGAACGGGTAGCTACCAGGTTGTCTTGGCCCGCCGAGATGTGGACAGTCTTAATTCAGTGTAGGCTGGTGGGCAAGGCAATCAGGGTTTATAATTCTTTGGAGGAGGGCGTAGCCCGTGATTATGGTAAAGTAAAGGCGTTGGTCCTCAAGGCTTATGATCTTGTCCCTGAGGCCTATCGTCTAAAATTTAGAAATTTTAGCAAGCATGCTTCCATTTCATATGTTGAGTTTGCTAGGCTCAAGGAGGAGCAATTTGATAATTGGCTGAAGAGTCGTCAGGTAGTCTCTTTCTCCTCCTTGAGGGAATTAATGTTATTGGAAGAATTTAAGAAATATTGTAGTAAAGAACTGAGGATATACTTGGAAGAGGTGAAAGCAGCTAACCTAAGTAAAGCGGCTCAGATTGCCGATGAATTTATTTTAACCCATCGAGCAGGGTCCGGCAATTTTGGGTCTCAGGGTCTAGATTTCCAGTCTGCCAAGCCAAATGATGGTAATAATAAATCTAATAATGTAGCTAACAACAGGGTAAAGCATTCAGGTGTTCCAACCTATTATAAGAATGAAAAGACTCAGGGAAATATTTCAAATGGAGAGCCCTCTAGATTCTTCTCCAAAAACAGGGTAGTGTCTGGTAATGTGAGCAAAGGTAATGGGACCTGTTTTTGGTGCAATAAGCCTGGACATTATCAAGCTCAGTGTAATGCCAGGAGGAGGTATCTGGAGAGAAATAATAACAATATTGACAATCCTATATCTGTAATAACAAATAAGACTATTCCTAACACCCCCAAGGTTGAGAATCCACCGGTAACGGAAGGTAGCAATGTAAATAGTGGTGATGACAGCAATGTAAAACCAACTGGTAATAGACCTTCATGACTCTATGATAAATATATATGGCCTGGTAGACTGGTTACGAATTCAGGAATTCTAAAGGTAAAATTTTTGCGAGACACAGGGTCAGCTCGTTCTTTAGTATTAAGGGAATCTTTAAATGGTTTAGTTGAATATTCAGGGAATTACGTGATTCTGGGAGGTTTCCCGAATACTGTGGTTTCAGCTCCATTGGTGGAAGTTGAATTATCATTCCCTGGGTATAATGAGGTAACAGAGTTGGCTGTGGTGGAGAAACTCCCTATTCCAAATATAGATGGTATTTTAGGAAATGACATGGTAGACCATAGGGGTCTGGAATTATTCCCTATTGTGACTGTGAATGCTTGTCCTGTGACGGTGGTGACTCGGGCCTCCGCTAAGGCAGCTGATTTGATAAATGATGATGACTTAGATTTAAGTAGTTTAGAAGTAGAGTTAGAAAGGCCCGGGCCAGTAGGTAGTCCTAGTAGTACTAGTAATATCTTGCAACTTGATTGGGACCGTTTAACGTTTATTGAGGCTCAGAAACAAGAGTTTGATTTTGAGTTGGGTGACACAGCCGATTTAACTAAACCGAGGTTTTGTGTAATGAAAGGTTTGTTATATCGAATTAGTCGTCCATCTACACATGATCTGAACAAAACTTCTCGAGTGGAACAAATTGTGGTTCCCTCACAATTTAGGGAGTCTGTTTTGAAGTTGTCACATGATGATTCTTTTTCTGGTCACTTTGGAGTATTTAAGACGTTCAAAAGATTAGCAAAATGTTTTTGGTGGCCAGGATTGAAATCATCAGTAAAACAATTTGTTAGTAATTGCGAGGTTTGTCAGGTGATGGGAAAGCCCAATCAAGTGATCCCTAAAGCACCTCTAAATCCCATTCCTGCAATTGGGGAACCTTTTGTGGAATTGGTTATAGATGTGGTGGGGCCTTTGCCCAGAACAAAGACTGGGTTTACTCATCTCCTGACCATCATGGACCGAGCTTCTAGATTTCCTGAAGCATTCCCAATGAAAAAGATAACTTCCAATGCAGTATTTGAGAAGCTTGTTGAATTTTTCTCCCGATACGGACTTCCTCGTAAAATTCAGACCGACTGTGGGACGAATTTTACGAGTAAGGTATTTAGGGGTAAGTGTGCTGAACTGGCCATTCAGTGCACTACCAGCGTACCTTACCATCCCGAGAGTCAGGGTGTGGTGGAAAGATTCCACCAGACACTTAAATCAGTTTTAAAAAAATACTGCTATGAACAAGGAGAGGATTGGGAGAAGGGACTTCCCTTTGCTCTCTTTGCCATAAGGAACCATCCAAATGCATCTACAGGTGTAGCTCCCTTTGAGCTGATCTATGGGCACAAA
This sequence comes from Palaemon carinicauda, assembly GCF_036898095.1. NCBI lineage: Eukaryota > Metazoa > Arthropoda > Malacostraca > Decapoda > Palaemonidae > Palaemon > Palaemon carinicauda. The sequence goes on from NC_090756.1 coordinate 73,576,699, forward strand.
GTACGTGGTCCGTTGGAAATTTTTCATGAATTGTTATCATCTGGGCAGAAAGAGGAACTTAATGTGATGAAATTTGTAGAGAATTTACGGAAAAAGTTAGCCATTGCGAGAAAATTCCAAGAGAGAAAACACTTAATAATAACGAGGTGGATCCAAAATACAGCTAGCCAAAGTCAATAACCTAATAATAAAAAGGAAGAAGGAAGTAGGAGATGAAAACAACGAAAACCTTAATATTCCTACCTATCTTACAAAACTAAACAATACAGAATTAAACAGTTACACAACATAGCAATAGAACTCGTATATATAGAATTAGACAATTAATAATATATATAACTTCACCTCAAGTGAAGTACAGAAGGGGAGTTGAATACAGGGCCGTACTTAATCCATCAAGCCGCTATACTGAAGGGTAAAACTGTACGCCAGGCATTGAAGGGCAATCCACTTCCCTATAAAAGAGGAACGATAATTTGTCTTACCTGGCGTCAGCCTCCCTACTTATCACCTCACGAGCCAGTTTGCTCTCACACTCGTATACAGCTGGACTGGAGGAATACGGCCAGTAAAATCAAGGTTCAGTGTCGGGAAACAGCGTCGACACAATTCCCGTACAAATCCTCCGACGGGAACAAGTAGCAGAAAACTACCGTCGCAGATGACAGAGCATCTGCTAAACACTCATCAGAAGTGCGAAGGTAATTGCCAAAGTCGTCCTCCAAGACACCATGAATGCTGAGACGGGAAATAGTGTCGGTGAGAGCTTGTCAAGGCCCGAACTGCCTTCACTGGTCGACCATGTCCACTCATCACCTTCCCAACACTCACAGCAAAAAAAAAAACAATCGTTAAAACGATAGTCCACTAATACACAAAGGAGGAGGAGGAGGCGCAAAAACACTATTCAACAATCGGAGAGCCACTTACATTAACACTATAGTAAACAAACAACAAAAATACTTTAACTTAAAAAGAAAAACAAGGCTGATTTAAATAAAATAAAGAAATAATTTTACGTTAACCTAATAAAAAGTAAAACTTGAGATCAAAACATGACCTGAGGTAAAAAATAACTTAGGTAATACTAAATAAAACTGGACATTAAAGAAATACAGTATGCAGGACAAAATGTAAACATGGCAATTAAATAATATAGATAAACAATGTCAAGACATGGGGATACCCATGGGTGTGACATAACAAACTGAGCTCAGGTAGGAACTGTAAGTGAGGCAGGTAAGAGGAAGAAGATGGCAGACATAGTAGATTCAGGAATTAGTTAGGAATTAATTTGTCCGGGGGACACCACGCTCCCTGCGGTTACGGTAGCTAGTTGAAGGGCCTCTAGATGTTTAAGATAGTGTCGCCTGAACACTGACGGGGATTTCCATCCGGTATACTTAGTAAGATCCGCAAAGTTCATGTGATGGAAAAAATTTATTGAGGTTGCTACCACCCGTATGTCATGGACGTGAGGGAAGGACTCAGGATTAGCCTGTTTGATAAAATACAAGATCTGTTGCCTGATCCCTTTTAAAGTTATAGTCCCTCCCTGTTCTCTGATGAATAAGGGTCCTGAGGTCTTATAGGAGGTCCTTGATAGAAAGGACTTTAGAGTGGTAACAGGACACAGGGAAGGATCCTGAAGGAGTGGGATAATTTTCCAGGAGGACCATCTGTTCTGAGGGTCCTCATTTTTGGCTAAGAAGACCTTGTTGGGGGAGAGGAGAACTTCTCCTGATGGAAGGAACTCAATGTGGCCTGGATCTCTTGACAAGGCAGCTAGTTCCGAAATCCTAGTGCCGGATGCTAAACTCATAAGAAAAAAGTTTTTCTGAGTAGAGGTATATACTCACATGAGTCATTGATGGTTTCTGATGCCAGTTTAAGAACATCATTGAGAAACCAGGAAACCGAGCTAGGACGAATGGATGGTTTTAGTCTGGCACAGGCTCTTGGAATTGAAGCTAGCAATGCGTCTGTTAGATCTATATTAAACCCGACCAGGAAAATCTTCTTCAAGGCAGACTTAATGGTAGTAATAGTGTTAGCTGCCAAACCCGACTCAAACAAGGTTCTGAAAAAGGTTACCGTTAGGTTTGATGTCATAAAGACAATATTAGAATCCTTCAAAAACTTAGCTAGTTTTTAGACCGCTGAGTCATATTGGCGGAGAGTGGAGTCTCTCTTGTCTGATTCTAAGAATAAAGTATTCTGGGGATCTATGTTAGCCCCTTTGTGGGCCGCAAACTTCATGAAGTCCATAAAGTTAGGGCGTTCCGAATGTTTGAGGAAGCGAACACAGTGCGCGTTTGTACTATCTGGGTCAAAATCGGGTTGAGAATCTGGTGAGGGTGGAGATTCAGTTCCAGTAAAAGAGGAAACCAATTGCTCTTGGGCCAATTGGGGGCCACCAGGGCTACTTGACCTTTGAAGGTTCGAAGTTTGTCCAGTACCTTCATCAATAGGTTCACCGGAGGGAAAAGATAAATCCTTTCCCAGGTGTTCCAGTTCAGAGACATGGCATCCGTGGCGTAAGCCCGAGGGTCCAGGTTGGGGGCCACATAACATTTCAGTTTGTGGTTGGACTCCGTCACGAAGAGATCTACCTGGAGACCCGGCACTTGGGAGAGGATCCACCAAAACGATATTTGATCTAGTGACCATTCTGACTCCAACGGGGTCGTCCTTGAAAGCGCGTCTGCCACTACGTTCCGAACTCCAGCCAGATGGACAGCTGATAGGTGCCATTGGTTTGAGGCTGCCAGGGAAAAGATTGCTACCATCACATGGTTGACGGGGCCTGACTTGGAGCCCCCTCTGTTTAAGCAACGGACTATAACTTCGCTGTCGAGAACTAGCCTCAGGTGTTGCTTTTTGGTCGGGGAAAGACGTTTTAAAGTTAGTAAGACCGCCATGGCTTCTAGGACATTTATGTGGAATTGTTGGAACATTGTGGACCAAAGGCCCTGAACCTTCCTGTGTTGGGAGTAACCTCCCCAACCTGATAGAGAGGCGTCCGTGTGGATGACTATCTTTGGAGGGGGGTACCATAGGGGGACCGATTTCGACAGGCTCTTGGTGGTCGTCCATGGGAGAAGTCTCTTCCGAAGAATGGGAGGAAGATGGGTCTTCTTGTCTCGAAATTTGTTGTTCGCTCTGGAGCGCCAAACCCGGTTTATGTCCTTCAGTTTCGCTTTCAGAAGAAGGTCTGTCACTGAAGCGAATTGTAGGGATCCTAGGATCTTTTCTTGATTCCTTCTGGATGTTATCCTTTCCCCGAGAAGCGTTTGGTATTCTTCGCGATCTCTATCCTCTTGGACCTGGGGAGACATAGGGTGTGAGAGCGTAGGTCCCACTGTAATCCCAGCCATTGAAACTTGGTCTCCGGTGTTAGGCGGGACTTTTTGAAATTTATTTGGAATCCCAGAGACTGAAGATACTGGATCACCTTGTTTGTCGCCTTGAGACAATCCTCGACGTTGTCTGACCAGATTAGCCAATCGTCCAGATATGCGACGACTTGGACCCCTTGGGTTCGAAGTTCTTGAATGACTGATTCCGCCAGTTTCGTGAAAATTCTGGGCGCGATGTTGAGCCCGAAAGGCATCACTTTGAACGTGTAAGCCTTGTCGCCTAGTCTGAATCCTAGGAATGGGCGGAAATGTCTCGCTATTGGAACGTGATAGTAAGCATCGGTAAGATCGATGGAGGTGGTGACGGCCCCACGGGGAAGCAAGGTCCGTACCTGCGAGACGGTAAGCATGTGAAACTTGTCGCATTGAATGGACAAGTTTAGTCGGGAAAGATCGAGGATGACTCTCCGGCTGTCTGAGTCTTTTTTCGGGACGCTGAATAAGCGACCTTGAAACTTCAGATGTTTTGTTTCCTTGATCGCGTTCTTGCGTAGGAGATCCTGGGTAAACAGGAGTAAGTCTGGTGTCGGGTGTTGATGGAATCTGTTCGGTGGAGGAGGCCCTTCTATCCAACTCCACCCCAGGCCCTTGGAAATTATGCTGAAGGCCCACGGACTGAACCTCCAGCGACTCCTGAATGCATAAAGTCTCCCTCCTACCTGGAGATCCTCAGTAGTTGGAGGATTTTCCGCCACGGCTACCGCGTGATCCCTTTCCACGGGAGAAATATCTCCCCTTGCCTCTGTTTTGAAAGGAACCTCTTGAACCGAGGCCCCTGCCTCGTTGGTATCCTTGAGGGGAAACCCGGGACTCATAGGTTGGGTTATAAACAGGAGAGGTGAAGGAGCTCGAAGCCACCTGGCTTTCAGGAACGAGAACATATTTCTCTTGAGGCTGAGACTTGGAGGTGGAGGGTTGGATGGTCTGAGCAACCGGGACCGGCTGGACTACCTGGAGAGGTTGGCGGAATTGGGCAGAGCTATAAGGACGAAGCCTTTTCCTGCCCCGGGAGTGAATGTTCGATTGTTCGAACTTCCGTTTGGGAGTGAGACCCCAACGGACCTTGAGGCTTTGGTTCACTCTGGCAGCTTCGCTCAATACTGAGTTGACCATGTCCTCCGGGAACAGGTCCGGACCCCAAGAGGAGGCTTTAATGAGCTTATTCAGCTCATGGCGGATAGTAGCCTCTGACAGAACATGCCTACGGCAACGTGTTCTGGCCACCAAGAAGTCATAGCAATCCGCTAACAAGGATTGCAAGGTGGCTTTTGTCATAACTTTAAAGGCGTGTTCCTCATCATAGTTGAGGGAAAACATCTCCGCCACCGTTGAGATGTTAAGGCTCCTGCTAAACCTAGACCGGGACTCGAACTCGAGTCGGATTAAGGTTTCGGGAAGTCTTGGGAGGCGCTCGCTAAATTGCGTCGACGCACAATCAGCGGACAGCTTACCAGAGGTAAATGTTGACTGGATGTTCAGCCAACATTCATTATCTGATGGGAGCAGAAGAGATGTAGGGTCTGTCTCCCGGAGCTGGGGCAAAGGTTTGTCTTCAGCCACTGCCTGAAGGGCTAGGTCCACCATTTTAGTGACGCAAGGAGTGGGGGTCTGCTCGTCCACAAGAAACATAGTGTATGTACTCTTGTGGGGAGTCAGCATGGTGTTTGTGCAACCCCACTCGTTTAGGGTTCTAACCCAAACAGACTGAGCCTGTTCCTTTGGGAAGATAACGGTCTCCTTAGGGACCTTATCTAGCTGGACAAGAGCCTCTTCCGTTAGCCGGGCGAAGCCGGGGAAGGGGAATTGAAGGCCAGGAGGGAAGAACTCAAAATCTTCAATGGGCCGGGTTCCGAAGCCTTCAATAGTTAACATCCCGTCCGTGAAAGGGCAGTGGAGCGCCATTTTCCACGGGTTATTCTTGGTGAAAGGCGGGAGTTTTGAGGCGTCCGGGATGAGAAACTGATGTTGTTGAGGCAGTCCTCCTTCTAGGGTGTCTAGTCTCCTGGTGACGGCAGAAAGCATTGAGCTAATCTGCTCTGAAACAACCCTCGACATCATATTGGTGAGAGCCACCGGGTCAAGGTTGGCCGGGGCAACTGAGGGGGATGGCTGCACTCCCGGGTCCTGAGACGTAGGGGAGGTGCTAGTCAAGCCACTAGGGGCTCTGGGGAGTGAAGCCTTCTTGGGCTTGGATGTTTTAGGTGGTGTGGGATTCTTTCGAGTCCTCACTAAGGGTCTCTTCTGAGACTTAACCTTGGGAGGAACAGGGTGTGATCTCGGGGTGGATTCACGGTTCGCTTCGAAACCTAAAAAGGAAGAAGAATTAGAAGTCGAAGAAAAAGCGGGGCTAAGAAGAGAGGTCTTAGCACCGGACCCACCTGCCTCACCTACCTCCTTACCTGTCTCCGGTTCGTCCAAAACCATGGGTTCTAGGTCTAAGTTCAGAGCCGCAACATTGTCCTCAATGGGGTCGGGGTCGTCACCGATGTCCGTATCTTGAACCAGATCAAGTTCCACGGTTTCCGCAATATCAGCAATGATAGGGGCCGCCACTGCTTTAGGCACTGCTGCCGAGGATTTTGCGTTAGGGTAGATGAGATTACAATAGTCTTCGGAGAGGATGTAAGGCTTCTTGGCCTTAACGTTACGGGCGAAACCGCCTACCCAAACCTTCAAGGTGGCTCTTGCTGAGGACTTAGCTGCTTGGGAACTCTGAAAGAACGGGGATAAGGTTAGCAAACCCGGGAGACAAAGTTGAGAAATGAAACCAAAGGTTCATAAAATAAAGCAGAGATGCAAGTATAAACAACGACCTATAGAGGACTCATTGAATCTGAAGAGAGGGTGGTGATTAGGTCGTAACAGACAAGGCAGTTGTCAGGGTGCCAAACAATGAGATCGTCCATCTGAATCCCACAGTCCGCATGAGATCTACAGACCGCATGTCCGCAGGGCTGTTGAAGGACGGCCGCGCAGGCTGTCATCCGGCACCGGACCACCTGTAAGAGGGAATAGTCTATGAACATCTACTTAATATCTCTAGAAGGGGTCCCGGAGGATCCGGGACCTGCAATTAAAGTAAAATGTATAGCCTTAGACTAAACATGCAGAGAATCTGAGACTATTCCAGGAGGAACCCGGCGGAGCCGGGAATGAGAAAAGGATGTAAAATTAGGGATAAATAATAAAAATAAATAATGGTCCCGGGGACCGGGAACAGAACTGCTAAAGTAAACTTAAAGTAAACTAGAGTAAACTTAAGTTACATCCTTAAAATACATCCTTAAAATATATATAATAGAAAAAACTCCGGTTATGATATAAACATTAACGTCCATAAGAGTATGGGGTTCCCGTAGGAGAGTAGGAATCATAAACTGTGTCAGTGTCATCAGATCTTGCAGTATTGTAAGCCCGGAGGCCCCGATGTCTGATGACGGGAAGGTACGGTGGGAGAGTGCTGGAGGAGCCAAGGGATCCACCAATCAACACTACCGGACGTACCGGGACGAAGGTAATGATTCGTGTAGAATACTACGATGTAGGATAATAATAAGTCCTATACGGACGATAATGGCAGGAGGTACCGTATGATGGGGACACTCCTTATATAGATAAGGTCTCATTCTTACAACCATAAGCTAAAAGCAAAAGCCGTACCAGAAGGTGTAGGTATACCGACTATGACATGTGATATAATTCCCGGCGGTCCCGGCTCTCCCCCTACCCCGACTGATGGCCAATCGAGACGACGGGAGGAGGGAGACGAGAGTCGCCCGGGATGAATGAGACTATGTAGCACCCCGTGAGATACTCTCGGTCCTCAATATGTCGGAACGTTGAGGGAAGACTGAGGAACAAGCATACTTGACCAGTATGTCATACCAACAACCATCGAGAAGAGGAGAGGTGTACTCTGGGGGTGGGGGGTGGGGGGTACACAGGGGGATCACAATAACAGGTGGTGGTAGACAGGGCTACCAACTGGAGATCCCCTCAACATAACATGAAAAACCCAAAAATATAATCATAACGGAGTGTAACAATAAAAACAATATGAATAGCATAATTACTTAACAGTAATAAATGGATAAAAGCGTAATCACGTAAAAAAAGGCTAGGCATGCAAAGATGATATGGCGAGAGAGGGACTCGAGCGAGTGGCAAGGGAGGGAGCATGACGCCATCTTGGAGATGGAAAACAGGGGTACCAACCTTGCTACTGAAGCGGGTAGATATCGAACAGTAACACAATAAAGCTACGCGATAGTCCCACTCGAACCAAAACGTAAAACTATAACAGGTGGTGGTAGACAGGGCTACCAACTGGAGATCCCCTCAACATAACATGAAAAACCCAAAAATATAATCATAACAGAGTGTAACAATAAAAACAATATGAATAGCATAATTACTTAACAGTAATAAAAGGATAAAAGCGTAATCACGTAAAAAAAATGCTAGGCATGCAAAGATAATATGGCGAGAGAGGGACTCGAGCGAGTGGCAAGGGAGGGAGCATGACGCCATCTTGGAGATGGAAAACAAGGGTACCAACCTTGCTACTGAAGCGGGTAGATATCGAACAGTAACACAATAAAGCTACGCGAGAGTCCCACTCGAACCAAAACGTAAAACTATGTGGAGCGTAATAAAAAACGATAGACTTATAACATCAAGTGAAATGCTCCTAGAAAACCAGCGAAACAATGCTTAGGGAACGCTATCCACTAACATGCACGAAGGCAGGCATGCCAACATAACAGAACGCCTTAATGATACGCTAACACTGATATCTTAGTAAAATAATAATGATACGCTAAGATGAAAGCATATAATCGGTGTAAAGGAAAAATCTCCTAAAAGTTCGAACAATAGCATGATGAAAGAAATAATGAACGAACTAGCGAGAAAGGGCAGGGCCGTGAAACCATGGACGGTTAGAACGGGGACGCCGTTCACAATAAAACACTTCTCAATTAATAAAAACAAGGCTACGCTGCCCATTCACTCTTAAAACTCATGGATAAAGTACTTAACTTCGATGGAGTAACTTGAGATTCAGCCATCGATGCGAAAAAAAGGTAAAAATCCAAAAGAACACCGAGAAAAACACAATCAACCGATTAGGAACTGGTGCTAAAAAGGAGTGATGGGCAAGCGTGGGTAGAGTTAGTAGTACTAGTCTGCGTGGCAGGGGAGGTTGAATTGCACCTCACTTTTGAGGGATTTCGAGAAGGAGATGTCTAAATGGTACGAGACCTCTGGTATATTTCGCCCCAGTTTATACCGACACCAATAGGTGAGCGAGCTAGTTCAACCTAGCATTCCTATACATTTTTTCTCTGGTAATGTTTAGCAGTTATATTCCTTAGAAATGGTGCTATAGAAGCATTTCACTGGCCGGCACAGGTTGAGCCCAGAAATATATATATATACATCCGTATTTTGATTTTGAATTCACAGTTAAATCTTCATATTTCTGTATCCATTATCTAGAAATTCTTTGTATCATTTCTTGGTGATTCGAAAATGGGAATAATAAGATTATTAAAAAAGAAATCATTCTGTATGACAGCGCGACTTCGCCATACATATGACGTCACAGGACATGTGACATGAACTCGATAAAGAATGATGTGCAAAATATGTAAAACCGTTTTCTTTCTTCTTGCAAGAAATGAAAGAAAATACTAACTTACCAAACAAAGGTATTTGATTTTTATAATGTAAAAGAAAATATGTTTCTAAGAAAATATGTCCTATTAAGGTAATTTCTTTAGATAAATATCGATCTATTATCAGAGCTGAAATAAAACTAGCGGAGTCAGATTTACGCTAAGTAGTAATCATAAAAACTGATACAGACACAAAATACTTTGTATCGTTACTTGATATTTCGAAGATGGGAATACTTATACTAATCGTTAGCCTATTAGAAGGAAATCACTTTATTCCCCACTCGCTTTCCACCGGTAATTGACGTCCCAGATATATGATATGAACTCGACAGATATGAAAACTTTTCTTAATGTATTTTTTTTACTAAAATTGGATACTGTATATTATCAATAAAAGGAAATACTAACTTACCAAGATAAATCAGTTCATTAATATACAAGAAATTAGATTGTTTCCAAGGACAATTTTTCCTATTAGTTTACTATTTCCGACATATTTGTGACGTCATCACAGTGAAAAAAGCGGTCGTACAATCGAACAAGCATGTCGCATAGGTCGTAAGTCGACGAATACCTGTAGTTGCCTTCTAGAGTCTTCCCACCATGACTTATTGGAGCAATTTCAGCTTTATCATTATTATTTCTTAAAAATGATTTTAGGCTTTTTGGAACTTCGTGTAGCGGGTATTCAACATCAGAAATGGCAACCCTTGTCGTCAGTCATACATTGTCTCTTCTCACGTATGCATCTACCCCTGCGGCCTTTTTGAGCAGAATCATGTTTTTATGTAAAAAAGTTATATATTTTACAGTAGAACATACTGTACTCCTGGATATTGTTTAATTATACAGGGTAATATACTGTCGATATGTGATTTCCTATAGTACAGCATGAGACGACGCTGACGCATCAGGAGTTGCGTCATGCATCAAGACTGTGTAGAACTTCGTATAAAAGTGGTTAGTGGTCGTTGTATAAAATATGTACACTTAGTTAATCTTAAATTGTATACATATTGTCCAGTTGAGAGATACAGTAATGTATAGTATTGTTTATTGTAAATGTAGGCTATGTGATTAATCTGTGCGTCTTTCACAAAACCTGAAGGAGGAAGATTCGATGAGCGTTGTTGTGGTACTATCATATTCTGCTTCGGAATAGTACCAGTAGTACTTCCGCTGTAACTATTGAACCTGTTCCCATAGTTATTATTTGGTCGGAACGACGGTTGAAACTTCATACCCAAGGGGTGTTTACGACTGATAATATTATAATCTTCACTAAGCAAAGGGGCCCAATCAAGTTTCTTCACTTCTCTCTCAAGTATGTTCGAATATGTACAGGAATTCCTCGTAAACATTGTTCCAGCACTCTCAGTTCTTCTAAATCAGCCATCTCTCTTACTTTGGCAGCCTCTATCCCTCTTTTAAAACATCGTCGTACCTGTTAAGCGTAATCCAGGAAAGTCATTTTCCCGTCCTTCAGTATACTTTGGAAACTTTCATTATAGTATTCAGGGGTCATCTGATACACTTGCAGCATGCTCCTCTTTATATCTTGATACTCCTTCCTCTGATCCTGAGAAAAGGCAAGATATGCAATGCATCCTTTTCCAATAAGGACACTGCAATAACACGGGACATTTATCGTCAGGCCATTCCATTGTCGACGCGACCATTTCAAAATGATCGAAGAACTCATTGGGAGCTTCTTCAGTGAATTTCAGGATCAACCTCTGTGCTTTCACCACATCAAATATGAGATCATGCATAGCATGGGTCAGAACTGTCTGAGTTAATGAGAGCTTCGCACAAGCATTCAACCGTTCCAATTTTCTTGCATGTCTTGCAATTTCTCTTGCCTCTTCTCTCTCTCTCTACCAATTCCCTTGCATGTCTTACTATTTTTCTTGCCTCTTCTCTCTCTCTTTCTTCCCATCTTGCAATTTCTCTTGCCTCTTCTCTCTCTCTTTCTTCCCGTTCCTCCCGTTCTGCCATCATTTTGAACTTAATCAAATTCTCTTCCACTGCAATTCGTCTAATCTCAGCCTTTACATTCATTTCTGCTTCCATTCCTTTAGTTTTTGGGTCGACTGGTACTTACTTCTCTACAAATTCTACTTTAGTCTTCTCCAAAAGGTTGCGAGCTGCTGCAATATCTTCTTCTTGCAACTTTCCTGAGTTTATCAACGATTCTAAGGCTAGACACTTGATTTGGGCTTTAATATTCCACTAGTTGGATGGCTACCACATGCCATCAAAATAGCAAGACACTGAGCTTTCGTAACATTAGCTTCCGACAATTCTGAAGAATTAGGTTTTCCAAATACTCCTGTACATTCAACTGAGCCATCTTGTGTATTCTAACAGTACACGGAATCCTATAGATATTAACCCTTTTACCCCCAGGCTCTTTGGAAATTTCCAACCCTTAACCCCCAAGGGGTTATTTTTTCCCCAGCACATTTTGCAGTATATATTTTTTAAATTGCTCTAACAGCCTTAATTTTTGTCATAGAGAGGTCAGGTTGGTCTCATTCTCTTGGAAAATGCCCGAATTTTCTAAAAAAATCATTAAAAATATGAAGAAAAATTTTTATAGCATTTTTTTGCAAGGACGTACCGGTACGTCCATGGGGGTAAAGGGATGTGTTTTGTGAAACGTACCAGTACGTCCTTTGGGGGTAAAAGGGTTAAACTGGTCAAACCTTTAATCAAAACACATCCATTTTATCACCAATATTTAAAAGACTTGCTCAATCCCACAGTCTACCCACCAAAAAATATACATTACGACTAACGAATTACATAAACTCACCTGCTATATTTTACATATATCTGATACACATGAGAATACCTCCGAGCTCTGATAATATTACACAACTCCCAGACGTTAAAATATATGAACACTGAATATCTAAAGGTCTTTTTATTTTACTCTCAAAACAGAACTGGGTGAGTTCTTTACTTTTAATGGGAACCATTCTAAAATCAACCTCTTACTTTGGTTCTAAGTTAGGAATACGAAATAATACACTCTTTACAAATATATATATATATATATATATATATATATATATATATATATATATATATATATTTCTATAAAAATACATTCAAAAGTAATACAAAAATAAATCACTCTAAATAAATATCTGAGATAGGCCTTAGACTTATGACAAAATGCCTCTTCAATCACTTGTTTCACTAGAAATTTATATATGAAGATATTCAATTTTGACACCTGATGAAAAAATGACATTTCAACACTATAGAAAATGAACAATAAATGGATTTTGAGCGAAGCGAAAAATCTATTTTTGGGTGAGATGGCCATGACGTCCTGATGGAAGGTTCCTTTTGGTAGCTTCCTTGGGTATATTAACTACAAGGATATTCCCAGAGAATTAAACCACAGGTTATCACAGAATTCTTACTTCTGGTGCGAGTATCCTAAAGGTTTCCCTTTAAGACATCGTATATCAACAGGGGACGCATGTATTAACACGCCACATAGCTATCTGCACCCCATATAGAGTTAACACTTCGATACGAAAAGGTGGAGAATAACTGGGGAGCCGTTCCACAGTTACACTCGTCCGTGGCTATTTTTGGTACTCGAAACGTAAACAAACGGGCGCCATTGCTAAATGACGTCACGTCCGTCCTCATCCTGATGCCAGCTACTTGCTAATCTCCATGATACAGCAGGACAGGGCGGGGCCTGAAAGGCTGGACTAGAATAGCAGGGAGGGTCCATCAGGACGTCATGGCCATCTCACCCCAAAATAGATTTTTCGCTTCGCTCAAAATCCATTTTTTGGGCTCAAGCCATGACGTCCTGATGGAAGAGTACCAGAGAATCAATGTATCGTGGAAATTTTCCCCCTATAAGAGTAAGTGCCAAGGGCTTTGAATTGAGGTATGTAATGTGACCTCGGTAGAGGTTCCGTGGGGATCCAGCTTCCTGCAGAGAAGTCCCAACGGGTTATACCAAAATTCAAAGTGGTCATGGAAGGGCTACTCACCCTGCGGAGAGTTCGTGAAGGACTCGGAGACAAGACAGAATGGTCAATATTCGTGTAGGAACATTCTCAACAATAGATAAGTGATGGTTAGTCACTATATTCCATGGTTAGAGAACATTCTGGTCTCGAAGGTATGGTGTAAGTAAGTATTGAATTAGGAATATTACACAGCATAGGTGAGTATATAATACAGACAAAACATATTATTCTTCTCATTTCAAAAGAAAGGGGTAAATGAAACTATGACATTCATGTATTTCATAGTGTAAATAGGAGCGAAGAGAGACGCACAAGTAATAAAATAGACATTTTATTTCACAATTGCAGGTTATAATAGTAATAGATGCAATAAGGGATGTAAAGTTAATTTACAATAATAAATAATGTACATAGAAATTAGAAGACTTCAATCTTAAATCTGAAAGAAATTTCAAATAATTAGAAAGCACAAGTTCCAGAGGAACGTCAGTCTTTAAAAAAGGGAAAAACACATCATGCCCTAGGCATGTGGCACTCATGTGAAGTCTATGACATTTTCACCTTGTAAAGAACAGTCTATGAGAAACACTAAGTGTCCATGAAATCACTATGTATCACACAAGGGTCAACACAGGCACCCGTAGAGTTAAAGTCCCAAGTAACTCACTGTTCTATGCAGAGTTAAACTGCAGGTTTCATAACACTACCTGCGGCTACCACGAAATGTTTGACTTCATGCACTTGCTTCGCGTAGTGCTTGAAGAAAACGCGCGAAGATTTCCATCCTGTGAAGCTCTTGAGGCTTTCGAAATCCATACTCTGGAAGAAATTCAGAGAAGATGCGACTTTTCTAGGATCGTGACCTGCGGGTGTACTGTCAGGATCCGCTCTGCGAATGAAGTAGGTGATTTTCGCTCTTAGTTGTTTCAGTGACAGGTCGCTACCCGGTGTTTCTCCTTTGAAGAGTTGGCCTCCACCAAAGTCTGAAGTTCTTCGAAGATAGACCTTGAGGCTCTCTACTGGACATAGAGAGACATCTTCCTTCAGGGGGCAGATTCTCCAGGGGCCCCATCTCTTGGTGGGTAATTCGTTTTTCGCGAGAAACGTTGGATCAGGGATGAGGGTAAGTTTTCCTGAGTCTGTAAACAGGATATGACTCTCGTCTCTTGATAATGCCACTATTTCGCTGACTCGGGCTCCCGAGGCGAGAGCAAAAAGGAATATAACTTTTTGAGTCAGATCCTTGAGAGGGCACGAATCGTTGTCCAAGTTGGAGGCAAAATGGAGCACCTTGTGCAGGGACCAGGAGATAGGTTTTGGCGGAGGTGCTGGGCGTAGTCGTGCGCATGCCTTTGGTAGTTTATTGAAGATATCGCTGGACGGATCAATCTGGAAGGCGTAAAGTAGTGGTCTAGTCAAAGCCGATTTGCAGGTAGAAATCATGTTGGCTGCTAAGCCTTGTCCATGAAGGTGAATGAAGAAGGACATGCAAAAATCAATGGTGATTTCCGTAGGGTTTTTTGCTTTGATGAACGAGATCCACTTTCTCCAGGATGATTCGTATTGCCGTCGTGTGGATTCGGTCTTGTTTTCCTCGAGGAAATCTAGACTTTTCTTCGAGATCCCAAACATTTTCTTTACGGCTAGGGAGAGAAAATCATGAGATGAAGGTCCCTGACTTTCAGTGATGAAGCGAAGACAGTCGACTTCTGTACTTGCTGAGAGAGAACTGGGCCCGGGAGGGGGATCAGCTTGGGCTGCAGCTCCAGGACCAGGGGGTACCAATTGCTCCGGGGCCACTTGGGAGCCACTAGGGCCGCTGTCCCTTTGAAGGTTCTCAGTTTGGAGAGGACTTTCAGCAGAAGGTTGGTGGGAGGGAACAGGTATATCCTGGACTATCTGTTCCAATCCAGTGACATGGCGTCCACTGCTTCTGCCTTGGGGTCCTCGTACGGGGCCACATAACGAGGAAGTTGATTGTTGTCGCTCGTTGCGAAGAGATCGATCTGAAGTTCCGGGACTTGGCGAGAGATGAAGGAGAACGATCTTGTATCTAGAGACCATTCCGACTCTATCGGGCTTGTCCGTGATAGAGCGTCCGCCGTCACGTTGCGGAATCCTTGTAGGTGAACTGCAGACAGGTGCCATTTCTTCTTTTCTGCCAGGCGGAAGATTGGAAGAAGCACCTGATTTATCTGGGGCGATCTCGAGCCCTGACGATTGAGACATCTGACTACCACCGAGTTGTCCAGAGTCAGACGGATGTGGATCGAGGGAGGCGGAGAGAGTTTCTTCAGAGTGAGAAGGACCGCCATGGCCTCCAAGATATAGATGTGAAGCGTCTTGAATAGGGGAGACCACGTCCCTTGAGCCTGTTGTTGGTGGGAGTGACCTCCCCAACCCTCCAGCGAAGCGTCCGTGTGGATGTTGAGTGATGGAGGTGGGTGTTGAAGAGGAATGGACCTTATCAGGGCCTTTGCTTCCGACCACGGCTTTAAGAGTAACCGAAGTCTGTTTGGGAGCCGTCTCTTGAGGTCTCTTCGAGCGATGGATGCAGAACGTCTCCAGACTCCCGCGGCATACTTTAGCTGTGCACGAAGCACTGGGTTTGTCACAGAGGCGAACTGTAGAGAGCCTAGAACTTGTTCCTGCTGTCGTCTTGAGATCCTTTTGGATTTCAGCAGTTTTTTGACAGACCCTGCTATTTCCTTCCTTTTCCTCTGTGGGATGGAAAGGCAGTGTGACTGAAGATCCCAATGGATTCCTAACCATTGGAACTTCTGAGCTGGAGAGAGGCGTGATTTCTTGGTGTTTATCTTAAATCCCAGGTGTTCTAGGAACTGGGTGACTTTGTTGCAGGATCGTACACAATCTTCGGGCGATGTCGCCCAGACCAGCCAGTCGTCTAGGTAGGCCATCACCTGGACGCCGCGGAGGCGGAGCTGTTGAACGATGGCGTCTGCCACCTTGGTGAAGATCCGTGGGGCCACGTTGAGCCCGAAGGGCATGGCCCTGAAAGCGTAGCTTTTCCTTTGGAGTCGAAATCCTAGGTAGGAGGAAGCGTGATGGTTCATTGGAACGTGCCAGTAGGCATCCGCCAGGTCTATCGAGACCGTGTAGGACCCTTGAGGCAGAAGGGTCCGTATTTATTGAAGAGTCAGCATCTTGAACTTGTTGTTCGCGATGAACTTGTTGAGGGGGGATAAGTCTAGAATGACTCTGAGTTTGTCGGAGTCCTTCTTGGGGACGCAAAACAGTCTCCCTTGGAACCTGGTCGACTTTACCCTCCTTATCACCTTCTTGTTCAAGAGTTATAGGACATATTCTTCCAGGAGGGGGGTTGACTGTTGGAAGAATTGCTGGAAGGTTGGGGGTGGTTGAGTCCAGCTCCAGCCTAGTCCCTTCTTGACAATGCTGTGTGCCCAGGGATTGAAGGTCCAACGATCCTGGAATTGGTGGAGTCTTCCTCCCACCGGAAGCACTTCATTGCTTCTGGCTTCCCGAGGGTTTGCTACCTCGGCCGCTAACTCCCCTTCCTCCTCTGCCTCTGGAGGGACGGCGAGACGCATCTCTGCCTGAGCCTCTGCTTGAGCCTCTACCTTTGGGACGAAAGGTAGTGGATTGCTGCTCAAATGCAGGGGTGAAGACCGGTGACTGTGACAGGACCGGTTGGGTGACCAGCTGAAAGGTCTGTTGCGGCTGAGCTGCCACTTGGGGAGTAGCGGAACCCGGAAACTGCCGTCTCTGTTGACGTTGCTGGGGTTTTGGCTTCGTGGGTTTCCTCTTAGGTTGAGGGCCATCGTCCTGAGAGGATTTCCTTTTCTTCGACATGCCCCACTTATGGAGAAGATTCCTGTTCTCCGTGGCGGCTTTGTCGGTGATCTCTTTCACTAGGGAGGAGGGAAAGAGGTGTTTACCCCAGATGTTGGAGGAAATCAGCCTCCGGGGTTCGTGTCTCACTGTAGCACTTGCGAACACGAATTCACGACAGGCTCTACGAGCCCTAGTGAAGCTGTATAGATCCTTCACGACCGTTGCCAGATGTGTTTTGGCAAGGACCATGTAGAAGTCTGGGACCCTAGTGTCACAAGCCATGATGTCAAGTTGGACCTGGTGGGACATGGATGCTGCAAGCCTCTCCTTCGTATCATGTTCCCTACGAAGGAGGTGATCGTTGAGTTTTGGGAGGTCCTCGTTAAACTGACGACCAGCAATGTCAGGCTCTAACTTCCCCACTATGAAGGTCGACTGGACGTCTTTCCAGTGCCTATCATCAGGGGTAGTAGTCAGGGAGAAGGGCCTGCACTCCTCCAGTACAGGGCAAGGTTTCCCTTCTTCCACTGCTTTCTGTACCGCAGTGAAGGCCTTTTCAAGAAAGGGGAAGGTCGCATTGTCTGGTGCGACGAAGGTCGGGTGCTTTTCACTAAGCGACGGCATTTTTGAATTGGTGAAGCCCCAACTTTTCACCGCGTTGGCTAGCATAGCCTGGGCCTTCGAGAGATCGAACACAATAACCTCCTTCGGTTCGGTCTCTTCCTTAGAGGCGGGTTCGGACCTGAGTCGGACGTAACAGTCCGGGTAAGCCTCAAAGTTCGGGAAGAACTCCACTTCTTCCAACGCGATCGAGCCGACCTTCTCACTGATGAAGATCTTGCCCGTGGTGATCGGCATGTGCTCGGCATACCTCCATGGGTTAGTATCCGAGCAGGCAGGGAGGTCCTTAACCGAAATCCTTTTCGGTTGCTTAGAACTTCCGAGGTTGGACTTGAAAAGCTCATGAGTCTCGCGAAGTTTCTTATCCATGAGAGCTTCAAGCATCTTGAAGATCTCCTGAGTGCCAGATGGGATGGGGTCCGGGGTAGCGGATGTTGAAGGAAGTGATTCCTCAGTCGGTGTAGTTGGTGCAGGGGTAGAAGCGGGGGCGACCTCATGCTCCGAATCAGGGTATTCCACCTGATCTTCCTCATAGTCGAGCTCCTCGCCCATGAGGTTCCTCTCCGTAGTCTCCGACACTTCCGACATACGTTCCACGTTGTCGGAATCTAAACGGCACTCATGCATGGACTGGGCCATGACCACATCAGGTTCCACCACTATCTGGACGGTAGGAATCTGATCACTAGGGACCACTGAGTCTTTTGATGCCTTTGGGAATAGCAAGGCCCTCAAATCTTCGGTAGCGAGATACGGTCCGGTGGCGTTCTTCTGGAAGCCACGCACCCACTTGCGTAGCTTCTCTCGAGCGTTGCCCCTTACCTCCGCTGAAGGAGGATCGTCGAACGCTTCGACCAGACGACTCTTGCAGACTGTACAGTGCTGCGGGTCCCAATATTTCAGGTCGCCTTTCTTGGCGGCGCAGGGGGCGTGGGTCCGACACGCCTTGTGCCCGTAGAAGTCCGGGCGCTTCACTCCACAGAAGTTGTGGTCACACTTCATATACTCCTCCTGTAAAAGAAAGAGATCATGAGTATATGGAATGCATAAGAATGACTTACATTACTCTAAAGTTAAATTTTAAGTAGTTAAACTTTCACTTAACATTAAATAATTCATGAATATAGTAATGTTTGAGAAGAGGAGCGGGAAAAGGAAGTAGATAGACACATACTTCTGAATCCCGCTCAGCTGGTTACCGTAACCTTATCAATAAGCAATCTCATTTGTGACCGAGGGACACAAAACGGAAATCCTCATGGATCACCGTGGTGGGTAGAAGCTAAGTTCTAGCAGAGATTGCCTGCGAGATGTATCAGGGACTGAGACCACTCAGACCCTTGGGTTAAAGGGGTAGTAGGAGACCCCGTATAGATCTAGGTTCCGGCAACCAACCGTGCTAAGACACACAGAGTATGCTGGAAATTTGTAATATGCAAGAAGACAGCACAGCCACTAGTAGAATGGTAAGACAATACCTATCTATCGGAGTGGCCAAGCCATCTGGCTGCAGTGTAGGGCTGTCGGCATGTAGTCGACAGATAGTAGAAGGGGTGCAAGTCCCTTGGTGCTTCCGGAGGGCCCCGGCAGACCGGCGGCACGCCGGAGGCCGCTCCAGCAGGGTGTAAGGCATTAAGGCAGACACATTGAGGATCTAAGCATAATACCAACTTGGCGGCCGCCGGTACAGCGGCGGCACGCCGGCGGGAGGCGGCAGCCGGCACAGCGGCGGCACGCCGGCGGGAGGCGGCAGCCGGCACAGCGGCGGCACGCCGGCGGGAGGCGGCAGCTCTGGCAGCCAAAGGCTGACAGCTTGGTGATCAGTTAATAAGGTAAAGCAGAAATTGCTAGAATACCCAGACCGCCGGCAATCAATGCCGGCACGCCGGAGGCCGGCCCGAAGGTCGGACAACCGAAACTAGGGAATAGAGGGGTGGGCCATCGGCTGTATGCCGACGGAAGGCGGCAGCCCTCCGGCACACGGAAGGCTGGCGACTTAGGGGAGGGAGGGTATCTCATGAGTGTGTCACCAAAGGAAGGGCGGTATCGCCGGCAGTAGAGACGGCAAGGGACCGGCACCAGGGTAGATAGAGAGACAGATAAGGAGGGATTGGAGGGGTAAGATCACATACCCCTCTGGCATCCCTCCTGAGGGAGTGTACCCATGATAGGAGTGGGTCCTAGCATCCAATGGCAGGGGGCCGGCAGTTGGCCGGGTGCCAGGGTAACCCAAGGGAGGGTTAGGGTACACTCAAGAGGGGGGAACCCCTGTTGGACAAATCGCTGCCAGTGGCTAACCCCATAGGACGCTATGAAGGGTATATGCACCAGAGCGGCCTGCTCAACAGGAGATCAAGATAGCCCTATCACTCCACCCAAGGGAGGAGTTGTAGGACTAGGGACAGATGTGTATAGGCTAGCCTACACCAAGGGATAGATGGGGAGGGAGAAGAAGATGGGTCTTCCATAGGGGGGGCTCTGTACAAGAACAGCCACCAAGGAAGGGAGGACGCTCCCTAGCCTAGGGTAGGTAACCAGAATGAGAACGGTGCAAGAGTACCGTCTCAAACTATAACAGTACAGAACTAGCCCCCCCCCCCAAGGCCTAACCTAGATAAGGAGTGTTAAATCCCAAGCTAGGTAGGCTGAAAGACACATCGCAAGTTGCATGGAAGGGTAAGTAACCCAACCATAAGCAACTGAGGAAGGACAGGGCCGTTCCTCTTTCTCGGTCGCAACCCTAAGGGGGGATCATTCCCTTAAGGTAGACAGAGAAGCGATAATTACTCTGATTGTGGACATGATTCCCCTATATAGAAGGGGGAGCATGGCCACACAGAGGGAATGCCCGTAGGCAGGGGATGAAGGGAGCATATAGGGGTTCCTACATTTAGGTTGTTAAAAAGGTACGCAATCCAACCGGTCCCCTATATGGTCCCTGAAGGCGAAAAACACTTGCATCACAGTTAACAGTATGATAAATAATGCCACTATCTTCATAACTTAACTTAGGATCACTGGAATATATCATGCATGAACACAAGAGCTAGGCAATCTAGCCTAGGGGCTAAGCTAGCAATTTAGTGTGGGGTCAGGCGATGACCGGATAATAGAGCGTTAAAACACAATATATGAAGTTCCTAGCTATGAAGACTAAATAACTAACAATATCAATTAGTTAAGAGGCCGGAAAGGGCTGTTCTGACTAGCTAAATAAGGCATGCAAGAGAACAGCGACGCCATAAAATGGCGTGTCCGGTAGCAGCACAGCTCCGCCACAAAACACGAAATATTACGAAAAGTATAAGTTACTTTACGGCCAGAGCTTATTTAAACAATACTGGGACCTGGTACTCAACTTTCCAGATGAAGGCGAGGCAGAAGGTAACAACATAATGAAGATGCAAGTCGATAAAAATCGCACAAGGGGGGAAATCCGTCTATGCAAGGTAGCTACAAGCAGAAGGATGAGGACGGACGTGACGTCATTTAGCAATGGTGCCCGTTTGTTTACATTTCGAGTACCAAAAGTAGCCACGGACGAGTGTAACTGTGGAACGGCTCCCCAGTTATTCTCCACCTTTTCATATCGAAGTGTTAACTCTATATGGGGTGCAGATAGCTATGTGGCGTGTTAATACATGCGTCCCCTGTTGATATACGATGTCTTAAAGGGAAACCTTTAGGATACTCGCACCAGAAGTAAGAATTCTGTGATAACCTGTGGTTTAATTCTCTGGAAATATCCTTGTAGTTAATATACCCAAGGAAGCTACCAAAAGGAACCTTCCATCAGGACGTCATGGCTTGAGCCCAAAAATTACTCTTACATATACGTAACTGTTACTCTTACGACCTTTGGGCTCATACAAGTTCAGATGAAACTAGCATGATGACCGGATTCGAAGATGTCACAAAAGGGGTGGCATCAAGATGGGACACTAGAGGTCTTCTTCCAAGAATTCGATGATACTGTTGAAGTAAGGCTTGAAAACATTGCAGGAGGGCGGCTGAAGTCCAGATGAAACTGGCAAGATGACCGGATTAAAAGACGTCACAAAAGGGGTGGCATGAAGAAGGGACATCAGAGTTCTTCTTCCAAGGATTCGATGATACTGTTGAACGAAGGCAGGCTGTAGGCAGTGTTGGCTATTTGTCACAAGCAGGGAGGGCTGGCTGCTTCAATTTGTCTCTTCTTCTCGGCCATAGCAGGATCTTTTGGAGATAGACTTTTGTTGTCTGAAGGGAAGATTAGAATCTGGCTCTATCAGACTTCTGGTCTTCTTTGTTTCTTATCTCACTAGGACTTGTATCTTATTTGCTTCAGACATACTTCCTCTCTTGCCTTATGTACTGTCCTATCTCTCTTGGACAATCTCTTCTTGAAGTTTATATACCCATGTATGGGCGGAGTTAATAAAAGTGGGCAGTGGTCATCTCCATAGAAGGCGTTCTTTTTAACAATTCTGCATCTCTATTGGCTTCCTCAAAACGCCCACTTCGATTACGCCATAGAAGCTTCTAGAAGAAATTTCTGATGCAATCCGAACCACGTGTTAAGTCGTAACAAAAGGGCAGCACAGGTCCTTCTATGATGACATATATCCTAAACAAGGATTTCCCTCAAGCTCAGTTTCTCAAAATATGCTGACTCCACTAATTAAGACGATGACATCTTGGTCAAAGCAGGACAGTTCCCTTATCACGGCAGACGCTCTTGGCGAGGCTTCCAAAATGCTGATGAAAATGAAGAGATAACAGGATTAACCAAACAGGGCCACAGTCGAATCTCGTCTCGCTGCTCACACTGGGAATAGATATTTTTGTCTTTTAAGCACCTCCCTTTAAAAGTATTATATCTACCCATGACACTGTTCAAATAATATTCAGTGTCAAGGGTAAGGCACTAGGGTCAAATATTACTATTTGATAACAAAGACCATGATAGTGAGAAACAATGTCTCTAAATTTGTGTAGATATCTTAGTAGCCTTGTTCTGGAAAGGAATATAAAGAAAACCACAGGACATACAAAACTGCAAATAATAAACTGCACAACCTAGTATTTGTTAACTTTCCCCATTTTTGTGATAAGTGTAACAATTCAAGAAACAACAGATGTAACACAACAACAGGAACTAGAAACATAAAAAATATTTTCATATTAGAATTTATTTTGGTACTTACCTATCGGTCACATTGCTAAAATCCTTGAAATATGAGCTTTCAACTTTAAAAATAAATAAAAATTCCTTTGTCCACTTCCTATATCCATCCTTTCTATAACTACCCATGGAGGGAGTGTTGTGTGATTCTGTGAGAGTAAATTCCAGCTCTTTGGTTCAGTACCCCGCCTTACCTCTTCGTTGACACAACAGTCCAGTCTACCTTTTCAATCGTATTATATTCCATTAGAATGTTTTCAGATATCAATATGATTGTTTTATGATAACATTGATATTTTGCATCTTTCTGTCATAGGGTTTGTTTTATATTCAGCATAACATCCAGGTTGCCTCACGTAAACTTATTTCATAAATCGTTAACGCTAACTTAAATTATATGCAAGAAATGCTCAGCCGAATAAAACCTATCAGGAGTGCATTAAAATTCTCATATACTGAGTTTTGATTGAGGGTAATAACTCTGATAGAGAATAATAGAAAATGAAGCCACAAGGTAAATTTACAGTAGAGAAATCACAAATAGTGAAGAAAAGCCAATTTTAATGTAAATTATTCAAGAAATCTTTACAATGGACTCTTACCACATATTTCTAGTAAAAACATGAAGTTTGGTAATTTACATGAAAACTGATACATCTGACTTAGAAGATCCCCTATTTTATCTCAGAAACATTTTTTTTTTTGTAATATTAAATAACTTAAAATATTAATTTTTTCATAAAGATGCATATTATCTAGTAACATTTTTGTTTCAAAAAATTTAAAACGGATCTGCAAATTAGTTAAGGATATGTAGGACAGTGTTAGTTTATTTTTCTCTTGAATAATTGATGATATCATCCTTAATGACTCCTGATAGGTTGAGAAGTTGCCTCACAATTTTAAATTATGTAATGTTCTATTTCTACTTAAATGTATAATTTAATAGATTTGATGTGATGATATAAATAAAACATTAAGCTTTGTTGTATGTAATGATCCAAAGTCTCAAATGATCAGAAGTTACAAATCAGCATCTTTCAAATTCTTCATAAGTATCTAGTTATATACATATTTATGAAAATTTTTCCTTTTTCCTTTGTGCTAGGCAGTATATCTTAGCAGTCCATGTTTGCCAACGGTTATACTCCTATAAGCAGATGAGCAACTTGGTGGAGTAATGAGAGCTTTGGGTGTGGAGGAAATGCTCCCCTAAATCGCAATGAGGTCACTGGCAGCAGGGTGACCGCGAGGGTTTAAGGCGATGGACAAAATGTCTCTTTGCCTTTTACTCATGATGCCTGACCGTTGATCTTACTAGAATTAGTATGGACCGGCAGGAATCACTTCCTTAGTTACATAGGGACTATGCATCACAAGGAATAGTCTATCCTTTGATGTATCTAGCCAATGAATCGTCTATGGATTTAGTCAGTCATGAAGAGAAGATGACAGAATGGCCCCAAGTCCCAGGCATAGCGGGGTGCTAATAATCACCCGGTTTATAAATACAACAGCAAAATTAAAATTATGTAATTGGAATGTTAGAACCGTGAATCAGATTGGGAAGTTACAGCAAGTGCAGAATGAATTTATGAAATATAGCATGGATATCTTGATCTTAAGTGAAACATGCTGTAAAGGGATTGGTAAGGAAACTTCAGCAAGTGGAGAATGAATTTATGAAATATAGTTTGGATGTCTTTGTCTTAAATAAAACACATTGTAAGTGGATTGGTAAGAAAACTTTAGACCAAGGCAATATATATATATATATATATATATATATATATATATATATATATATATACACATATATATATATATATATATATATACTCAGGAAGATCAGATGGTGTTGGAAGAGAAGGGGTAGGAATGATGATGGCACCAAGAGCAGAAAAGGAAATAACCGAGTGGAGATCTGCAAATAGTAGATTGTTACTAGCAAAGTTCAAATCAAAGCAGTGCAATATGAGTATTATAGTTTGCTATGCCCCAAGAAATGATTCCCCTGAAGGAAAGATGAATACTATGGAGAACTGAGAGTAATAGATGAGATCCCAGAGAGAGATATGAAAATTGTGACTGGAAACTTCAATGCTAAAGTTGGAAGAAGTAATGAAGGGATGGAGAATGTGATGGGTGTCAAGGGTCTTGGCGAAGTTGCAAATGAAAATGGAGCACATTTCATAAGTTTCTGTTCAGCAAACATTCTTGTCATTGGAGGTACTCTTTTTCACCACAAGAACATTCACAGGCATACATGGACTTCAACATGTGGCAATTACATAATTCATATAGATCACATTGCCATTAATAGAGAAGAACTCTGAGAAATGTAAGAAGCTATAGAGGTGCAAATATTGGAAGTGATCACAAGCTCTCATTGCCACACTGAAATTAAAATTGAAAGCACCCATCAGAAAGATGGATAGAATACCTAGGTTTGATACAATTAAGCTTTTAGAAGAAGGACACAGAGAGACATTTAAAATTGAATGAAGGAATCAATTTGCAGTCTTAGAGGCTTTAAGACATAAAAAACAGACAATTAATGAAGAAGGGCGTGGTATTAAGAACATATATCAGTCAGTTGGTAGTGAAGTCTTGGGACACGCAGTTACAAGGAGAAAGCCATGGATATCAAATGATGCTTGGGATACTATAAAAAGCAGACAAAGACAGAAATTGATTGTTGAAAGTTTTCGAGGAAGTGAGGAAAATTACAAGGTAGAGCATACTAAGTATTCCAGTATTGATAGTGAAGTCAAAAGAAAAGTCAGGAATGACTAGAGAGAATATTTAGACAGAAAAGCAGATGAGGCTGACAAAGCTATGAATTCAGGAACTGGCTATGGTGTAAGACTTGCTCATAGAATCATTAATGAAATCTCGACCGGGGCAAAGAAGAAGAAGCATATACCCATAAAAAAGAGAGATGGCTCTGTTATAGCAACAGAAGATGAAGAAAGACAACGTTGGATGAAACACTTTAGTGAGATTATGAATAGGAGATATGAAGGGAATAATATGATTGATATACCTGAAGACCTTGATGTGCCCATGAATGAATTCAGTGTGTTTGAAGTCGAAGCTATCCTAAAAAACTAAAGAGATGGAATTACTGCAGAGATGATATTGGCCGAAAATGAAGTGACTTACAAGATTATTTTGTAGAATGTAGCATGAAGAGATAAAACCTGTTGAATGGGAGTTAGGAGTATTGGTGAAGATAGCAGGAAAAGGAGAACTGATTGATTGCAATAATTACAGAAGCATAATACTTACGTCAGTACGTCAGTTGATATGAAAATAAATAGCATGCTCATTCTAAAGACTGGAGAGAAAGATTGATGAAAAGCTGAGAGATGAACAAGCAGGATTTAGAAAAGGTAAAAGTTGCAATGACCAAATTTTCATTTTGAGACATGTGGTACAGCAATGCATAGAATATAGAAATCCCCTTTTTAAGGCATTTGTGGGCTATGAAAACGCCTTTGATAGCGTGCACCTGCCAATTTTGTGGAGAGTCCTGCGTTACTATGGAATTCCTCCTAAATATGTGAATTTGATCAAGTCTATTCATGAGCATAACAAGTGCAGTTAATGTTAAAAGAGTCTTGTCAAATGAATTTCCAGTGAAGAGTGGAGTCCAAGGGAATGTCTTGTCACCTATTTTGTTTATCCTCTTCATGGATTTTGTAATGCATAGAACAGTTGGGGATGGTGGACTGGACTGGTGATAGGAATTTAACCGACCTAGGGTATGCTGATAATGCTGTCCTTGTTAGCACAACACCATAGGATTTCCAATGCTTGCTTACCAGAATGCATGAAATACCACATGAGGTTGGGCTGAAAATAAATAGAAGAAAGACAGAGATGATGAGAACGAAGTATGCAACGGAAGATGAAATATCACTGTAAGGAGAAAGGAATAATGAGGTAGAATCATTAAGTATTCAGGAACTATGATCTCCAATAAAAGGCCTTCAGAATTAGAGTTTAGTGAAATATTGAAAAAAAAAGCAAATCACACAATGGCTACGTTAAGTACAATTTGGAAATCAAATCGCCTGAAATTACATATAAAAATCAGACTATATATCAGTTTAGTGAGATCGGTGTTACTCTATGGACGAGACATGTTATGACAAAGAAACAACTTCCAATAGATTTAGTAGATTTGAGAACAAAGCCCTCAGAAGGATATTGGGAGTTAACCCTGGATAGGTACGATGGGTCGTTTGCGACCCCGAGCGTAAAAAAAAAACAGGTTTTTCTCACGTGACTCACCCCCGTGACTGAATTTGTGGGTGATCGACCTGCAGGAGGTGTCTCCCCTACACGCTCTAGTAGTGTCCAGATGTGCATTGCTGTAGCTGTACTCTTTCCCCGATTTCTGAGACGCGTCGGGGTCGAGCGCGACCGAGTTTACCCTTCTAAGGTAGTTTGCATAATTATCAAAGTTATTACGTATTATGAAATTGTCGTAGAATGGTGCAACTTGTATAGGTTATCAGTTGTGGAAAGTCTTGGTGGATTGTTTGGCTACCATGTGCATGATTTTTTTTTTAGTTAAAATGTCGTTCATCACCACGAGGACCATTTTACCGCGAGTGCCCCTTTTTCATTTTTTTTCATTTTTTTGCCAAGTCATTTTTCCGTAAGATATTGCCAAATAGGGTCGTAAAACTTTTGCTTGTTTAGTGTTGGAAAGTGTGTCTAGATGATCTGGCTACCCATGCATGACTTTGTTTTTGTCAGATACGACGTAGTTATTGGTATATTGGGTATTTAACTGCGGTTACCAATTTCTGTTTTTTTTCAATATTTGTAAAAATTACTACGTAGTAAGGAATTGCCGTATATTATTCATTTTTTTTTCATGTTTATGTGTTAGAAAGTGTGCCTTGATGGTTGGGCTAACACGTGCATGTCTTTTTTTTTATCTGAGATGCCGTATATTAGAATGTCGGGCATTTTACCGCGAGTGTCCCTTTTTCATTTTTTTTCATTTTTTTGCCAAGTCATTTTTCCGTAAGATATTGCGAAATAGTGTCGTAAAACTTTTGCTTTTTTAGTGTTGGAAAGTGTGTCTAGATGATCTGGCTACCCATGCGTGATTTTGTTTTTGTCAGATACGACGTAGTTATTGGTATATTGGGTATTTAAATGTGGTTGCCAATTTCTGTTTTTTTTTCAATATTTGTAAAAATTTACTACGTAGTAAGGAATTGCCGTATATTATTGATTTTTTTTTCATGTTTATGTGTTAGAAAGTGTGCCTTGATGGTTGGGCTAACACGTGCATGTCTTTTTTTTTTATCTGAGATGCCGTATATTAGAATGTTGGGCATTTTTCCGCGAGTGCCCCTTTTTATTTGTTTTGCATTTTTTTGCTTAGTCATGTTACCGTAAGGAATTGGCAAGTAGTGTCGCAAAACTTATATTTTTATAGTGTTGGAAAGTGTTTCTAGATGATCTGGCTACCCATGCCTATCTTTTTTTAGCCAGATATGGCGTATATATAAGTATGTGTTCGATTTTCCTGTGATTGCCATTTTTTTGTTTTTTCCCATTTCTTTCAAAATTACTACGTACTAAGGAACTATCACAGAGTAATATTTCATTTATATGTTTATTTGTCGGAAAATGTGCCTTGATGGTTTGCCTAGCACGTGGCTGAAATTTTTTTTTTCTGAAATGCCGTATATTAGAATGGCCATTTTTCCACGAGTGCCCCTTTTTATTTGTTTTGCATTTTTTTGCTTAGTCATGTTACCGTAAGGAATTGGCAAGTAGTGTCACAAAACTTATAATTTTATAGTGTTGGAAAGTGTTTCTAGATGATCTGGCTACCCATGCCTATCTTCTTTTTTTAGCCAGATATGGCGTATATATAAGTATGTGTTCGATTTTCCTGTGATTGCCATTTTTTCGTTTTTTCCCATTTCTTTCAAAATTACTACGTACTAAGGAACTATCACAGAGTAATTATTCATTTAGATGTTTATTTGTCGGAAAATGTGCCTTGATGGTTTGCCTAGCACGTGGCTGAATTTTTTTTTTCTGAAATGCCGTATATTAGAATGTTAGCCATTTTTCCGCGAGTGCCCCTTTTTATTTGTTTTGCATTTTTTTGCTTAGTCATGTTACCGTAAGGAATTGGCAAGTAGTGTCGCAAAACTTATATTTTTATAGTGTTGGAAAGTGTTTCTAGATGATCTGGCTACCCATGCCTATCTTTTTTTTAGCCAGATATGGCGTATATATAGGTATGTGTTCGATTTTCCGGTGATTGCCATTTTTTCGTTTTTTCCCAATTCTTTCAAAATTACTACGTACTAAGGAACTATCACAGAGTAATGATTCCTCTAGATGTTTATTTGTCGGAAAATTTTGTTTACTTTTTTTTTGATTGAATATCATCAAATTTTTTTAGCTAAAATATTATATTGTTTTACATTTTTTTTTTTTTCGATTTTATTTCCCTTCAAAAAAATTTTTTTGGGTCAGAATTTTAATTTTATAGTCGTAAAATAATCGACAATTATCCAGCAACCCACCATACAATTTTTATGCATATCCAATAATAATTAGATTAGTAAATAACACCTTGAAATTGACATACCCTTCCTACATTTCAAGTGGCAGATTAGGGAGTCTGAGTCAGTGTGGTTGGCGGCCATTTTGTGGACATATCCGAAGCGTAAGCTGCCCTATCTATATATATTCTTGTTCCCTATAGAATTTGTGATATTTTGGTATATTTTTACCTGCATAAATATCATATTATATATTAAATATATGTATTTTTTTACGAAATTTCTAAGTACTCAAAAAATTACCTTTAGATATGGCCCCTGATATAAATGTAATTTACAGAATAATGAAGATTTTTTTACATATTTCTATTTTAGGATAACATATGTTTATTCCCTAAAAAAATTAGCCACTTCCTATTTCATTTGGGTACCCAAAAAAATTCATGAAATTTGGACAAATTTTTTTGGCCAAAAAAAGTTACCCTTTTTTTCTCATTCCAGATCTTCACCTCCATGGGTCTGACTTCATCCAAAATACATCAAGATGTGTCCTAAACATTCAAGAATCAATTCCTAAAAGGATTTGTGTATATATGTATAAACTTTTTTTTTATGAATTTTTATGTCAGGTCTTTTTTTTTTCTACTTAATTTTTTAAAATATTTATAATAAATAGTTTTTCTGCAGATGAGTAGTATTTATCTTTACAGTTGTTTTAAGCATTCATTGAAGTTTTTTTTGGCAAAAAAAAAAAGGAGGTTACTGCAAAAACTGATTTTTCAAGAATTTTTTTTGGCGTCGGGGTCGTTCGCGTCCGAGTATACCCTTAAAGGGGTGTCCGAGGAGCGTACCTATCCAGGGTTAAATGGTAGGACAGGATTAGAAATGAAACAATAAGAGATTACTTGAATGCCATATGTTGAGATCATGGTGAGGGGTAGATGGAGATGGTTTGGGCATGCTTTTCGCACTCCCCAAGACAGATCAGTTCATCAAATGTTCAGTAGGGCTCCACAAGGTACTCGAAGAGTTGGAAGACCTACGCCTACGTGGCTGAGGACTATTATAGCAAAGTAGATGATGAATGAAGATGTATTGAATTAAAAGTTCAAGACAGAGATGACTGACGAAATCTAACCGCGGCCCTTTGCGTCAATAGGCGTAGGAGATGATGATGATGATGGAATCAAAGAGAAGTCTATGGAGTTCATTGGCTTTCTGTGTTAAATTGCTGGTTAGGTAAAGTAATAAACATTGTAATTTTTCTGATATAAAAGGAATTTTAGTCCCAGTATAATATGACCATTACCAATTACTACTTCTAATTCCTTAGCTTAAATCATATATGTGACTACAGCAGATAGCCATGATGTTAAATAAAAGCTTTTTTTTTTAAATCCCAATATACACACTCAAATGAAAAGCATTTATAAATGAGTGGTAGAAAAACCAACCTCTCTAAACATTTCAGGGTCTATGTTGGGTTCTAAATGGCACAGTGTGTGTCTTGGAGATGGCGGTAACGGAGGAAGATTTTCATACTTGCGATTCATTTTTTTAACAGTCTCCTTCAGTTGATTATCGAACTTTCTAAAATGAAAAGAAACAGAAAATTATGATCAACTGCATATAACTAAATTTTCAGTACTGTTATACTCGATATGACTAAACACTAAAATTCTTCATCTTCATTATTCATAAAAAGTGAAAATTATGAAAAAAACAAACAACTGAAAAAATCTATATTTGAATTTAACAGAGTTTAAGTAATTCTACTTCCTATAACACATCAAGATAGGAGATGGGACAAAAATATTAAACGTATGGAAATGACACGTGTACCTATCTTTTACGATTTGGGTTCAAGTTTTATGGAGTTCTTGGAACTAAGACATAAAACTACAGAAGATGCGACTGATTCTTTTAAAAAAGAAATTTATCCATACAGTATAAACCTGATACTTCTAATAATCTTTTTTACACAAAAACTGAATTTTAATGTTCATCATTTCTGTACTCAACTAATGTTCATATTGTTTTTTATTGAAGCAATTTAAATGTCGATGACTACTCGGAGAGAAAAAAAAAAAAAAAAAAAAAAAAAAAAAAAAAAAAAAAATATCCCACTCTTTCCATGTAAAATAACTCCTCTGGCAAACATCGTGCCATCCGGAAGCTGAAGGCGACTATACAAGCACAGATGCGCTTTGGTTCCTTAGCCATCCAGTTTCAAAGTCAAAATCATATTATTTGCCTCCTGACATCACTACACAGTAGGGAGGAGTGTTGATTGATTGATTTCATGGTCATCTGGCAACATGATATTGGTCATTGACATTTTTATTTATTAAAAGCATTCATTCATGATACAAGGATATTAAAACTAAGATAAGATTTATCAGATATTTTGAAGAAAGCCAGCTTAAGAAATGAATCTAACAATGACTCTGCCATCATATATCTTCTCAAAGAATAATAGAAAGGGTGTATCTGCCATCCTTTCCAAGAGCCTCAGAGAGGTGTTGATTTCTATGATTCCAGAAACTAGGGCATTCAACCAACAAATACCTAACAATTAATGAGACCAATTTTTACAAAATGGTTGAGGATTACCAGCCATCAAGTATTTATGATTAGGCAAGTGTGTCAAAAGGGATTTTGACGAAGGAAAAATCTATTTCTGGGGAGAGACCTGTGACGCCCGGCGAAAAAGTCCTTCTTTGTACTTTTTCTGATATAAATCTTCCAAATATACCAGAGAAAATTAAAAGCATGGAATGCAGAGGTTACAACCCTCGCGCGAGCACCTTGTTGGTGTCGTATATCTAACAAGGGCGTTTGTAAAACACTATTCACAGGCTGTCTTCCATTTAGATAATCCCTTCATCAAAGGGGGAGGGCCGTGACAGGCCCTAGAGAATACAGTTGGGTTACCCTACCGACACCCACCACTCGCGCTCACTAGGTCATCCTTCTGCAAGAACATATGGCTTGGCAAGGAAAGGGTGGGTCCGTTCAAAAATAATCGGGAAGGGTTTCGCCGGGCGTCACAGGTCTCTCCCCAGAAATAGATTTTTCCTTCGTCAAAATCCCTTTTCTGGGTCGACCTGTGACGGCCGGCGAAAAAGTACCAGAGAATGCCTTCCAAGCCCAATAAATTAATAACATAATGAGGAGAATACAATCACCATGTACGACAATACTATGATATAATAAAGTAATCGTCCAATTACCAACCAGCCAAATGACATAGGGAACATAAGGTTAAATAATAATGACGACAAGGAACCAACTGAGTGTCGAATCGCAAAAGGCATCAAACCTTACATGTCTAAGTATATCTAAACATTAAAGGAACGGTAACTACAATAACAGTTAAACCATAGGAATTAAACATGGCAAATATCATAGGGCTAACGAACTACCAAGGAGAGCGGCGACGTGGTGTGAGTGGCGGGTAGGAGGGAGAAGAGAAGAGATGGAAGAAAGGAAGAAGAGGAGATTAATGGGGAGAGATAAGGCTCCCCTCTGCCATCGTTGGGTATTTAAGGGCCTGTAAGATCTTTAGATATTGGCGTTTGACAACCATAGGGGATTTCCAACCCGTATATTTTTTAAAATCATCAAAGTCCCTGTTCTGGAAGTCATTGTTGGAGGCATCTACTGTCCGTATATCATGAGCCTGGGGAAATGATTCCGGATTAGTATGTTTAATGAAGTAGAGGATTTGTTGCCTGATACCGTGAATGGAAATAGTACCTCCTTGTTCCCTGATAACCAAGGAGCCAGACGAGCGGGTGGCAGTTCTAGCTAAAAAGGGGCTTGAGAGTGTGACTGTACACGGAGAAAAATCCTGGGGATGAAGAATAATCTTCCGAGGAGCACCTATTTTGCGGATCCTCATTTTTTAGCTAGGGAAGCTTTGTCTGGAAAGGAGTACTTCGGCTGAAGGGAGGAAATCTATGTTTTCCGGGTTTCGTGAGAGCTGCTAGTTCTGATGTTCCATCACCTGAGGCTATAGCCGTTAGAAATAAAGTCTTCCTAAGAAGAGTGATATAAGAGCAGGATTCATTGTCCGTGTCCATCGCAAGTTTAAGAGCACCGTTCAGAGACCAAGAGTCCTTTTGTGGCCGAACCGAAGGTCGAAGCCTAGCACATGTTTTTGGGGTTGATGAGAAATAGGAATCAGCTAGGTTAATGTTGAACCCAACAAGGTAGATCTTCTTCAAAGCTGACTTGATGGTGGTTAAAGTGCTAACTGTTAGGCCTTTGTCAAATAGGAACCTCAAGAAAGAGATGGCTAAATGCGGGGACATACGAGTATGGTCTGCACTCTTAGGGGACCTACTAGTTGTTAACGGCCGAATCATATTGGCGAATTGTCGAGTCCCTTTTTGTCCCATTCGATGAAGAGATCGTTTCCGGTTCAATGTTCGCATCTCTACGAGCTGCCAACTTCCTGTAGTCCACAAAGTTAGAGTTTTGGCTATCCTTGAGTAATCTGACACAGTGAGTTTGGATACTCGGGTCAGTTTGAGGAACGGGATCCGGATGGGACTGAGTTTCAACTCGAGGAGGAGAGGAAACCAACTGTTCTTGGCCAGTGAGGTGGTACTAAAGCCACTGCGCCCGGGAAGGAGCGTAGTTTGTGTAAAAGTTTTTAGAAGATTCCCTGGGGGAGATAGGGAAATCTTCTTCTAATGGTTCCAATCCCGGGGTAATGCGTCCATGGCATAAGCCCGAGGGTCCAGGGTTGGGGTCACATAAGGAAGTTAGTGATTCATCTGAGTTGCGAATAGATCTACCTGGAGGCCTGGAACGAGCCTGAGTATCCACCGGAATGAAATTATGTCTAGAGACCATTCTGACTCCAGTGGATCCGTCCTGGATAGTGAGTCCGCTCTCACATTCTGGCCTCCCGCTAGGTGAGGTGCTGACAGGAACCAGTTCTCTTCTGTTGCCCAGGCGAAGATAGTGACCAGGATCTGATTCAGGTTGGGTGACTTGGATCCTCCCCTGTTGACGTAGTGTACTGCGTCTGTGCTGTCTGACACTACTCTGATGTGGGTCGACCTCGGAGGAGAGTCTCTCTTCAGGGTCAAGAACACTGCCATGGCTTTGAGAACAATGATATGGGACTGTTTCATGGAGAGTGACCAAGAACCTGAAACATCTGATGTTCGGAGTAATCCCCCTCATCCACTTAGAGACGCGGCTGTATGGAATGTCACTTGTGGAGGTGGGAATTGTAGAGGAACCGATTTGGAGAGGTCCTTCGGTTCGGACCATGGGCGTAGTCTCATTTTCAAGACAGAGGGGATCTTCGAGACCATGTCTCTTATAGGTACTGTAGCTCTCTTTCTCCAAACTCGATTGATGTCTTTGAGTTTGGCTTTTATTAGATCTGTTACTGAAGTGAATTGGAAAAGTCCGAGGATACTTTCTAAGGCTCTTCGGACACCTGTTTGTGTTTGAGAAAATTTTTTGATCTTGGAAACTATTCCTCTTACCTTTTGGAAGGGAGAGACAACGTGTGCTTCGAAAGGTCCCACTGAATGGCTAACCATTCTAAGCGGACTGATGGTTGCAGGCGAGATTTTTTGGAGATTGACCCGAAATCACAGGTTGTCGAGAAATTGGAATAATTCCTTCGTAGCTCTGTTGCCTTCTATGACCGGCCGGGCCCAAATGAGCCAACCGGCCAGATAAGCAATGATCTGTATCTCTTGGTTCCTGAGTTGTTCTAACACTCTCTCTCCTAGTTTTGTGAATATCCTGGGATCAATGTTGAGGCCAAAGGGCATGTCTTGAACACAAAGGCTTTCCTGCTTAGGCGGAAACCCAGATAAGAAGAGAAGTTTCGAGCTAAAGGCGCAAGATAATAGTCGTCGGTAAGATCGACAGAGGTGGTGACGGTCCTACGGGGAAGTAAGGTCCATACCTGAGAGATAGTCAACATCCGGAACTTGTCGCAGAGAATGTAAGAGTTTAGCTTGACAAGTCCAGGTCCACTCTCAATGCCGCCAAGCCTTTCTTCGGAATTGTGAACAGGTGGCTTTGGAACTTCAGTGATCGATCCCGTTTGATTGCTTCTTCTTGAGTAACCCTGTGGTGTACTCTTCCAGGATGGGAGTGGATTTCTGGGAGAAGGTCACTGGTGGAGGAGGAGGACCTTGTGGCCATTTTCACCTCAAACCTTTAGAGATTATGCTATGAGCCCACAGACCGAAGGTCCAATGGTCTCGAAAGTGGTAAAGTCTACCCCCTACCGGGACCACCGCGTTGTGAGGGGGTGAATCTAGGTACTTTCCTTCTCCGAGCCCCCTTTTTTCTAGGTCCGTCTCGATGGCGAGACTGTCTTCTACTCCTGTAGCTTCCTCTCTGGTGTCCACGAGAGGAGCCTGAGGGTTCGGATCTAGGGCTGTATGCAGGTAAAACATCCCAACGGGGTTGGGCTGTGTACCTGGGGAATCAGTGAGGTAGACCACCTGATGAGGGGGATTTGGATGCATAGACGTCGAATCGGAGGGAGGCTGTGATGACGAGTGGGTAACCGACTATCGATTCCTGTCTGATAGAGGCCTCAGACAGAACGTATTTCCCACAACTAACCCGATCAGACCATCAAACGTGTAGGTCGAATTGGAAGGGCAGATCTTGGAATTATCGTACCCCCCAGACTGACAACATCCTGGTCCAGACAGATTGGGCCTGCCCTTTAGGAAATAATACTGTTACCTTCGGTACCTTGTCTAACCTAACCAAGGCAATCTCTTTCAATCGAATGAATCCGTTGAACGGGAATTCTAGTACCTGGGAGTAAATTCTAGGTCCCCCAGAGGGAGGACGTCTATGCCATCCAGATTTATGGTACCATCTATATATGGAACATGTAAGGCAAATCTCTATGGGTTGTTTTTATCGAAGGAGGTTACTTCGATATGCCTGGGGCTGTAGGGGGAAACTTCTGAGTTCCTGAACGGATCTGACTCACTACCATACTTTTGAGCTCCGTCATAGCCCCTTGGTTTTCCCTAGAATGTGTTGCTTTTAGCAGTCACGGTTTATGCAGGGTAACATGAACATCAGGATCCATTAAGGGTCCTAGGTCGGTGACGTAGGTAATTGCAAAGCTGAAGGCTCAAAATTCATCCCCACCTACCTGCCCGTCCATGGGGTCGTCGTCCATCCTTAGAGAGGACACTCTGAGGAGATAGGGACCTCTAGATGGAGCATTTCTTCCCAACCTTGATAACCAAGGGCGGAGAGCCTCTCTTGCAGGCCAGAGAGATTCATCATCATCCTGACGGGAACCATGTAGGCGAACCTTCTGTAAAAGAAAGGGGACATAAGTCTGGATGTTCCTTGAACTTTGGTTAGTGATCCTATTCACAGGCTGGGATCAGCTGTATAACTCATAAAAATCAATTTTAAAGAAAAATCATTTAATGTACTATCTTTTGGGGTATACTTCGACACTTGTATTCATGAAATGTGACACTGTTGGCGCATCCGCCACAGGTTGGCCACCTCTGACTCAGACGTTCAGAACCGGGTCTAACATTATTTACTGGCTATTAGTATTCTATTGATTCATCTGTTCACTGACCAGAGTTTCAAGGAACAGTAGATAGCCTCTCATGGCATGGTTAGTCTCGACCCGGCCCTTCATTAGAAGGGGCCAACGTTTGGTTCCCAGTACTGAGTGGAAACTTATTTCTATTTGAACACTATGTTGTATGGATATTTATTCATATTTAGGCATAGTTAGAATTGAATATGCATAAATATAGGCATAATCAATTTATTTCTATTTGAACACGATGTTGTATGAATATTTATTCATATTTAGGTATAGTTAGAATTGAATATGCACAAATATAGGCACAATCAATTTATTTCTATTTGAACACTATGTTGTATGGATATTTATTCATATTTAGGCATAGTTAGAATTGAAAATGCATAAATATAGGCATAATCAATTTATTTCTATTTGAACACGATGTTGTATGGATATTTATCCATATTTATACATAGTTAGAATTAAATATATGCATAAATATAGGCATAGTTATGTTCATATATTTTTATTTGGACTTTCAAGAATAACTAATGAATATTATCAACGCAAATTCAAAGTGTCATTAAAGTAAGTACAGTTTACTTTGTATTCATGTTAAATCCTTTCCTTTACAGCAAAACAAGAGATTGGCCACCCGTGGTCTGAGTGAGCTCTGTCTGTACCGGAGCTCCGGTAACAATCCCCGGTACAAAGGTCCGTCATAGTGACAACGTGAACACCAGAGGAAAACTAATATTAACCTCAATGCTGATCGCCTGTACGATATCCGGTTAAGCCGGAGATTCGATGAAAAGGATCGTAATAACGATATTGTGATTATTTATGAAAAAGGGGTTCATACCCTGATTCTGATCGTCTGATTGATCTCTGTTTGTAACGGAGAACTAGTGACAAAGGTCCGTCATCGTGAAAACGTGATCCTCAGCGGTACGATAACATTCTCTAATACTGAATGTTTGTGTTATCTCCAGTGAAGCCGGAGATTCGATGAAAAAGGGACCGTAATAATGAAACTGTGAAGTCTTCATCGGTATCACATTGTTAACTCCGGTTCTGGCCGTCTGCTTGATCTCTGTTTGTACCGGAGATCCGGTAGCAAAGGCCCGTCACCGTGATATCGTGACCGTTCCCGGTACGATAACATTAACCTCAATGAATGATTGTGTTATCTCCCGTGAAGCCTGCCGTAACGGTGTAATTATGATCAAACATGACAAAGGTTCGTGTGTAAAAGGCTTCAGCCGGAGTCCGAGTGCCGGATTTCACCGTTGCACTCCAAAAATCTGCTCCTGAACGTTAACTAGTTCTCACCCAATGAGTATCCATATAGCGGAGCATAACTCAAGGCGGAGCTAAGCATAACTCCGGAGCTAAGGGTGTCGGTATAAAACGACCCCAATTAATGACTCATACACTAACGTACCTATTAATAGTGTTAGCTATATTAACAGTAACCACATCAATAAAAACGTTTATAATATTAAACGTACTATCATCAACTCTGATACTAAGAGGAGGCTTGAATAACTCGTGATCGTATAAAAACGGAGAACGGGAAATTCACCTCTCTTACTCGAGCTAGCAAAGAAAACGAGAGAAGGGATAACTCATATCTGTAGAACAGGGAACGAGCAGTCTCTGTTTTCGCTCTCAAGGTTACATAATAAAAAACTAACATCACACAATAAAACAAGAATTAGCATAGGGCCATTTCTCATTATCTGTGCATATTTCCATACTCAAAAGGAGGTATAACACCCGTAATATTTTTTTTTCTGTTGATTGACCAGATCACAAATTTTTTGTCACAGATCACAAATTGAAGCAATAGTATGAAGCTTGAATTAAGTATAAAAAAATGGATATCTTCTTAGAAAGAGTTCAAGTGAAGCTTGGCTTCCTAGTATACTGCCTCTTCATTCCCATTTAATCCTACGTGAGCTGTAATTCAATAAAAGCTTTCAATCCTCTATTCTTAAGAAATGAACCACTGTAATATCTTTAAAATTAAAGGGTTTGCTGAATTAAAAGCATAACGAGCTAGCAATATACTTTTTGAATCTCAAGAGAGCAGTTGCCTTCTTCCTTAAAATCTATTTTTTCATTGGCTGTTAAAATACCATACAGTTCTGCTGTAAAAATGGAAGCTAAAGGAGACAGAGAGCCTCTACAACAAAATTTACTACTGTACACTTCAAATCCAACATCAGCACTGGATTTGGATCCATCCGTAGAAATCAATTTAGAGCCATTATGTTCTCATGCATGTTCCATGCAATTGGGCAAGCTTCCACAAGTCATGGCATTCTAAAAATCACTGAAAGACCATACCCTTGGTAAATTTCATGGAGTAATTGGTTTTTTGTATAGTAGTACTTAATTTCTTGTTATACTAAAATTCCTTAACATCTGCTTCAACCTGAACTCATACAGTCAATGTGATTTAGGATGTCCCTCATATTGTATAAAAAGGTTTACACTGTAAACAGTCCCAAGAAGTAAAGATCTTAGAAATACTTAATGATGCAAGACTGCCAATGAAGTTCTAAGAGTGCCTCACCAGCATCAATCAAGAGACTAGGTATTGGTGATGAATTGAAGGGTCCTGTAGCTAGTCGAAAACCTTCAACTGGCTAGGAGTAGCTGAGGAGTATGTATTAGAAGATTTGATAAAACAAGGGTCCCACACAATCAATCCTGATGGCAACTTATGATCCGAGTCCTTAAATGTATGACATAATACAGTACTTTTAAAATGTTAAAACAGTTAGGCAATTGGTTTTCAAAGACTTCAAATGTTAAGTTCATATCAACTTCTGATCAGAATTCCATTTTAACGAGTGGGTCTCCTATAAACATGGAAAACATTGGTCTTTCAAAAATATATCAGTCTCTTGTGGCAAATTGATATGAACAGTCAAATTTAGAACACTACATTGGAAAACTCCTCCTTTCTAACATCTTTTGTCAGCAAAATTATTTTCTACCTGAAGTGGAAAGAAAAAGTTAGCCAAATATTTCTAAATAAATAATGGTAATTCCCTTCTTAGTACAGAAGCATTGACTGCTCTCAGGATTCCCTACTCAAAAAAGTGTCATACACCTTTTCTAGATAAAAAAAAAAGAAAAAAAAAAGAAAAATGCAGACCCATGATGCTGTTCAGAAGAGAATGCACTACATATGGAGGATTCAAGATGCATCAATGCTTTCATTGTTGAATGCATTTTCTCTCAGCCACAATGATGAAATGCCTTTTTTTCCAAATACACCAATCTTCCATTTATCATCTTTTCCATGATCTTACATAGACAAAATGCCAATGCAGTTAGATGGTAATCTTCAGCAAAAATCTAGTCTTTATTTGATTTTAAAAAAGCTAAAATAATAACAAGATTCTACACTGTAGGTAACTGTGTCATTCTATTCTGTTAATAAGGCTTTAAACTAACTTCTTTTTTTTTGTGTTTTGAGATATATGTAACATTGCATATATAATATTGTCAGACCCAGGGACTCTAGCATTACAAGTTGAAAGAATAAAGTTAAACTCCCTCCCAGAATATTGTTCATTATAATATTCTCTCTTATTTGCTTAGAAGTCTAACAGTTCATGTTTTTTTTCCTGTGGGGAGGTGGGGGCTTGCAAATGATCATTAGGGGAGTATAGAAATAATGAATTTCATAATCATAGTTATGTTTACTTATATGAAACTCCCTTGGTGTTCATATTAAAGACCATCACAGAATTAAGGAAAGAGACAAGAGAATTAAAAACTGGATTAGGGCAACTAATCCTAAACCCAAGTAAACTCATAATCACTTGAGTTTCCAGATTGTATTCCAAACACATTCCCACTATCAACTAAATACTTATATAATGATTAAAACTTTGAACTTTCTTATTTAGAAATACATTAAATTATCATTCACAACATATCTCTACAGTTACCACAGCACCCAATGACCATTCAATTTCTAATAGATATACGGTTTCCTTATAGATAGATCCTTGAGAAAACCAACTAAGCAAGCCACTAAACCGTTGCCAAAATTCCATTCCAAATGAAAAAAGTTTACACAAATAAAGAGGGTAACTACAATACCACTTCATGGATTTTATCATATGTGTCCTTAATCAAACTCAAATCTAATTTTCTGTCTTACACCCTTAACTAGAAATAATAAAGCATTTTAGAAAAGAGGCTCTCTGAAAATCTAAATTAACAAACCAATTCGGAATTACTACTCTAATATTTTAGTTTTGTTTAAATAAAACATTACAGCATTTACAGTACAAAGAATCTCTTCCTCTAAGGTATCACCAAATTTCTTTTACAAAATCGGAAATGTGGGAAAATTGAGTCTGACATTTAGTTTTATAATAGTTAGTTCTCAAAGTACATTATATAAAAAGACAAAACTATCTTCCTACCTCGAATACCCACATTATAGGAAAAGACCTACCATCTATCACTGAATCTATCTGATGCTGATGGTAAAAGGCCAAATTGCGAATACTAAAATCTATTTTGACAGTAATAGGTTTTTCAACAGTAAGAAATCCTAAACACATTCGCAACAATACCTGATGCGAATGCGTTCAAGTTTAGCTACTTGAGTATTTACCAGGGCCTTCTAATCCCTTATAGCCTTCCTCTCATAAAAGGAAACCAGATTTCAGCTAACAATCTTAGCTAACTCTTGCTACTGTAAAATTCTTTGATTTGCCCCAATCAAAATACTGTACCTTCTAATTAGCAATAAACTGCATTTACAGACCTAGGTTATGCCATCTAGAGAACTTATAAATCCAATGGCTCTTGAATATAGGGGATAGAACACAACTCATTAGAAAAGCAAGTAGTTGTAAACTAAAATACTGTATATATAAATATTCAACGAACCAACATTACTAAAAAAAAATGTTATCGAGTTGTCTGTGTATTTTATTACCAAAAGAAATAACACTTTGTGTCAGAATCAGTGAAAATTTCACCAATGAGACCAAAACTCCCAACCTTCTCCGTTACTTGGATAGAGATAGTAGTTGACCTGAATAGCCTATCTCTTAGGACCATGTTAAAAAACACTAGTTTCCCAAAACAAAATCAGTTTAATCTTAGGCAACCAATCCATTCAAGATACGGGTCCAATATTCTGATAAATAGATAAGGCTTCGTAAAGGAACAAAAACTTTGGCCAAGAATATAAATCTCCTCCTGACTCTTTGGGGACTAGGTAGAAAACCTGTTGGTAAAAAGCTGGAAAACAATAATCTAACACAAGATGGAACCTCAAAGACCTTCTCTTACCACACACGTCCCTAGGACGAACTTTTACTATTTGATTTCATTTGCTGAAATGTTGAGAACACTTAACAAAGGTATAGGCTTTGGGCAATGGTAGGTTGGAGGACATAGAGAAACAGTAAGCCCTTTTCATCTCGGACACCACTCACACTTTTGGCTGCAGACTTCCCCATATCAAATTACATAGGAAAAACTTTCGTCCTATACACTCATAGCCACTCAAAACTAAATAGCTAACATCAGTAAGTAAGTTTTTTCATTCTAAACTCTTGTATAGTATACTAAAAATAAAATAGTTATAATCTCATTATTAGCATGGGTATTTGGTCGTTTTGATTAAAGATATTTTAGCCCTGAAAATGTTGAATTAGCAGAAAACTTTTATCTGCACATGTAAGTAAAATCTAAGATGATTTAAAGCATTCAGATGAACCAGAACTGCATTATACTAGATGTACTCAACACCTACAATGTGAATCTGAAAAGTATTTGTCAAAGATAAGAAATATAATTTTCCATTCTTCAATGAATCAACAGAGAATGATTACCCCCAAAAATCGATTATCTAGTCTTAATCTCAGATCCTTAATTTGCAAATGTAAATGAAAGAGAAACCAATTTACATAATTATTATTTAAACAAAATCCCATCAATCTAATTTATTAAATGACCAAGAATATTAATTTAAAAACTAAGAATTAAATCTTTGTATACATGCCAAGTTCAGGTTTCTAACGAGGATTCGTTGTGGTAAGCTAGTGAAACAAATCTTAAATCACTTCTAAGAATAATTTGTAGTTATCTTGAATTATGCATTCATGTATAAAGAAAACTAAAATTAGATAAAAAAAAATTCTCCCTTGCATTAAACACTGCCCTTCCATTTGGTTACCTTTAACGCTCTGGTGATCCGATGATGCATTTCTGCATCAATTAATTGTTTTC
Source organism: Palaemon carinicauda (assembly GCF_036898095.1). Classification (NCBI taxonomy): domain Eukaryota; kingdom Metazoa; phylum Arthropoda; class Malacostraca; order Decapoda; family Palaemonidae; genus Palaemon; species Palaemon carinicauda. The sequence goes on from NC_090756.1 coordinate 73,619,795, forward strand.
CCCAAGAGCCATTACTTACTTTGGGGAAATATTCGCTAAAAAGTCTGTGTGGTGGCCAGGTGCTGAACCTAGTAGAAAATGTGTACAGAATACAGGTAGCCACAGCGCATATGTAGGACTACATTCAGTACCTAGCGAGCATTCACCTTGTTTACAAGTATCAGGAGCTGTCATAATAAACTTCTTTCGTACAGCATACTGACGGTGATCAGGAAGTGTTCTTATATCTTTTATTTATAAAAGGTGGCTTCTACACAATTTTCTTATAAAATAAATTCCTCTGACATAATCATTATATGTTTTTAAAAATATTCTAAAAAGACTATTTTAAGTTTTTAAAATAATTTTCATGTTTCATTGTAAATATATTCTGCTTCCATCATGGAAAATTTCAATCATCCCTCGGCATAATGCAACAAACCCAAGGTTCACATCTGGAAGTTTGGCTATTGGGAGCTCGGAGGAATAATGTGGGCAAAGTGAAGCCACTTTGGAACCTGGCAGCTACATTGGGACTGGCAACTGAACTGGATGACCGCGGGTTTGCAAAATCCCATGAACTAAGGTGTCACAGTTTTTGTTATAAATATTACAGATTCCATTATCCAGTTTTAAATATCTTACTTTATAACACATGAATCAATGAATGGGTAGTTTAAAGATTATTTTACAGTTTATCTCTATTGTAAACGTTCACACATTGTCATTATAATGCCATTTGTAAATAAAAGGAGAAATCACATATAAAAGTGGCAATTGTTTCGTAAGAGGCTGTCTTTTGTTGTTACCTTTGACAAAGCCTATCAAACCATGATGTTTATAGGAATAAACCTCTTATGCTACCCATCGGATAATCCCCACTACCCAGTTTAGGTGAAAATTTAAGAG
>NC_090756.1:73625682-73683182 GCF_036898095.1 Palaemon carinicauda
TTCAAATGCTCTATGCCACCCCTCAAGTGCATTATTTGTTTTTGGGACAGAATTTAAAACGTCTTCATAAACATTCCACATCATAAGTTCGCATCTTGGCGGTCTACGGCGATTTCTTCTATCAGGGCGGCCTATCCACGTATCTCAAAAATAATCCACAACATTTTGTAATTCTGGTGAAAACACGTCGTTATTACACAATAATTCAAATGAAGCAACAACCATATCAACGGGAACAAATGCTAATGCTGGCAAATAACGTACACTCAACACAAAATCTGCATTCATTTCATCTTCGTTTAAGCCCATTTGTTTGTATAACATGAAAGATGCTCTGACAAAAATGAAAGAAACACCCTTTCAAACATGAACTTGGAAATTCTTTTCTTCATGCTTTTATCATAGCAGGTTCAAAGTCAATCGTTATAGATGATGGAACCGAAAATGCTGTATGCTCTTTAATCTTCTCTAATAGTATACTGTAAGTGGTTTCCGATTTATCAGGTAATAAAGCATAAATAAGTGGAATAGCAACATCTTCCTTGAATCCATGGAATGTATACAGTTGGTAAAATAGCAGCGGTACTGTTTTAAATGTCCCGTCCCCATACCAACGGTCACTGTTTGCAAGAATATTTGTGCACCGCTGAGTAGCAAATATTACTATCTGTTTCACAGTGGGACCAGAATCAAATAGTAAAGAGTTTTCACCTCTGCATGATTTTGTATATTCGTCTGTGAAAGACTAATCACTACGGCATTGTGGAAGAGGTGGCAGACAATTGTTTTCAAACCTTATTCCTCTTACTGTCCTTTTAATACTTTGAGGTTTTGGAAGTTTAACTGCTGCTGCTTCACTGCATCCTACAAGTGCATTCGAAATGAGGGCATGAGGTGCTTGTGTAGTTGATGTAGCTCTTTTACATACGTTTTCCATTACTTTTTGAGCTTCGCCTTCAGCTGCATCACATACATGATTATGTTCTTTGATTTCTTTCTTTATAAAAGAAATATCCATCACTGATCAACTTCTTCTTCCCCTTCTCCGATTCTATAAACTGGAACGGCATGATGGGCTTTTCAGTTATCTTTCTAAACAAAAGAAATCAAAGTTTTAACCAAATTAAGAAACTTCGGTATTTTTTAAGTTAATTGCTTTTTAACGAGAAACACTCGTAATTATTGTTTTTACAAAATTACGAAAGAATAATACAACTGTTAGCAAAAAGCTAATAAGTTTGTTACATTTTCTTTGGTGTCTTATGTTAATTGGTGGTTAACGGAAACATTCTTACATATGATAATAAAAAGTTTACACTTTTCTAACTTTTCCCTTTTTTTCTCTCAGGTTTCGGTGAAATGTATATTCGATGAATTGTGTATGTCGGTGAATTGTTGTCAGTGAATAGTCGGCAAATAGTTGTCGGTGAATTGTTGTCGATGAATTTGCCTAGACCCATATATATATATATATATATATATATATATATATATATATATATATATATATATATATATATATATATATATATATATATATGCAGAACATATATAACGGATTTTGAGCGAAGCGAAAAATCTATTTTTGGGTGAGATGGCCATGTCGTCCTGATGGAAGTTCCTATAGGGTAGCTTCCTAGGGTATATTACAACTACGGCGATATTCCCAGAGAATTTACCTTAAGGTACCCAGAATTCTAACTCCTGGAGCGAATATCCCTAATGAAAAGGATATCGCGACATATCAGAGGACGTATTCTTGACACGCCACATGGCAATCTGCACCCCAAACAGAGATAACACATCGAGGGGTCAATTGGCAAGAAAACGAAAACGGGAAAGAAAAAGGGGGAGCCGCTCCCAAGGCTCCCTCTTCTCCAGTTTCGTAAGCGTGCCTGGCGCCAATCCTGGCGCCATCTGTATTCCTTGTAGCGATACACGAGGTGCTACAGATACTGTATGTAGGGAGGGGTCCTACAGCACTTTCATAGAAAGGGAAGGGCGGGTAGATCAGGACGACATGGCCATCTCACCCAAAAATAGATTTTTCGCTTCGCTCAAAATCCGTTTTTTGGGCTCAAGCCATGTCGTCCTGATGGAAGTATACCAGAGCATTACTGTATCTGTGGATTCTCAGAACGTGCCGTACTCCCCGGAGGTAATTTTTCCCGGTCGACTAGACCTAGAGACCTAAGATGTTACCGTTATACATCTTTTCAACTAACTATAAACCATGTTAGAGCTTCCTGCCCCCTATAGGGAAGAGTCCTACTAGACTCTGGAAAAGTCTCGAAGAGTACATATACCTATGTACGAATACCAGGCAAGCTAATATAGTGGTCTCACCCTATATTAAGTAAAGCATAGTTTGTAACGAACCACTGCGTCAATATGAAATATCGACCAGTTCTCCGCACAATACTTGTATTGGACAAAGGTTTATATCCGCATAGGAGGAAACTTGTAAAACCGCCACCGTCCCCTTCTGGGACGGAGTCCTCCCGTTAAGGGAAAGCATAAACCAATGCAACATAGCTTGCATAAAGGAACAATTCTATTAGAATTATCCCAGATAAAGTACATAGAATGAATGCTCAATTATACCAATAAATTGACACAGGTGAAGGAGACGCAAGGTTCTCAAGAACAAGTTTATTGACAGACAATAAATAGATAGGTTAACAACAATTATATATATATATATATATATATATATATATATATATATATATATATATATATATATATATATATATATATATAAGAAGAGGATAACCCAAAACTTTAAGCATAAGTATGATAGTAAACAGAACTTGTTTATCTGAAAGAAAAAACATTATTGCCACTTTTAAGATACCGAGGTATCAAAGTCATAAAAGTCTGTATTACAAATCAATCACATTAGCGTTAGAAATGCTCGGCACACATGTCTGCACTTATGCTAGGTTCACCTTTGGAAATGGAACAGTCTACGTGGGCAACTCAGTGCCCTCACTTAGTTTGTAGTACTGTATGTAACTACACACTCACCCTGGAATTAATCGTCCCAATTAAAACCACTGTTCCTCGCAGAGTTAAACAGTAGGGTTAACGACGCGACCCACTGCAACCACAGATCTCTTTAGTTCCTCTACTTGCTTCGCATAGTGGCGAAAGAACACTCTAGAAGACTTCCAGCCAGTGTATGAACGGAGATGTTCAAAATCCATACAATTAAAGAAATTTAAGGATGAGGCAACTTTCCTCGGATCGTGACCTGCGGGTGTACTGTCAGGATCCGCTCTGCGAATAAAATATGTGATTTTCGCTCTGAGTTGATTCAGAGATAAATTTGAGCCTGATGTTTCTCCCCTGAATAGTTGACCACCCTTGAAGTCTGAAGTTCTATGAAGATAGACCTTTAGGCATTCTATTGGACATAGAGATGCATCTTCTTTCAGAGGGCAGATTCTCCCGGGACCCCACCTGTTGGTGGGTAACTCATTCTTGGCGAGAAACGTAGGATCCGGAAACAGGTTCAGTTCTCCCCCATCCAGGAACTGAACACGACCTGCCTCTCTCGAGAGGGCTACAATCTCACTAACCCTGGCCCCGGACGCGAGTGCAAATAGGAAAATAACTTTTTGTGTCAAATCCTTTAACGCACACTCCTCATTGCTCAACAGAAAAGCGAAATGAAGAACTTTGTCTAAAGACCATGAAATGGGCTTTGGAGGTGCTGAAGGTCTGAGCCTAGCACAGGCTTTCGGAACTTTATTAAAGATCTCGTTACCGAGGTCGACCTGGAAGGCATATAGAATGGGTCTTGTCAAAGCAGACTTACACGCCGAAACCGTGTTAGCTGCCAGCCCTTGACCATGGAGGTGGATGAAGAAAGATAAGCAGAAGTCTGTCGAGATCTCCTGCGGATTCTTCGCCTTGACAAAGGCCACCCATTTTCTCCAAGATGACTCATATTGCCTTCTAGTAGATTTGCACTTATATTCCTCTAGGAAGTCTATGCTGGCTTTCGAAATCCCGAAACACTTTCTCACCGCTAGGGAGAGAAAATCATGAGCTGCAGGGTCCGGGTTTTCTGTAATGAAGCGCAGACAGTCGACTTCTGGACTCGCTGGGTCAGAACTGGATCTGGTAGCGGTACAAACTTCAGCCGTAGTTCCAATGCCAGGGGGAACCACACGCTGTTCGGCCACTTGTGGGCCACTATTGCCGCTACCCCCTTGAAGGATCTCAGTTTGTTGAGGACCCTCAACAGAAGGTTGTGAGGCGGGAACAGATAAATCCTGGACCATCTGTTCCAGTCGAGGGACATCGCGTCCACTGCTTCCGCTAAGGGGTCCTCGTACGGGGACACGTACAGGGGTAACTTCTTGTTGTCTTTCGTCGCAAAGAGGTCTATCTGCAGTTCTGGGACTTGATTCAGAATGAAGGAGAATGATCCTGCGTCTAAGGACCATTCCGACTCTATCGGTGTGAACCAGGATAGAGCGTCCGCTGTCACATTGCGGACTCCTTGAAGGTGAACTGCCGACAGGTACCACTTCTTCTTTTCCCTCAATCGGAAGATGGCCAACATCACCTGGTTGAGAGGTGGTGACTTCGATCCTTGTCGATTCAAGCATCTCACAACTACCTCGCTGTCCATCACCAACCTTATGTGGATCGAGTGACGCGGGGAGACTTTCTTTAAGGTAAGGAGCACTGCCATAGCTTCTAGAAAGTTTATGTGAAAGGTCTTGAATAGCTTGGACCAAGTCCCCTGGACTTTTTTCCGATGAGAGTGACCTCCCCATCCCTCCTTCGAGGCGTCTGAGTGAATCGTCACCGACGGGGGAGGTGGCTGATGAAGAACCGACTTCTTTAGATGTCTGGCTTGGGACCAAGGCCTGAGAAGAGTACGTAGCCGAAGCGGAACTGGTCTTCTCAGATCTCTTCGCACGTTTGATGCATAACTTCTCCAAACTCCGGTTGCATCCTTTAGCTGTGCTCTTAGCACTGGGTCTGTCACCGAAGCAAACTGGAGAGAGCCCAGTACCCTCTCCTGTTCGCGTCTTGATATCCTTTCGGAATCTAGAAGTCTCTTGACAGAACCCGCTATCTCCTTCCTTTTCTTCGCCGGGATGGAGAAACGGTGTGACATTAGGTCCCAGTGGATTCCCAGCCACTGGAACTTTTGAGATGGAGAAAGTCGAGACTTTTTTCTGTTGATCTTGAAGCCTAGATACTCTAGGAACTGGATCACTTGACTGGAAGCTTGCAAGCATTCTGTCTCGGATGCTGCCCACACCAGCCAGTCGCCCAGGTAGGCTACTACCTGAATTCCTTTTAGGCGTAATTGTTTGAGAGCTACGCTCGCAAGCTTTGTGAAAATCCTTGGGGCTATATTTAGCCCGAATGGCATGGCTCTGAAGGCGTATAGTCTTCGTTGTAGCTTGAACCCTAGGTAGGGGGAGAGTCGACGGTTGATTGGAACGTGCCAATAGGCGTCTGACAAGTCTATGGAGACGGAATATGCCCTCTTGGGCAGTAAGGTCCTTATGTGTTGCAGTATTAGCATCTTGAACTTGCAATTCACTATGAACTTGTTGAGTGGCGACAAGTCCAGAATGACTCTGAGCTCTTCCGAGTCTTTCTTGGGAACACAAAACAGCCTCCCTTGGAATTTGATGGACTTCACCCTTCGGATCACTTTTTTCTCCAACAGTTCTTGAACGTACTCCTCCAGAACGGGGGTGGAGTGTTGGAAAAACCGAGGGCACGGGGGTGGAGTGCTGTACCAGCTCCAGCCCAGTCCGTTCTTGAGTAGGCTGTGGGCCCAGGGATCAAAGGTCCAACGATCCCGAAAATTCTGAAGTCTCCCTCCTACCGGCATCATCTCACTTGGACTGCCGTCCTGAGGTCTTGCCTCCCTGACCGCGACCACCCCTGAATCCCCTTCCCCTTGAGGGGCGCCTAGACGAGCCTCTGGCTGCTCCTCTAGGCTTTGCTCGAAAGGAAGTAGACTGCCCTTCGAACGTTGGGGTGAATGCCGTGGACTGTGTCGACACGGCCTGGGGTACCCACTGGAATGTGGTCGGGGTTTGTGCCACCATCTGGGGCACTGAAGGCAATGGCAATTGCAGTTGCTGTTGCTGTTTAAGAGGCTTGGTTGGCCGAGACGGTAGCCTAGTCCTCATAGTCTTCCTCTTTGGTTGAGGACCCTCATCCGGGGAAGACTTTCTTTTGATAGCCAGGCCCCACTTCTGGAGAAGGTTTCTATTCTTCGTGGCGGCCTTATCAACAACTTCTTTGACCAATTCGGTAGGGAAAAGGTCTTTGCCCCAAATGTTGGAGGAGATTAGTTTCCTTGGCTCGTGCCTCACCGTAGCCGAGGTGAACACGAACTCCCTACAAGCTCTCCTCGCCCTGACGAAGCTATAAAGATCCTTCGTTACTGTGGCCAGATGAGTCTTGGCCACTACCATGAACATTTCATGGACCTTGGGGTCACTTGCCATCATCTCAAGAGTAGTCTGAAGAGACATTGAGGCAGCCAGTCTTTCTTTTGTCTCGAGCTCTCTCCGCAAAAGAAAGTCAGGCAGCTTAGGGAGGTCCTCGCCGAACTGACGTCCGGCAATATCAGCGTCCAACTTTCCAACTGAGAAGGTAAGATGGACGTCCTTCCAGTCTTTGTGGTCCATAGGCAGGGCCAGTGACAAGGGTTTACACTCCTCCAGGGAGGGGCAAGGCTTGCCGGCCTCGACTGCTTTTAGTACAGCCGCAAACCCTTTCTGTAAAAAGGGGAAGGCTCTAGCAGGAGAGGACACAAAGGAAGGGAGCTTCTTACTCAATGCAGCTACCTTTGAGTTCGTGAAGCCCCTCTCTTTCATCGAGGATGAAAGCAAAGCTTGAGCCTTAGCATGGTCCATTACTATGACCTCCTTCGGCTCTGTCTCCTCCTTTGAAGCTGGTTCCTTCCTCAACCGGACATAACAGTCCGGATATGACCCCTTGCTGGGCCAGAATTCCACCTCCTCTAGGGGAACTGAACCCAACTTATCCGAGATGACGATCTTTCCAGTCGTCATCGGCATGTGCTCAGCATACCTCCACGGTTAGCATCCGAGCACAAGGGAAGGTCTTTCACATTGAGCCTTTTCTGGGGCCCATGTGATGCTGCAAGCCTCTGCATCTGCAGTTCCATTGCAGCCGCCTTCTCCTGATTCTCCTTCTGCATTTGTTGGATCATTCCAACAATGGAGGAGAGGGCCTGTCCCAGCTCTACTGGGAGAGCGGACGATGTTGAGGGAATAGGCTCCGGGATCTGAACCGGAGTAGCCGACACCTCGTCGACCTCTTCCTCTACAATGTCTGGGGCTTGAACTTCATCCTGGGCTCCTGCCAGGAGGTCTTCCTCCAGACGCTCGTCCACGTCAGACATCCTGTCGTCCAACTGGATGTCTTGCAAAGCGACCGCGACTTCAGCATCCACCTGGATCTGAACTTGGGGGATCTCCTCTTGAGGCTGGGGATTCACTGCATCAGCTGATGCCCTAGGGAAAAGATACGCCCTCATCTTCTCACTCGGAAGATAAGGTCCAGAGGTGTTCTTCTGGAAGCCCCTTACCCAGGTACGAAGCTTCTCCCTTGCTATATCCCTTGATTCCGCCGTCCTAGGGGAATCAAAGGCCTCAGTAATCAGGTTAGTGCACACGGTACATACCTGAGGGTCCCAATACTGGAGATCACCCTTGGAGACAGCGCAAGCTGCGTGCCTCCTACAAAACTCATGTCCGCAGAGGTTCTTACTGCGGACGTTGCAGAAAACACTTCCGCACTTCGGAGGGTCCTCCTGTAAAGAGAAGAAATTTCCATGAGTATCAAGTGAACTACGTATCACTGGATATGCACAGTTTAGCATAACAAATCAGAAAGGAAAGACACACACTTGTGTTTCCTTCACAACCAATTGTTGCAGCCTTCCAGATAATAAAATCGTATGGTTAATCTCTTCTAGAATAACCAATGAAAAGTTTCCAGAGGAAACAGGTGTAGCTCACACCTAAGCAATGATTTTAAAATCCCGGATAATAGACAAGAAAGAACTCACTTTCTTATCTGTAAGGCAACACCAAAGGGCTGTGTAAGACAACACAAAAGTGTTAGAACACACAGTGCTGTACCAAAACTTATACTATAGTGTTCTTCCTACAGTATATGTTATACTGAAGAATACTGGTACAGTATAGAAGGTAATGTGCCGGCCGGCAAGTCACCATAACTAGCTTTAAAATATACTACTTAACAGCTATAAGGCGGCAGAACGCTGGTTCAAATGCATGTGCCGGCCGGCAGTAACTGCCAGCCGGCAACAGCCAATGTCGGCTACACAAGGTAGCACCCGGCTGCCGGCCACTGCTCCTAGCGACCGGCAGACAAGGGCTGACATTAGCCGGCCGGCAAAGGTAAACAACCGATGCCAGCCAGCAGCAAAAGAACCAGAGGACTACGACTGCCCGGCTGCCGGCCTCATAGGCCGGCAGCCGGGTTGGGTACAGCACTAGAAGAAAACAGAATGGATGCCGGGATAAGAGCGTAAACTCCCTCCAAGCCCGGCAATCCGAAAGAGTGCATATAAGGAAGGGGAGAATCTAATTCAGGCTTCCTGACCAATGCCGTCTGGCTCTACAGGCAGGCATGGATGAGGGACCAAGGGAGGTCCGGGCAGCACTCAAAGCAGAAGACCCTCGCCGGCCGGCAGACTCTGCCGGCCGGCAAGGGACTGAGTCAATTCCACATCCTAACCTATCCTAGGTCCAGATGTAGAATGACGTACAGTACTGTAATGGCTAGGCCATTACGGAGATAGAGGGGGAAGGGACAAAAGAGGGTCCTACCAACCTTGCTTTAGTGAAGGATCACCCGCAGCCAAGAAAACTCATCTTAGCCTAAGGGAGATCCAAGGAGGGAGGCCAGCAGTACTTGCCAGCTCCCAAAGAACCAAAGCAAGGAAGGTGTTGCTACTCCCAGGGAAAGGATCTTATCCTCCCACCGAGAACAGCAACAAGGACTAGTCTGCTAGATCACAAAAGAAGGAATCATCTCGTACAGAAACCTTCGGTAGTGACCTAAGGAGGCTAAGCCTCCTATGTCTGTGTCAGGCCAGCGAGGGAGACTCTACCCCAAGCCAGACAAACACAGACTCAGACTAAAAACTCTGTTGTTCTGTCCCTCTCTGAAACCAGACTTACTGGAACAGGGAGGTACAGTAACACCCCAGTATAGTTTTATCGAAAGTTAATTCAGATAAACCACTTAGGGATAAGCCCAAGGCTTACACAGAGGGAAAGGGATTGCATACCTTCTCCGAAGAAAAGAAAGCAACCGGGGAGTATGAGAAAGTATACTAAGGCTCCATAAGCAACTTACCCTAGGCACCAAGAGAATCGATTACCTAAATCACCGAAACTCACTCGTATACTATCTTGGAAATATTCAACATAATCTTAAATGTATAAAAAACAGCCTAAAGCTTCAATAAAATTTTAAAACACTCGGAAAACCAAAATCATGCAGGAAGTACTAGGACCAAACGACTAGGCTACATGGCCTAGCGTAGGCCAGAGTTGGCGAATACTTCGCCAAAATAATACTAAAGCACGAAAGGAAATCCTATGTAACGCTAAATAGCTAAAATTTATTAAAGCAAAACAACCGGGAATGTCGCTCTGGCTAACTAAAACTCATACCTAGCGAGCGACAGCGTCCATGACGCCTCCGGAAGGCAACGGCTCTTGTAACAAAGATTAATACTATTAATCACTTTAAAATTTACCAAGAGCCTACATTTATACATAAAAGAAATGGTACTCAACTTATCAGAGGCCGACGAAGTTGGAGAAGCCATGAAAAGCTGAATAAATCCAAGATTTGCGAGAAACACAGGAAAAAACTCCGAGTTGTTAAGCTACGCAAAAAGGAATACAGATGGCGCCAGGATTGGCGCCAGGCACGCTTACGAAACTGGAGAAGAGGGAGCCTTGGGAGCGGCTCCCCCTTTTTCTTTCCCGTTTTCGTTTTCTTGCCAATTGACCCCTCGATGTGTTATCTCTGTTTGGGGTGCAGATTGCCATGTGGCGTGTCAAGAATACGTCCTCTGATATGTCGCGATATCCCTTTCATTAGGGATATTCGCTCCAGGAGTTAGAATTCTGGGTACCTTAAGGTAAATTCTCTAGGAATATCGCCGTAGTTGTAATATACCCTAAGAAGCTACCCTATAGGAACTTCCATCAGGACGACATGGCTTGAGCCCAAAAATGTTATATATACATTACACATATATACAGTCAGATCTCATTCTTCACGTGGGTTAGGTAACAGAGACAGGAGCGAGCAGTACATATATATGCTATATATACATTACACATATATACAGTATACAGTGAGATCTCATTCTACACGTGGGTTAGGTAACAGAGACAGGAGCGAAAAGCGTGAATTCATTTATGTTTGAATCCCTAGAGTGGAATAACTCCTAACCTAACAAGTCACTACGCATTGTCTACGAGCAGGTATCCGAGTGAATGATTAACACATAAGTACTGCTATGATATTGTTTTTATTAAATAAACAGTATAGGCTACAGTATATGTGCACACATGTACAGTATACTACATACTGGACATGGTATTACTAAAGTACAGTATGTAACTATAATTTTATTGAGTAGTCATCATACACTTATAACAAAACATCGTTGTTCCGATCTAGTAATACTGTAATGTATAACACTGCTGATACTGTAGTGTATATTACTGTAATACTGTATATGTACAATAATATTACTACTATCCAGCTTAACAGTACTCTAAGTCTTTGCTGTTTTCGTTCAGATGAAATAACTACATTTGACAACTCACTGCACATGTAGCCAACATTTATATAATGTACAGCATTATAAGTACAGTATGTAGTTAATAAATATGTAGAGTAATACTGTTCTGTATAATATGTATACAACTTGTGATTAACTAAGTGTATAAAGTATATACAACAACTAACCATTTTCCTACAACGTTCTACACAGCAATCTTGAATATGACGCAATTCCTGAGGCGAAGTCTATTCCGCAGTACTGTGGGGAATCTGACATCTTCAGTAATCCGGTAATAACATTTATCCAATCGTCTAGTTCAATTGGTTAGAAAATTAAAAGAAAAGATAAAAGTATCATTAGTAACGTTATAATAATTGCGTAAACGCTTACAGCCACAATAACAACCAAAGGAAAAAAAAACCTGCTTAGCTATGAACCTGGCTATTAAATGTGCTATCAGAAAATTTAATATCTAATACTTTATAGCAGTGATAAATATCAAGAGAAGAATGATATGTTATTGCTTAGCGAATGGATATATAAATTATCATTTGAAAGAATGTGTCATACCTTCAATGAACCTCTGAAGCAAAGCTGGATAAAGACAAAACTTTCTGTAAAATCCAGGCACAAAAACAGAAAACTCAAAATACCATAAAAAGATATTTGCTTCAACGCCTCTGACATTCCTGATAGTCTATATGATTAATTAATTGAGCATGACTCTTGTCACGTGCGCCTTGTTTGTGAATCTCTGTTTGAGGTCATGTGAATGACCTCAGTTTGCTGGCTCGCCTGGGAGTGTGTGCTTTCTCAGCTTCCACTGGCGACAAGAGTGTGTCTCTATGTCAAACTACAGACGAAGGGTTTTTTCTGTCTCCTCCTTGTTTTTGCAGATTCCTTGTGGGGGCAACGGCTCAGGAGAGCGAAGGACTACCGGATGGATTCAGATTGGAATAACGAATACCTCCTCAAGCACGACCATATTTGGTCTTCTTCTCAGGACGCCATGGGGTCACACCCAGCGACACCCGCGGCCTAGCAGATAGTTGGGCCAGAGATCTCATGAGGAGCAGATAAGATTTTGTTGTAGTTACATTGCTTGCCAAGACCCATACTCTGATAGTTTTGTACTTAGAAAGTGAGAGAAACTATGAAGTAAAGTAAAGTAATAATTCCTTCGTTCCCTGACCGTTTGTTCGCCCAAGAATAAGTGATTTAACCAATGTTTGATAAGAGCACTTATTTTATGAATAAGATTGATAATTGTGTGAACTTTCAAATAACTTAAGAGTGCTCAGAGACGTGTAATCAATTACTTAATGAAATGCACGTTGTCAGATACAAAGTAACGTTTGTCTTACCCCGCCACTTGAACTTTGATTTATTTGGAATTACAATTGTTAAAAACAGTGACAATTTATGGTAGCAGCCCGGCGGAATAATTTGGCAATTAATGAAAGTAATTAATGAATTACAAAATGAGCACACAGGAACTTGAAGAATTATACATCGAGATCGACGAAGCTGTCAGAGGTCTACAGCATTATGTAAGAACACAAGCACGAGGAGAGCCTGTACGCCAAGGGGCGCAGAGAGATAAACACAGCAGTGAGCTTACCAAAACAGCCCTTCACTGGAGGATGGGTTCGTACCCTGGCTCGAAGGAAATAGAAGCATCAGCAACTCTAGTGGTTTCCCACCACTGTCAGAGTATGTCCCCATCTTTGAAGATATAGTGCCACGACGAGGGCGAAAATATATATCGATTGAAGCATTCCTTGCATCCGTAGAAGCAGCGACATTGGAACGATGCTGGTCAGAACGTCAGAGAATTGTTTTGGCAAAAAAGAGAATGAGAAAAAGCCAGTAGGAGGGTAAAAAGGGACATTGAATTTATGGACCCCAGGTCATGGCAACACCTGAAGGAACACTTACAACATCTAGGCCTAGGTAATGCCAGTTTGCATCAGTACATTTGCAATTACATTCCTGTTCGGGGTGAAGGCGAACATTACTTCAACTTCTTTGAGCGGATAGCAGAAGACTTAAGACGGTTTTCTGGACGGCCATGATGCGTTGAAAGGCGTGAAGGACCCCTGGTTGAAGAACATTATGGCTATGCATGTACCCGGATATGCGTGGGGTACACTGATGCAGCCCTTACCTCTGGAGAGGGCGATGGAAAACGTGCGGGTTTTGATAGAAACCATGGACGCCGCACGCCAGCTACAAGGACAACATCAACCTTCGTTGTCATCGTCGGGGCGCCATCCGAGAGGACAGAAGTAATCGTTGAGACAAGGAGCAATATCGAAGCACAAAAATCAGAAGACGGTGCAGTGGTCTATGCTGCAAGCTCAAGGACGATCCTCAGCGGCGCCAAGGACGACTCAATAGGAAGAAGACCGAAGACTGCACCCCAACAACCTGTTATCAAAGTTAAGTTCCCTTCTGGTTTTAAGAGATGTTTAATTGATGCAAGGGCATTTGTATCACTTATTGTAGAAACACACATTACAGTCAGTCAGGTGCAAAACAAGGTTCCTTTAAAATGTCAAGGTCTAGGGGGAAAAGAAGTTCTCATAAATAGTTTTTGTTCGCAACCTTTTGAGTTGGGAGACGAGAAATTCATTCATGATTTCTACGTCATTCCTGAGTTGGGTATTGCGGGGATAGATGTTATTTTTGGTTCATATGCGATTTGGTTATTGGGGTTAAATGTACTTTCATGTCCTGAAGGTTTAACTGTAACTTTGAGGGATCGAATCCTACCCATAGGAGGGACAGTCGCATCAATAGCCCCCGTAATAGAACCTGTTGTTAACGTAATTGATAAGTGGGACCTTCGACTTACACAAGAAGTGTGTATAGACCCTTGTGTTGCAATGGTGATTGAACTGTACTGTATGTGTGTAACAAAACTGTTAAAGAAGGGGTGGGCGTACTTGTGCCGCATGTAAACTTTGAAGATAACTTGTTGCAGGACTCAATAGTGCAGATACAAGAAGGGAAGGTAAGAATATTATTCCACAACTTTTCATCGGTGCCAGTGTTAATCAAAGAAGATACGCTAATGGCAAGGGTAGAAATGAATGTTGATTTAGTGTTTAACGCCACATTTCAGCAAAGTACCTCATCAGATCGTGCATTAAAAGATTAGGGATATAGTTTAACACCTGTTCAATATCATTATCATATAGCCCAAATTTTGGAAGAATATCCAAATGTGCTTGTTTTAAATGAAGAACCTCCGGGTTATTGTGACTTTATGCCCTTCAGGATAGATACGGGAGACAGTCCGCCAGTCGTAACGTACCCTTATAGAGTACCTTTTGCCTATCAGACAGAAGTAAATAGACAGTTAGCAGAGATGAATGAGAATGGAATAATCTCGGTCTCTGATTCCCCCTGGCGATCTCCTATCGTAGTAGTGAAGAAAAAGTCTGGTGCTTTACGCATATATGTAGATTACCGTAAGTTGAACAGCGTAACGAAAGGTGATTTATTCCCCCTCCCGTCAATAGATGAGATCTTGTGTAAAGTTAGGAATATCAAGTTCTTTTCGACATTGGACCTTATGTCTGGGTATCATCAAATAGCACTCGATCCAAAGGAAAAAAAACGCATTTATTGCTGGTGACTCATTGTACCCCTTTAATACTTTGCCTTTTGGGTTAAAGAATGCGCCCGCGCATTTTTCACGTGTAATGTTGAGCGTATTTTCTGGATTGGTAGGCAATGAATAATTTTGGGAAATACAGTAGAAGAGCACATGACAAATTTTGTTAAAGTCCTTGAAGCATTGAGACGTCATAATTTGAAGGTCAACCTAGCAAAGTGTCAGCTGTTCCAGCCAGAGGTTCAGTTTCTAGGTCACATGTTAACTAACAAGGGCGTAAGCCCGATGGCAGATAAGATAGAAGCTATTCGAACATTTCCACAGCCTCTAACACCTAAGCAAGTTAGCTCGTTTTTAGGATTAGCTTCCTATTACAGACGTTTCATTAAAGACTTCGGAAAGATCTCGCGACCCTTAGCTTAGAAAAACAGAGAACTTTGAATGGACTCGAGAACACAAAGATGCATTTCAAAAATTGAAACAAAGTTTATCTGAAGATAGTTTCTTAGTCTTCCCTAAATTTGATCGGGAGTTCTACGTGACATGCGATGTTAGCAATGTTGCCATTGGTGGAGTTATAGAACAGATGGATAACGACGGAATTCTCCGTCCCATAGCGTTCGCTTCATGAGCATTGAAGGGACCAGAAACCCTTTATTCAGTGTTAGATAAAGAGGCATTGGCCATTAAGTGGGTGTTAGAAAGAAATCGTTATTTTCTACTGGGACATAAAATCTGTATTAGGTCTGATCATCAACCCCTATCATACATTTTTAGGAAATCGGACCTATCAAGTCGCCAGGCTAGATGGTTGGAAGGATTGTTAGACTTTGACATCGTCGGGTTCGAATATATACCCGGACGAACTAATGTAGTAGCGGATGCCTTATCCCGTTCTGTGGCCGCTATAACGAGGTCAATGAGTACGTCACGGGCTGCGCGGGAACGCGAGTCGACGGTACCCGATGGCCCCTCCCCGCTGGGAGAGAACTCAGCTGATAGGACGGAGTATGTACGTGAGTTTGTCGGGCCCAGTGAAGGAATGAATGAAGTAAATGCCCAGCGTATGAATGAACCTGCCCTTGAAGCTTATAATATTTGTGATGATGATTGTGAATGGGACATAACACAGCTAATAAAGGCCCAGAATGAAGATCCTGTATGGGGAAGAGTTAAGGCTTATGTTAGAGGAGAAACAGAAGAATTCCCTACTAATATCTCGCTTCCATCTAATAGATTTGTAATAGAAGACGATGTTTTATATGTCACTGATTTGAAACGAAATGAGTTGATTTATCGAACTGTCCTACCCACTCCTTTCATAAGGAATGCAATGCCGTTATCGCATTCGTCGCCAGTATCCGGTCACGTAGGCGTGGCGAATACCCTTAGAAGGGCCACTGATCATTTTTATTGGAAGGGCATGAAACAGACGATAAAGCGTTACGTAGACGCGTGTCATCTTTGTCACTTGTTCAGATCACACAGATTAAATGTACCTCCCGCTCGAGTTTGGCCTTTAGTTAAAGAGAAATGGCAACATGTACACATTGATTTGATAAGCCCATTGCCTGTATCACACGCAGGACATAAGTATATTTTTGTGCTAGTAGACGTGCGAACTAGATATACATTCGTGCAACCTTTGATTGACAAGTCTGCGCAGTAAGTCACTAGAGCGCTAAGACCTTTCATTGAACTGTTCGGTACTCCTAAAGAAATTGTGTCAGATCACGAAACCGAATTTGTAAATGAAGTCTTTAGTCGAATATCTGAGTTGTACGGAATTAAGCATTCCCCTATTCTTGCATATAGACCTAGTTCAAATGGGTCAGTAGAGTCTACAAATCGGGTCTTGATTAGTATGCTTAAATACCTCGTAGCAGATAATCTGAGTATTTGGTCAGATATGTTGTCTACGACTCAATTTGCCTTAAACACAGGATATAATGAGAGTGTTGGTGATACACCTTATTACTTAGTTTTTGGTCAAGATCCAAATTTGCCGTATGATGTTTTCACGAAAGAGGAGAAACTGCCTGTGTATAACGTAGAAGATTTTCGTACTTATGTTGCCAACGTAAATAAGAGGGCTTTTGAAGTTACGAATAAGATTTTAAAGATAGCCCAGGAGAGGAACATTCGTAGTTAGAACAGGAGATTTAAAACAAAATCACACGAAATTAAGATTGGGGATCGTGTGTATATAAAACGGCTTCAGGGTAGAAAGCATGTTCGAATCAGCTTTTATTGGTCCGTTCAGGGTAATTAATACTAACCATGATAAAATAACTGTGAAGAGTATAGCCAGAGGTAATGTATACGAGGTTCATGCTTCGATCGTCAAGATCATGCCAGAAAATGAGTTGACGAGTTCAGATAATCAGAATGTGTCAGCAATATACCCTGTGCTGGATGCCAATGATGGATCAGCTGAATTTCAGCACATTCCTCGAACTCCCTCTTCTGTCGAGAGAGAGAGAGAGAGAGAGAGAGAGAGAGAGAGAGAGAGAGAGAGAGAGAGAGAGAGAGAGAGAGAGAGAGAGGCCATCGGCCCTTTAAAAGTCAGTAAGCCTGAGCTTGGCGTCAGTTAGACAGGATAAGCAATAGGCTCAGGTTGATTAATTAGCCATGGGAAGTGTCCGACTTTTCGCAGCAGTGTGTTTGATAGCTGTTTGCGTGTGTGTGAACAGTGAAGTGAGAGTACGCAAGGGCATAGTCTTTGATGAGAGATTTAAGTTGTCTTTCACGTCTGACGTACATGTGTTGTTGATTAGTTATGATCCCGAGGAAGTTGCGAGTCCACTAGTTACGATTCTGGACCAGATTGACAAGTTAGAGGATCAATTGAAACAAGTTGAAAAAGGAATAACAGTAGTTAAACTAAGAGCGATTCTTGACAACGAAAAAAGAGCCCTTAGTAGCTCCTTGGATGCCTTCAAAGACTTTGTGCTTTCAAAAGGGGAAAGAAAGAAACGTGCAGCTAATTGGATTGGCGAATTGATTGGAGGTTGGACTGGGCTAATTACCCGGTCGGAACTCGATCAGTTAGAGACCGCTCTGACTAAAGAAGAGAAAAATACGCACGTCATGATAAATAAAGTAATATCTCATACAAGTGTTTTAGATGATAAATTGTAGACAGTTTTTATGAATATAGCTAAAGGACAGGAGGCACTAAGTATGTTAGCGAAAACAATTAATGACTTCGAGGAGAGATTAGAACAAATCCAAAGGGACGTGATTTATGTGGAGGGCGCTGCACAATTAGCTTTTGTAGCTAGTGAGCTAACTCTTCACTCAGAGAATGTGGCTAACCAAATTCAACAAGTGGCCACCACGGGTGAAATCATATCCGACATTTTACCCCCTAGGGAGTTTCTGAGGATCATTAAAAGAATTCATGAAGTAGTGCCAATGTTTATTCCCCCTGTAGAGAAAAAATTTAGCTGAATTCTATCGAATGTCATATGTGACTGTTACTAAGTTAAAGGGCAAGTTTTGTTTTTCTGTAGAGATACCTGTTAAAAATGAGGATTCAGATTTTTGCTTATTTGAAGTAAGGTCACTGTGGACACAGACCGGAACAGAGGAATTCGCAACTCGAGTATCAGTGGATCTGCCATATTTTGCTGTGAACGAAAGGGACACTTGGGCTGTGGCTTTACCTAACTTAGATAGGTGTAGGATAGGGAAAACACATGTGTTGTGTGAACCTGTGTATGGACTTTTCACGACTGCCGCGCGTGTTTGTTTGCTTGATGTGTACCTGGAACAGCTTAGCTTTGTGCATAGTTGTAAGTTCAAGGTAAAAGCTGACTTTGAGAGGGAGATAGTTAATTTAGGACATTGTTGGGTTGTATCCGTGAGACAGGAATCGAAGTACAAGGTGATGTGTGACTCGAGGAATGAGGTTAAAGTGTTGAGCCCAGGAGTCACTGTTTTGACACATGAGGACGGGTGTTCTGTCCAAGGGGACGGGAATCGTCTACCTGCCCAAAGGAGAATGAAGAATAAACGTGTGACAGTTAAGGACACTTCTGTGTTGAATGCTTCTGTCGTTTTGCCAGGTGTGAATGTGCCTCATGTATTAGTTCACCTTAGTCTGACTAGACTTGAAACTGTGACGGAGCCGAGAGAGGGTTGTGAACTCAAAGGCAGGAAGCAATCGACTGAGTTATATTATTGCAGAACACTCTCCTTATATACAAAACCTCAAGGCAACAGGACATAACAAGTTCACAAGACAGACAATATTACAGAGGAAAAACCAGACATGAATTTTCATGTTCGTTTTAGTGCGAGGGAAGAGCGAAGATACAAGCATAATATATACAAAAGGAATTATGTACAATTGTGTGAAACACGGTTGGTACAAAACCATGTCCTTAGATCACCTTCCTCTCTTCGAACAATTTGTTGATTTAAAAACGTCACATAGGACTTTGAGCGTAGGTTTTTACTTAGCTAGTGTGTGTGTGTTTCTTGTCGTCCTGGGTGGACTGGTTGTATGTTGTAGGTCAATGATATGTGGTCCTACCTGTCTCCGATGGCGGAGGGCAGAAGGGGTCAGAGCAGTCATGCTGACAGATCCTCTGCCAGTAAGGGAAACTTTGACTGTAGAAACACAGTTTCCAAGGAGGACCGCCAGCCAGGTGTCTCACGCTGGTGAAGGTCGAGGGAACATTCCTACTCAGGGTGGGGTTCGGGTGTGTCCCAATGAGCCCACAGGTGTCCGGATGGACGTACAGTCACAAGCAAGGTTTGAAGGCATACCAACTCAGCTGGTATCACCGGTAGGTTGAGTGCACACACAGATGTGTTCTGTGTTTATGTACTAGTACTTTTTTGAGTTTGTAAGCGCTTTGCTAGATTGATATAGCTATATGAGAATATTATATTTAATTATCTTTTTGGTGATTTTTTCTTTTATATGTGATGGCCATCCTGTAAGTTTCATTTTAACTTTCTTGATTTTCATGATATGTATCTCTTTTTACTTATGACGTCTCTGTGGACATATATATATTTTTCTGTCCCATAGGGAATGGTTTGTTTTTATGTACTATGATTTTTTGTCAACTGTTATGTATAATAACAGTTGACAAAAAATCATAGTACATAAAAACAAACCATTCCCTATGGAACAGAAAAATATATATATAAGTCCACAGAGACTTACAGAATCCAGGGCGGAGAGTGAGACTGAAGCATGTAACGCCTCCCCTGTGATCTGAGAGTGGTAAAATCGTCGCTTAGGCGAGCCTGAGGATTTCAGTTGCTAATGTGTAACCTTTGGATATTTTGGTTCTTCATTCTTGCTTGCCTAAAGCTGTCAAGATATGCCTTGTTTTCAGAATTATTTGCCATAATTTTTACTGTATATCTATGTAACCTTTTCCAGTAATTTGTTTACTCATATTTACTCACATTTACCCATATCTATTGGTTTTCAGAGTTATTCACTGCCATTTTTGTTCTTTTCCTTTTGTTTTGAGCATATAATCTTTATTTGTTTGAATATATAATCCTTTTGAGTATGTAATCTTTTTTTAGTTTGGTTTTTGGCTCCATTTAGTCACATTACGTATATCTTGAGTTATAGTTCATATTTTACTCATATTAGATGGCACAACCACTGTAATGAATTATGTGAATTTAATTTGTTAAGATTTTGTAGTTTGTTGCTGTTTGAGTTTCTTTTTTTTGTGGAAGTTGAGATTTTGCACACCCAGAGCGAGTTGCGGCTGAATAGTAATGCTGGGGTTTGAATTTAAAGTAAATGGTGACGTGACAAGATTTTCCTTGTTTTCGTTGGAATTTATCACAGTTCCAGGAGTAACTGTAACTTGGTAGGGGGGCATTAGTCACGTGCGCCTTGTTTGTGAATCTCTGTTTGAGGTCATGTGAATGGCCTCAGTTCGCTGGCTCGCCTGGGAGTGTGTGCTTTCTCAGCTTCCACTGGCGATAAGAGTCTATCTCTATGTCAAACTACAGACGAAGGGTTTTTTCTGTCTCCTTGTTTTCGCAGATTCCTTGGGGGGGGGGGGCAACGGCTCAGGAGAGCGAAGGACTACCGGATGGATCCGGATTGGAATAACGAATACCTCCTCAAGCATGACCATATTTGGTCTTCTTCTCAGGACGCCATGGGGTCACACCCAGCGACGCCCGCGGCCTATCAGTTAGTTGGGCCAGAGATCTCACTAGGAGCAGAGAAGATTTTATTGTAGTTACATTGCTTGCCAAGACCCATACTCTGATAGTTTTGTACTTAGAAAGTGAGAGAAACTCTGAAGTAAAGTAAGGTAATAATTCCTTTGTTCCCTGACCGTTTGTTCGCCCAAGAATAAGTGATTTAACCAATGTTTGATAAGAGCACTTATTTTATGAATAAGATTGATAATTGTGTGAACTTTCAAATAACTTAAGTGTGCTCAGAGACGTGTAATCAATTACTTAATGAAATGCATGTTGTCAGATACAAAGTAACGTTTGTCTTACCCCGCCACTTGAACTTTGATTTATTTGGAATTACAATTGTTAAAAACAGTGACAATTTATGGTAGCAGCCCGGCGGAATAATTTGGCAATTAATGAAAGTAATTAATGAATTACAAAATGAGCACACAGGAACTTGAAGAATTATACATCGAGATCGACGAAGCTGTCGGAGGTCTACAAGCATTATGTAAGAACACAAGCACGAGGAGAGCCTGTAAGCCAAGGGGCACAGAGAGATAAACACAGCAGGGAGCTTACCAAAACAGCCCTTCACTGGAGGATGGGTTCGTACCCTGGCTCGAAGGAAATAGAAGCATCAGCGACTCTAGTGGTTTCCCACCACTGTCAGAGTATGTCCCCATCTTTGAAGATATAGTGCCACGACGAGGGCGAAAATATATATCGATTGAAGCATTCCTTGAATCCGTGGAAACAGCGACATTGGAACGATGCTGGTCAGAACGTCAGAGAATTGTTTTGGCAAAAAAGAGAATTAGAGAAAGAGCCAGTAGGAGGGTAAAAAGGGACATTGAATTTATGGACCCCAGGTCATGGCAACACCTGAAGGAACACTTACAACATCTAGGCCTAGGTACTGCCAGTTTGCATCAGTACGTTTTCAATTACATTCCTGTTCGGGGTGAAGGCGAACATTACTTCAACTTCTTCGAGCGGATAGCAGAAGACTTAAGACGGTTTTCTGGACGGCCATGATGCGTTGAAAGGCGTGAAGGACCCCTGGTTGAAGAACATTATGGCTATGCATGTACCCGGATATGCGTGGGGTACACTGATGCAGCCCTTACCTGTGGAGAGGGCGATGGAAAACGTGCGGGTTTTGATAGAAACCATGGATGCCGCACGCCAGCTACAAGGACAACATCAACCTTCGTTGTCATCGTCGGGGCGCCATCCGAGAGGACAGAAGAAATCGTTGAGACAAGGAGCAATATCGAAGCACAAAAATCAGAAGACGGTGCAGTGTTTTAACTGCAAACAGCAGGGACACTACGCGAGCCAATGCAATGCGACTCGAACCCCCACCGTGGGAGCAACAGCAACGCCCCAAGCAGCCGGAGGAACAGCGCCTACGATGGGAACGACGTCATATTACCCCAATCATCCAGTGGGGTTTACGCAGGCGTCCCCAGGATGGAGGCCCCCAGCGACACAACTACCGCCGCCTGCGGCTTGGTCTATGCTGCAAGCTCAAGGACGACCCTCAGCGGCGCCAAGGACGACTCAATAGGAAGAAGACCGAAGACTGCACCCCAACAACCTGTTATCAAAGTCAAGTTCCCTTCTGGTTTTAAGAGATGTTTAATTGATGCAAGGGCATTTGTATCACTTATTGTAGAAACACACATTACAGTCAGTCAGGTCCAAAACAAGGTTCCTTTAAAATGTCAAGGTCTAGGGGGAAAAGAAGTTCTCATAAATAGTTTTTGTTCGCAACCTTTTGAGTTGGGAGACGAGAAATTCATTCATGATTTCTACGTCATTCCTGAGTTGGGTATTGCGGGGATAGATGTTATTTTTGGTTCATATGCGATTTGGTTATTAGGGTTAAATGTACTTTCATGTCCTGAAGGTTTAACTGTAACTTTGAGGGATCGAATCCTACCCATAGGAGGGACAGTCGCATCAATAGCCCCCGTAATAGAACCTGTTGTTAACGTAACTGATAAGTGGGACCTTCGACTTACACAAGAAGTGTGTATAGACCCTTGTGTTGCAATGGTGATTGAACTGTACTGTATGTGTGTAACAAAAACGTTAAAGAAGGGGTGGGCGTACTTGTGCCGCATGTAAACTTTGAAGATAACTTGTTGCAGGACTCAATAGTGCAGATACAAGAAGGGAAGGTAAGAATATTATTCCACAACTTTTCATCGGTGCCAGTGTTAATCAAAGAAGATACGCTAATGGCAAGGGTAGAAATGAATGTTGATTTAGTGTTTAACGCCACATTTCAGCAAA
The DNA here is from genome assembly GCF_036898095.1 of Palaemon carinicauda. Lineage (NCBI taxonomy): Eukaryota > Metazoa > Arthropoda > Malacostraca > Decapoda > Palaemonidae > Palaemon > Palaemon carinicauda. The sequence goes on from NC_090756.1 coordinate 73,648,647, forward strand.
GTACCTCATCAGATCGTGCATTAAAAGATTTGGGATATAGTTTAACACCTGTTCAATATCATTATTATATAGCCCAAATTTTGGAAGAATATCCAGATGTGCTTGCTTTAAATGAAGAACCTCCGGGTTATTGTGACTTTATGCCCTTCAGGATAGATACGGGAGACAGTCCGCCAGTCGTAACGTACCCTTATAGAGTACCTTTTGCCTATCAGACAGAAGTAAATAGACAGTTAGCAGAGATGAATGAGAATGGAATAATCTCGGTCTCTGATTCCCCTTGGCGATCTCCTATCGTAGTAGTAAAGAAAAAGTCTGGCGCTTTACGCATATATGTAGATTACCGTAAGTTGAACAGCGTAACGAAAGGTGATTTATTTCCCCTCCCGTCAATAGATGATATCTTGTGTAAAGTTAGGAATATCAAGTTCTTTTCGACATTGGACCTTATGTCTGGGTATCATCAAATAGCACTCGATCCAAAGGAAAAAAACCGCATTTGTTGCTGGTGACTCATTGTACTCCTTTAATACTTTGCCTTTTGGGTTAAAGAATGCGCCCGCGCATTTTTCACGTGTAATGTTGAGCGTATTTTCTGGATGGGTAGGCAATGAATAATTTTGGGAAATACGGTAGAAGAGCACATGACAAATTTTGTTAAAGTCCTTGAAGCATTGAGACGTCATAATTTGAAGGTCAACCTAGCAAAGTGTCAGCTGTTCCAGCCAGAGGTTCAGTTTCTAGGTCACATGTTAACTAACAAGGGCGTAAGCCCGATGGCGGATAAGATAGAAGCTATTCGAACATTTCCACAGCCTCTAACACCTAAGCAAGTTAGCTCGTTTTTAGGATTAGCTTCCTATTACAGACGTTTCATTAAAGACTTCGGAAAGATCTCGCGACCCTTAGCTTAGAAAAACAGAGAACTTTGAATGGACTCGAGAACACAAAGATGCGTTTCAAAAATTGAAACAAGCTTTATCAGAAGATAGTTTCTTAGTCTTCCCTAAATTTGATCGGGAGTTCTACGTGACATGCGATGCTAGCGATGTTGCCATTGGCGGAGTTATAGAACAGATGGATGACGACGGAATTCTCCGTCCCATAGCGTTCGCTTCATGAGCATTGAAGGGACCAGAAACCCTTTATTCAGTGTTAGATAAAGAGGCATTGGCCATTAAGTGGGTGTTAGAAAGAAATCGTTATTTTCTACTGGGACATAAAATCTGTATTAGGTCTGATCATCAACCCCTATCATACATTTTTAGGAAATCGGATCTATCAAGTCGCCAGGCTAGATGGTTGGAAGGATTGTTAGACTTTGACATCGTCGGGTTCGAATATATACCCGGACGAACTAATGTAGTAGCGGATGCCTTATCCCGTTCTGTGGCCGCTATAACGAGGTCAATGAGTACGTCACGGGCTGCGCGGGAACGCGAGTCGACGGTACCCGATGGCCCCTCCCCGCTGGGAGAGAACTCAGCTGATAGGACGGAGTATGTACGTGAGTTTGTCGGGCCCAGTGAAGGAATGAATGAAGTAAATGCCCAGCGTATGAATGAACCTGCCCTTGAAGCTTATAATATTTGTGAAGATGATTGTGAATGGGACATAACACAGCTAATAAAGGCCCAGAATGAAGATCCTGTATGGAGAAGAGTTAAGGCTTATGTTAGAGGAGAAACAGAAGAATTCCCTACTAATATCTCGCTTCCATCTAATAGATTTGTAATAGAAGACGATGTTTTATATGTCACCGATTTGAAACGAAATGAGTTGATTTATCGAACTGTCCTACCCACTCCTTTCATAAGGAATGCAATGCCGTTATCGCATTCGTCGCCAGTATCCGGTCACGTAGGCGTGGCGAATACCCTTAGAAGGGCCACTGATCATTTTTATTGGAAGGGCATGAAACAGACGATAAAGCGTTACGTAGACGCGTGTCATCTTTGTCACTTGTTCAGATCACACAGATTAAATGTACCTCCCGCTCGAGTTTGGCCTTTAGTTAAAGAGAAATGGCAACATGTACACATTGATTTGATAAGCCCATTGCCTGTATCACACGCAGGACATAAGTATATTTTTGTGCTAGTAGACGTGCGAACTAGATATACATTCGTGCTACCTTTGATTGACAAGTCTGCGCAGTAAGTCACTAGAGCGCTAAGACCTTTCATTGAACTGTTCGGTACTCCTAAAGAAATTGTGTCAGATCACGAAACCGAATTTGTAAATGAAGTCTTTAGTCGAATATCTGAGTTGTACGGAATTAAGCATTCCCCTATTCTTGCATATAGACCTAGTTCAAATGGGTCAGTAGAGTCTACAAATCGGGTCTTGATTAGTATGCTTAAATACCTCGTAGCAGATAATCTGAGTATTTGGTCAGATATGTTGTCTACAGCTCAATTTGCCTTAAACACAGGATATAATGAGAGTGTTGGTGATACACCTTATTACTTAGTTTTCGGTCAAGATCCAAATTTGCCGTATGATGTTTTCACGAAAGAGGCGAAACTGCCTGTGTATAACGTAGAAGATTTTCGTACTTATGTTGCCAACGTAAATAAGAGGGCTTTTGAAGTTACGAATAAGATTTTAAAGATAGCCCAGGAGAGGAACATTCGTAGTTAGAACAGGAGATTTAAAACAAAATCACACGAAATTAAGATTGGGGATCGTGTGTATATAAAACGGCTTCAGGGTAGAAAGCATGTTCGAATCAGCTTTTATTGGTCCGTTCAGGGTAATTAATACTAACCATGATAAAATAACTGTGAAGAGTATAGCCAGAGGTAATGTATACGAGGTTCATGCTTCGATCGTCAAGATCATACCAGAAAATGAGTTGACGAGTTCAGATACTCAGAATGTGTCAGCAATATACCCTGTGCTGGATGCCAATGATGGATCAGCTGAATTTCAGCACATTCCTCGAACTCCCTCTTCTGTCGAGAGAGAGAGAGAGAGAGAGAGAGAGAGAGAGAGAGAGAGAGAGAGAGAGAGAGAGAGAGAGAGAGGCCATCGGCCCTTTAAAAGTCAGTAAGCCTGAGCTTGGCGTCAGTTAGCCAGGATAAGCGATAGGCTCAGGTTAATTAATTAGCCATGGGAAGTGTCCGACTTTTCGCAGCAGTGTGTTTGATAGCTGTTTGCGTGTGTGTGAACAGTGAAGTGAGAGTACGCAAGGGCATAGTCTTTGATGAGAGATTTAAGTTGTCTTTCACGTCTGACGTACATGTGTTGTTGATTAGTTATGATCCCGAGGAAGTTGCGAGTCCACTAGTTACGATTCTGGACCAGATTGACAAGTTAGAGGATCAATTGAAACAAGTTGAAAAAGGAATAACAGTAGTTAAACTAAGAGCGATTCTTGACAACGAAAAAAGAGCCCTTAGTAGCTCCTTGGATGCCTTCAAAGACTTTGTGCTTTCAAAAGGGGAAAGAAAGAAACGTGCAGCTAATTGGATTGGCGAATTGATTGGAGGTTGGACTGGGCTAATTACCCGGTCGGAACTCGATCAGTTAGAGACCGCTCTGACTAAAGAAGAGAAAAATAAGCACGTCATGATAAATAAAGTAATATCTCATACACGTGTTATAGATGATAAATTGTAGACAGTTTTTATGAATATAGCTAAAGGACAGGAGGCACTAAGTATGTTAGCGAAAACAATTAATGACTTCGAGGAGAGATTAGAACAAATCCAAAGGGACGTGATTTATGTGGAGGGCGCTGCACAATTAGCTTTTGTAGCTAGTGAGCTAACTCTTCACTCAGAGAATGTGGCTAACCAAATTCAACAAGTGGCCACCACGGGTGAAATCATATCCGACATTTTACCCCCTAGGGAGTTTCTGAGGATCATTAAAAGAATTCATGAAGTAGTGCCAATGTTTATTCCCCCTGTAGAGAAAAAATTTAGCTGAATTCTATCGAATGTCATATGTGACTGTTACTAAGTTAAAGGGCAAGTTTTGTTTTTCTTTAGAGATACCTGTTAAAAATGAGGATTCAGATTTTCGCTTATTTGAAGTAAGGTCACTGTGGACACAGACCGGAACAGAGGAATTCGCAACTCGAGTATCAGTGGATCTGCCATATTTTGCTGTGAACGAGAGGGACACTTGGGCTGTGGCTTTACCTAACTTAGATAGGTGTAGGATAGGGAAAACACATGTGTTGTGTGAACCTGTGTATGGACTTTTCACGACTGCCGCGCGTGTTTGTTTGCTTGATGTGTACCTGGAACAGCTTAGCTTTGTGCATAGTTGTAAGTTCAAGGTAAAAGCCGACTTTGAGAGGGAGATAGTTAATTTAGGACATTGTTGGGTTGTATCTGTGAGACATGAATCGAAGTACAAGGTGATGTGTGACTCGAGGAATGAGGTTAAAGTGTTGAGCCCAGGAGTCACTGTTTTGACACATGAGGACGGGTGTTCTGTCCAAGGGGACGGGTATCGTCTACCTGCCCAAAGGAGAATGAAGAGTAAACGTGTGACAGTTAAGGACACTTCTGTGTTGAATGCTTCTGTCGTTTTGCCAGGTGTGAATGTGTCTCATGTATTAGTTCACCTTAGTCTGACTAGACTTGAAACTGTGACGGAGCCGAGAGAGGGTTGTGAACTCAAAGGCAGGAAGCAATCGACTGAGTTATATTATTGTAGAACACTCTCCTTATATACAAAACCTCAAGGCAACAGGACATAACAAGTTCACAAGACAGACAATATTAGAAAAACCAGACATGAATTTTCATGTTCGTTTTAGTGCGAGGGAAGAGCGAAGATACAAGCATAATATATACAAAAGGAATTATGTACAATTGTGTGAAACACGGTTGGTACATGGCTCCCCCCCTAAAAATGACATACTGTACATGTTAAATAGGGCGCCCTGATCTGGAGAGGCGAACTGTAGGCGGGTCATCTGGCAGAAGATAAGCAGGTTTTAGACGATCAATGGAGACCCAGTCTTCTTTGCCCCGAATGTTTAGGAGGAATGCTTTCGGACTGCGTCGGATCACAAGGAAAGGGCCCGTGTAAGGGGGCGTTAGTGGTGGCTTGCTGGTGTCGGTGCGCAGGAAGACGTGCGTTGCAGAGTGCAAGTCCCTTGGTATGTGATGCTTCGCTGGGGGCTTGTAAGTCTGGCGGCACGGAGTAAATTTTCCCACGACGTGAGGTATGCACTGGAGATCGTTGGAGGAGGTTGCAGAAGGAAAAAATTCGGCAGGGACAACTAACGGGTCGCCATACACCATTTCAGCTGCCGAGACGTCGAGGGCGTCTTTAGGAGTGGTCCTTAGTCCCAGGAGGACCCAGGGAAGCTGAGTAAACCAGTTGCAATCCTTGCAGCGGGACATCAAAGCTGCTTTGAGGGTGTGATGAAAACGTTCAACCATTCCATTGGCATCGGGGTTGTAGGCCGTTGTCTGATGTAGGTGATGCCCAGGAGATTCGCTAATGACGTCCACAATTGAGAGGTGAAAGTGGTTCCCCTGTCAGAAGTAATATGCTCAGGGATACCGAATCTTAAAATCCATCCAGAGAGTAAGGCAGATGTACATAAGGCGGACGTTGCAGTTTCCATGGGAATGGCTTCAGGCCAACGAGTGGAGCGGTCGATGACGGTAAACAGGTAACGATGTCCTTGTGATGTGGGTAGGGGGCCTACAACGTCGACGTGAATGTGTGCGAAACGACGCTGAGGTTGAGGAAAGGTGCCCACTCCTGAATCCGTGTGTCGATGTACTTTGGAAGTTTGGCAACAAGTACAGGCGCGGACCCAATCCTTAGCATCCTTAGAAATGCCGTGCCAAATGAACTTTGCCTTCAGCAGCTGTGCAGTAGAACGGCACGAGGGATGTGAAAGGCCGTGAATGAAATCAAACACCTGTCGGCGCATGGGAGCAGGAATCCAAGGTCGCGGTCTACCAGTACTGACGTCACAGAGGAGGGTGGTGTTGGAGTCTTCGAGGGGAAAGTCTTCCCAACGGAGGGACGTGCAGGATGTCCTACAAGCTTGATACTCTGGATCCTGTCGTTGGGCTTCAGCCAGGGCGTTGTAATCCAATCCCAGTTGAACGGCAGCCAACGTGTTTCTTGACAGGGCATCGGCAACGGGATTCATTTTCCCAGGGACGTATTGGAGGGTGCAATTGTATTCAGCCCCGGCGGAGAGATGTCGGCGTTGACGGGCGGACCAGGCGTCAGACTGTCGAGTGAAGGCGTGCACCAGAGGCATGTGGTCTGTGCGAATGACGAAGGGCGTACCTTCTAAATGGCGAAAGTGACGGACAGCCAAGTGCACCGCTAGCAATTCTCGATCAAAGGTAGAATAACCCGATTCTGCCTTGGACAGTTTTCTGCTGAAGAAGGCCAATGGGCGGGGCGAGCCTTTGACCACCTGCTCGAGTACTGCACCATTAGCGACGTCGCTGGCATCGGTGGAGAGAAGGAGAGGGGCGTGTGGGATAGGAAAAGTGAGAGCCGCAGCAGTTGATAGGGCCTTCTTTGCATTGCAGAAGGCTGCTTCTTGAAGGGGACCCCACTTCAGGTCCTTCGGCTTGCCCTTGAGGGAGGCGTAGAGGGGAGCAAGAGTGGCGGCAATGGCTGGCAGAAAACGGTGATAATAGCTGATCATGCCCAAGAATTCCTGCAGAGCTTTGACGGTCGAGGGCACGGGGAAGTTCTGAACGGCTGCTACCTTCTCAGGGAGGGGGTGGACACCTTCAGGAGTGATGCGGTGCCCTAAGAATGATACTTTGTTGGCGCCAAAGGTACACTTGTCGTACCGGACTACAAGGCCGTTTTGTTGCAGGCGGTCGAGCACGATGCGCAGGTGACGGAGGTGTTCCTCTTTTGAGGAGGAGAACACAAGTATGTCATCCACATAACATACACAGAAATGGAGGTCCCCTAAGATGCCATCCATGAGACGTTGAAACGTGGCCCCAGCATTACGAGGGCCAAAACAGGAGTAATTGAAGGTGTATGTACCAAACGGAGTGGTGATAGCAGTCTTAAGGATGTCTTCTGGGTTCATTGGCACCTGATAATACCTCTTCAGGATATCGAGCGTAGAGAAAACCTTTGCTTTGTGCAGGTAGGAGGTCACGTCGGCAATGTTTGGGAGGGGGTAGTGATCCGGTTCTGTTTGCATGTTCAGGCGCCTGTAATCCCCGGACGGACGGAGGGAGCCGTCTTTCTTCAGAACGATGTGTAAGGGTGACGACCATGGGCTGGAGGCCTTTTGGCAAAGGCCCATTTCCTCCATTTCGGCGAACGTCTGTTTAGCGGCTGCCAATCGTTCCGGTGCCAGACGTCTGAATTTTGCGAAGACTGGGGGTCCCGTCGTCTTGATATGGTGATAAATACCGTGCTTGGCAGGAACCGTGGGCGTTTGGCGAAGTTCTGGACGGAAAACTTCCGGGTACGACGTTAGGAGGTGGGCGTAGGCATCCGTGGGTGCGCTAATGTGGAGAGCGAGGTTGAAGAGGTGTCGACAAGTACGAGTCTGCGTTGACCAATCGTCGGTGGCCGACATCGACCAGAAGGTGGAAATGGGAGAGGAAATCCGCACTGAGGATTGGCATGGTGACGTCAGCAACGAGAAACTTCCAATTGAATTTACCGTTTCCAAACGATAATGTGAGGTTCTCGTAACTGTAGGTGGGTATCGCAGATCCGTTGGCAGCTACCAAGCGGACGTCGGCAGATGTAGACAGACTACGTCGTGTCTTGAAGAGTTTCCTTGGCAAAAGAGAACGACAAGCACCCGTGTCTACCAAAAATCGCACGCCCGTTCCTGCATCCTGTAAAAAGAAAAGATTAGAAACACGGGAGGCCACCGCCACGAGCGATGGCCTACTTACACGTTTTTTGGCCACTGACAATCCTCGGCACATTTCTTCGCAGTTGCCCCGAATCTGAAGTGGTAGTAGCAAAACTGCAGCGGATGGGAGGTAGTAAGTGGCTGTAGAAGTCGTTTGTTGAGGCGCGAGCGATTGGTGGGTGGTGGGCGGCTTTGTCTCTGCTTTGGCACGTCACGGTGTGGGCGTGTATGTCCTACAGCATTCATGTCAGCTTCAGTTGACGTTGAATAGGCATCCTCGTCGTCAGGCGTGGAGGCGTTGATGGAGGTCTTGAAGTGGCTGTCCATAAGGGCGTCGGCTTTGGTCATCAAGTCCTTTATGGGTAAACTATCGACATCAGGTATGGCAGCGCGTATAGGTCCGGGTAAACGGCGTATCCAAAGGGCACGAAGTAGGTTCACCTCACGAGGAGAGCCGTCTGCGACAGGTTGAAGGCGAGCGATACTGGTCATTTCCCTGAGGGCAAGCGAAGCCCTTTGGTCCCCCAACGGTTGTTGCGAGAGCTGAAAAAGCTTTGCTACACGGGCGGCTGGCGACGGCGAGTACTGCTGCAGAAGGTATGTTTTGAGGGCGTCATACGCTATTGGCGTGTCTCCTTGTTCACAAAGCCAGTCGGATATTTCCGGGAAGGTGTTCTCGGGTATCGCCGCGAGAACATCATCTGCTTTGGTGGTTGAGCGAGTCACGCCGTTGATTCGAAACTGGACTTCGGCGCGCTGAAACCAAGCAAATGCTTCTCCCCTGGCGAACGGTGAAAGTTTCAATGGGGCGGCCGCAGCGCCAACTGCTGTAGTAGAGTCCGCCATAGTACTAACAAAGGAGGGGCGAGGGAGGTGGGGGTGGAAGGCAGTGGGAGCGAATCGACTTCCGGGGTCACCAATGTGACGGAGCCGAGAGAGGGTTGTGAACTCAAAGGCAGGAAGCAATCGACTGCGTTATATTATTGTAGAACACTCTCCTTATATACAAAACCTCAAGGCAACAGGACATAACAAGTTCACAAGACAGACAATATTACAGAGGAAAAACCAGACATGAATTTTCATGTTCGTTTTAGTACGAGGGAAGAGCGAAGATACAAGCATAATAAAGTATATACAAAAGGAATTATGTACAATTGTGTGAAACACGGTTGGTACAAAACCATGTCCTTAGATCACCTTCCTCTCTTCGAACAATTTGTAGATTTAAAAACGTCACATAGGACTTTGAGCGTAGGTTTTTACTTAGCTAGTGTGTGTGTGTTTCTTGTTGTCCTGGGTGGACTGGTTGTATGTTGTAGGCCAATGATATGTGGTCCTACCTGTCTCCGATGGCGGAGGGCAGAAGGGGTCAGAGCAGTCATGCTGACAGATCCTCTGCCAGTAAGGGAAACTTTGACTGTAGAAACACAGTTTCCAAGGAGGACCGCCAGCCAGGTGTCTCACGCCGGTGAAGGTCGATGGAACATTCCTACTCAGGGTGGGGTTCGGGTGTGTCCCAATGAGCCCACAGGTGTCCGGATGGACGTACAGTCACAAGCAAGGTTTGAAGGCATACCAACTCAGCTGGTATCACCGGTAGGTTGAGTGCGCACACAGATGTGTTCTGTGTTTATGTACTAGTACTTTTTTGAGTTTGTAAGCGCTTTGCTAGATTGATATAGCTATATGAGAATATTATATTTAATGATCTTTTTGGTGATTTTTTCTTTTATATGTGATGGCCATCCTGTAAGTTTCATTTTAACTTTCTTGATTTTCATGATATGTATCTCTTTTTACTTATGACGTCTCTGTGGACATATATATATTTTTCTGTCCCATAGGGAATGGTTTGTTTTTATGTACTATGATTTTTTGTCAACTGTTATGTATAATAACAGTTGACAAAAAATCATAGTACATAAAAACAAACCATTCCCTATGGAACAGAAAAATATATATATAAGTCCACGGAGACTTACAGAATCCAGGGCGGAGAGTGAGACTGAAGCAAGTAACGCCTCCCCTGTGATCTGAGAGTGGTAAAATTGTCACTTAGGCGAGCCTGAGGATTTCAGTTGCTAATGTGTAACCTTTGGATATTTTGGTTCTTCATTCTTGCTTGCCTAAAGCTGTCAAGATATGTCTTGTTTTCAGAATTATTTGCCATAATTTTTACTGTATATCTATGTAACCTTTTCCAGTAATTTGTTTACTCATATTTACTCACATTTACCCATATCTATTGGTTTTCAGAGTTATTCACTGCCATTTTTGTTCTTTTCCTTTTGTTTTGAGCATATAATCTTTTTTTGTTTGAATATATAATCCTTTTGAGTATGTAATCTTTTTTTAGTTTGGTTTTTGGCTCCATTTAGTCACATTACGTATATCTTGAGTTATAGTTCATATTTTACTCATATTAGATGGCACAACCACTGTAATGAATTATGTGAATTTAATTTGTTAAGATTTTGTAGTTTGTTGCTGTTTGAGTTTCTTTTTTTTGTGGAAGTTGAGATTTTGCACACCCAGAGCGAGTTGCGGCTGAATAGTAATGCTGGGGTTTGAATTTAAAGTAAATGGTGACGTGACAAGATTTTTCCTTGTTTTCGTTGGAATTTATCACAGTTCCAGGAGTAACTGTAACTTGGTAGGGGGGCATTTGTCACGTGCGCCTTGTTTGTGAATCTCTGTTTGAGGTCATGTGAATGGCCTCAGTTCGCTGGCTCGCCTGGGAGTGTGTGCTTTCTCAGCTTCCACTGGCGATAAGAGTCTATCTCTATGTCAAACTACAGACGAAGGGTTTTTTCTGTCTCCTTGTTTTCGCAGATTCCTTGGGGGGGGGGGGGGGCAACGGCTCAGGAGAGCGAAGGACTACCGGATGGATCCGGATTGGAATAACGAATACCTCCTCAAGCACGACCATATATGGTCTTCTTCTCAGGACGCCATGGGGTCACACCCAGCGACGCCCGCGGCCTATCAGTTAGTTGGGCCAGAGATCTCACTAGGAGCAGAGAAGATTTTATTGTAGTTACATTGCTTGCCAAGACCCATACTCTGATAGTTTTGTACTTAGAAAGTGAGAGAAACTCTGAAGTAAAGTAAGGTAATAATTCCTTTGTTCCCTGACCGTTTGTTCGCCCAAGAATAAGTGATTTAACCAATGTTTGATAAGAGCACTTATTTTATGAATAAGATTGATAATTGTGTGAACTTTCAAATAACTTACGTGTGCTCAGAGACGTGTAATCAATTACTTAATGAAATGCATGTTGTCAGATACAAAGTAACGTTTGTCTTACCCCGCCACTTGAACTTTGATTTATTTGGAATTACAATTTTTAAAAACAGTGACACTCTCAGTCCATAACACCAATTATTAGAACCTACTATTTGGTTATCTGAAAAATTGTCATAAATAATGCCTTTAAAAAAATAGGGAATTTTACTTTATCCTTTCAAAAACCATATTCGAACCTGAATAGAAGATAAAATCTCTGAAGGTTGAATAAACATTTCTAAAGTTTGACGTAAATTTGTGATTCATTTTCTTTAATGCATTTTATGTTCCTTACGTTTACAATTTACTTGCATTTCTTTCAATTAGCTCCAGTTTTGATATATTTGAAATATGTATATTCAATGAATGAATAAACTTATTTTATGTTCACTACCTTTTATCGTTTCATGGCTTTTTTTCCATCTGTCTACTTGCTGTTTAAACATTTTGTAAACTGACCAACGATGGCACTGATGATTCTGTAAAGTGACCAAAATCTTGGTCCTTTTACAAAATGTCGAGATATTTGTGTCATTTTGTAACGTGACCTCGAATTTGGTCTTTTTAATATATATATATATATATATATATATATATATATATATATATATATATATATATATATATATATATATATATATATATATATATATATATAAAGGATTTTGACATAGGAAAAATCTATTTATAGGTATAAGTAGGAATCAGAATAGGGATGACATTGGTGTAAATGTACAGGTGAGTATGGAAGAAAAATGTGTTAATACAGATGAATCATGGCCGAGTATGAATGATACCTCTAGTGAGGGTGGTTTTTCCTTAGATGATGTAAAAGAAAGTATGACGAATATGAGAATGCAAGATAGGAGAATGTTAAGTACTATGAATGAATCTTTTATTAAAGTAGAAAATGGTTTTAATGAAATGGATGAATTGCTGACAGAAATAAGTGAGATTTTAGGGAGAGATGATAGTAAGGTAGATGGGATAGTGCATGATATAATAGATGATAGGGGTATAGATGAGAATCGGAATAGCTTGTTGAATGATAGCTATATGGACAAAGTGAATGAGAGAGTATATGAAGGCCCAGTTAATCGAAGCAGAGGTTCTGTTTCCGACTGCGACTGGGTTATGAAAAAAATTAGGTAAGTGTTGAGTAAGACGGATTTGGCAAAGTAAAGGGGGAGGAATGTGGAGAACTCATTTTTGTTTATATTTATTTTTTGTTTGCCAAATCGAGAGAGAGAGAGAGTGAGAGAGAGAGAGAGAGAGAGAGAGAGAGAGAGAGAGAGAGAGAGAGAGAGAGAGAGAGAGAGAGAGAGAGAGAGAGAGAGTGTGTGTGTGTCAGCAAGCGAGAGGTAGTTAGTGTATCGATTGTTTGTTGTGAGAAAGACTGTTGGTATAAATGAGGTTGTTTGTTTGTTTTTAGCTAGCTTAGGACAGTGGTGAATGTCTTGGGTGGATGTTCTTTTTGATTTGACTGCAGCTAGAGGCAGTTGTGTGGTTTGAGTGCTGGATTTACTTTATTTTCTTTTACCAGCGTGGAAGTGTTTGTTTATTTCGACAGTCAGTACAATTTATCTATCTTTGCTAGGAGTGATTCTGAATAATAGAAACAGTTTATCATTTATCTTTGATTATAGTGTGATTGTTTAGTTAGCTAGGAGTGCTCGTAAGTGGTTTTCTTTTTTATTTTGCAGGCTGTAATTCCTCCTTTGGACTCCTTTAGAGAGATTAAATTGATTTTTGAATGATGACCAATTGTTGATGACCTGGACTATGTTGAAGGACCTTATTTTAGTTCTGTAAGAATATGACGATGGTGATGGTGATGATATAAACTGCTCAAATCAAGTGAGGAAGGTGTAGCATATTGCTAAAAAGTTATCTGTCTACCACCAAATTATTGTGGCAAGTGTTGCGTCTGCCAGAGAATTGTGGCATTGGCCTGAAAGGACTGTTGGCCGTTGTGTGGACAAAGGGGTCCACACATGAAGAAATATTTAAGTAGATTTTATTTTTCTGATAGTTTTTGTACGCGCACGCAGTTATATATTTTTCCTATTCTACGTTATGGTTAATTTTGTCTGCATTTTAGTATTAAATAATCCTTTAAGAATAGGGGTGGTTACTGTCTCCATTTCCAAATTGTCCCTTTGAGACTATGCTGTGAGCCCTAAGATCAAATTTCCATTGATCCTTGAAAATATAGTCTTCTCCCTACAGGAAGCTCCTCATTATGGTTTAGAAGGACCTGCCTCTTTGAACGCTTTATCTCTGCCTCCTCGGCCTTTAGAGTGACCGCCCCTTACAGATCTTCCTCTGCCACTAGCATTTTTCACCTGAGGTCTGACTGGGAGAAATGCCATAGTGGCTCTTTCATTTACAGCAGGGATGTTCAACAAGTGGCCCGGGGACTGCCACCCTACTTTAGGCCCACCAGTCTCTGTGGCCATGCAGTTTAGAAATATATTCCAAAATGGAACTATACTCATGCAAAAGTTATTTGGCCCACGGACCCAGGGCTTTTTCAAAATACTTAAGAGGATGATTGCTCTTCTTTCAATCACTTTCCTTTACAACTCTTAAAACAAGCACACCTGAAATTAATCTGGATTAAACAGGGGATGGGGGAGATTAGTTTTGCTTTTAAGACGTTGGGGGTCGCGGTTAAAGGTTGGGTTATCAAATGTGGCTCAAATCGGTTTACTTATTTTCCTTCTTTATTCTATTCAATCCTTCCTACATATGTATTATTTGCATATATTTTATATCATTCTATGTATTAATGGATAAAGTAAATACTACTCTATAGATATTGATATTATACATATCCTCTTTTAATACACTTCTTATCTTTTGAAGGAAAACAAAAACAGTTTTATTCAAATACTTTTAACAATATATTGATAAAGTCTTAGTAAAAAATACATTAGCTTTATGGCGAATCATCGTCGTCGTCGTCAGAGGAATCGGGATCAATGACCAATGAGCTGAGTAATTTATTTATGGTAATATCCTTCTTTGAATCTTCCTGCTGCAAAGTCTGGGCATGTCTATCAGCTTTGCTCCAATCTTCATTTGTTATTCTATCTAGTGACTCCTGCAGTAGTTCCTTTAAGTTTTTCACAAAAAAATTATTTTTTCTTGCTATATAAATTAATTAACTAGGTGTGTAGAAGGACTGGGTAGAAGGAATTATGTAGTTGTTATGGGTGACTTAAATGCTAGAGTGGGCGCTGGAGAGGTAGAAGGTGTCATTGGGAAGTATGGCGTACCAGGTGAAAATGAGAGTGGTGAGAGACTGGTAGATATGTGTGTTGAACAAGAGATGGTAATAAGTGCTAGCTTTTTTAAAAAGAAAGATAAAAATAAGTATACATGGGTAAGAGTGGCAAATGGAAGAGTAGTAGAAAGGGCATTGATGGATTATGTGTTGATAACTAAAAGAATGTTTGGAAGATTGAAAGACGTGCACGTGTTTAGGGGTATGGCTAACGGTATGTCTGATCATTTTTTGGTGGAAGGAAAATTAGTTGTAGCAAAAGAGTGGGGGAATAGAGTAGGTGGATGTAAAAGGGAGCTAGTGAGGGTTGAAGAGCTAATAAAACCGGGGGTAAAAAGTAAATATCAGGAAAGGTTGAAAATGGCATATGACGAGGTGAGAGTAAGAGAAACTGGTAATTTAGAGGAGGAGTGGAAGTTAGCAAAAGAAAATTTTGTTGGGATTGCAAGTGATGTATGTGGCAAGAAGGTTGTTGGAGGCAGCATGAGGAAGGGCAGTGAATGGTGGAATGAAGGAGTGAAGGTAAAAGTGGAAGAGAAAAAGAGGGCTTTTGAAGAATGGCTGCAGAGTAATAGTATAGAGAAGTATGAAAAATATAGAGAGAAAAAGGTGGAAGTAAAGCGCAAGGTACTTGAGGCAAAGAGGGCAGCTGACCTGAGGTGGGGTCAGGGACTGGGTCAGTCATATGAAGAGAATAAGAAGAAGTTTTGGAAAGAAGTGAAGAGAGTAAGGAAGGCCGGCGCAAGAATTGAAGAGACAGTGAAAGATGGAAATGGAAGGTTGTTAAAAGGAGAGGAGGCAAGGAAAAGGTGGGCGGAATATTTTGAAAGTTTGCTGAATGTTGAGGATGATAGGGAGGCAGATATAATTGCTGTTCCAGGTGTTGAGGTGCCAGTGATGGGAGATGAGAATGAGAGATTACAATAGAGGAAGTGAGGAGAGCACTAGATGAAACGAGAGTAGGAAAAGCATCTGGTATGGATGGTGTGAAAGCTGAGATGTTGAAGGAAGGGGGTGTGACTGTACTTGAATGGTTGGTGAGATTGTTTAATGTGTGTTTTGTGTTGTCAATGGTACCAGTAGATTGGGTCTGTGCATGTATTGTACCACTATATAAGGGTAAGGGAGATGTGCATGAGTGTTGTAATTCAAGAGGTATTAGTTTGTTGAGTGTAGTTGGAAAAGTGTATGGTAGAGTACTGATTAATAGGATTAAGGATAAAACAGAGAATGCAATCTTGGAAGTACAGGGTGGTTTTAGAAGAGGTAGGGGTTGTATGAATCAGATTTTTACAGTTAGGCAGATATGCGAGAAATATTTAGCAAAAGGTAAGGAGGTGTATGTTGCGTTTATGGATCTGGAGAAAGCATATGATAGAGTTGATAGGGAAGCAATGTGGAATGTGATGAGGTTATATGGAGTTGGTGGAAGGTTGTTGCAAGCAGTGAAAAGTTTCTACAAAGGTAGTAAAGCATGTGTTAGAATAGGAAATGAAGTGAGCGATTGGTTTCCGGTGAGAGTGGGGCTGAGACAGGGATGTGTGATGTCGCCGTGGTTGTTTAACTTGTATGTTGATGGAGTGGTGAGAGAGGTGAATGCTCGAGTGCTTGGACGAGGATTAAAACTGGTAGGCGAGAATGATCATGAATGGGAGGTAAATCAGTTGTTGTTTGCGGATGATACTGTACTGGTAGCAGACACAGAAGAGAAGCTTGACCGACTAGTGACAGAATTTGGAAGGGTGTGTGAGAGAAGGAAGTTGAGAGTTAATGTGGGTAAGAGTAAGGTTATGAGATGTACGAGAAGGGAAGGTGGTGCAAGGTTGAATGTCATGTTGAATGGAGAGTTACTTGAGGAGGTGGATCAGTTTAAGTACTTGGGGTCTGTTGTTGCAGCAAATGGTGGAGTGGAAGCAGATGTACGTCAGAGAGTCAATGAAGGTTGCAAAGTGTTGGGGGCAGTTAAGGGAGTAGTAAAAAATAGAGGGTTGGGCATGAATGTAAAGAGAGTTCTATATGAGAAAGTGATTGTACCAACTGTGATGTATGTATCGGAGTTGTGGGGAATGAAAGTGATGGAGAGACAGAAATTGAATGTGTTTGAGATGAAGTGTCTGAGGAGTATGGCTGGTGTATCTCGAGTTGATAGGGTTAGGAACGAAGTGGTGAGGGTGAGAACGGGTGTAAGAAATGAGTTAGCGGCTAGAGTGGATATGAATGTGTTGAGGTGGTTTGGCCATGTTGAGAGAATGGAAAATGGCTGTCTGCTAAAGAAGGTGATGAATGCAAGAGTTGATGGGAGAAGTACAAGAGGAAGGCCAAGGTTTGGGTGGATGGATGGTGTGAAGAAAGCTCTGGGTGATAGGAGGATAGATGTGAGAGAGGCAAGAGAGCGTGCTAGAAATAGGAATGAATGGCGAGCGATTGTGACGCAGTTCCGGTAGGCCCTGCTGCTTCCACCGGTGCCTTAGATGACCGCGTAGGTAGCAGCAGTAGGGGACTCAGCAGTATGAAGCTTCATCTGTGGTGGAAATGTGGGAGGTTGGGCTGTGGCACCCTCGCAGTACCAGCTGAACTCGGCTGAGTCCCTGGTTAGGCTGGAGGAACGTAGAGAGTAGAGGTCCCCTTTTTTGTTTTTGTTTTTGTTTCTTGTTGATGTCGGCTACCCCCCAAAATTGGGGGAGGTGCCTTTGGTATATGTATGTATGTATATAAATTTTCACTTGGCCCCATATATATTAAATGGCGTTATATTGAAAGTAAAATGGCGGCAGTCCAATAACTTTATGGCCGTACTCTGCTGCAATCTTGTCAATGACATACTTATTTTCCGTGCTCTGTGTGCTTTTTCGTCATTTGTAATAGTTACTATATATATATATATATATATATATATATATATATATATATATATATATATGTGCGTATATATATGTATATATTTACATATATATACATACATACACACACACATATATATACAATATATAATAATAATATATATATATATATATATATATATATATATATGTATATATATATATATGTGTGTATATATATATATATAATATATATATATATATATATATATATATATATATATATATATGTATATATATATATGTGTGTATATATATATATAATATATATATATATATATATATATATATATATATATATATCTATATATATATATATATATATATATATATATATATATATATATATATATATAGATATATATATATATATATATATATATATATATATATATATATAGATATATATAGATATATATATATATATATATATATATATATATATATATATATATATAGGTGCTCTTCCAATATGTGATCTACCGAAGGTTTGTGATCTACTATTGATCTATTGTTCATGGCATGTGATCTACTAGGAGAAGAAGTAGACAAAATAAAAATAAAAAGAATTTATTATTGACTATATATAATGAAAAATTTAAAAAGGAAATAATAGACACACACACACACACATATATATATATATATATATATATATATATATATATATATATATATATAAGAGAGAGAGAGAGAGAGAGAGAGAGAGAGAGAGAGAGAGAGAGAGAGAGAGAGAGAGAGAGAGAGAGAGAGAGAGAATTTTTCTTATAGAACGGTATATCATTGATTATTGCCTATCTTTTTATGAATTTGTATTGGAGTGTTGACCGATAGACAGTTGTTAACAACAACTCTGAAGATTATGAAGATAAGTAAACTGACCAGACACTTTTTCTCAGCTGGGAGCGTCAAGGAGATTAAATGGGTGGAGGTGGAGTAGGTAGTCAATGCTTATGGGAAACGATGAAGCCAACTGTCATAGCCAACATGCCCCCCAACGTAGGTAGAAAGGACCTGGGAGGAGAGTAATCAGGTATCACCTTACCCTTTCCACATTATTCTCGAGTACTATGAGTATTCTATAGACTTTGACTATGATAATCCTAAGAAGGACCAATTCCTCGGAAAGGGAAATGGAAGATAGTGATAAAAATGTCATTTGTAAATGGATAATTCCTTCCAATGTTTTCATCAGGTACAAGGATTTAAGATAAAGGAACCTCTGGCCTTTAAAGCGAAGAAGTCATTAAGAAGGTTAAAGGAAACGATTCACGTTTTGGGTTTTTTTTTTTTTAACTATGCGTTGACATACAATTCATTCAGAAAGTGACTACTGGCTATGACTTATTATCTTATTTTTTGCCAGTAAGTTGCTGAAAACTTTTTAACAGCATGGAAATTTCTGATCTGCAGGTATTTTTCTGCAACTGCCTTAATAAGTAAAGCAATATTATTATTATCTGGTTCACTTCAGTATACAATATATGATTACATAATTTTGAAAATATATTTAACAAAATTATAATAATCTAATAAGAGATTAAAAAATTGTGCATACCCATTTTATCCAATTCCATAAGCGTATCACTGACAATTACAATAAAGTCTCTGTATTTCTTTTCACAGCACATGCATATATTTATCACGTCATCAGACGGGTGTATGAAAGCACCTTAATTTTTCAATATAATTTAAGAATGCAAAGAGCTCTTTTATCAGTACCAGTAAAAATATTAAAACAAGTTTGACACTTCAATGATTTACTTCAGTTTAAAGATAACGAATCTCGCAATATAGGCAACAATGCTGCTTGAACTAAAATTCTTTTGTAAGGTGCAGAAAACTGATGGACAGTTGAGTTGTTATTGTATCCTCCCGTGGATCTAACTTGACCAAAAAAGACTTCTATGTGATCTTGGCTCATCTTATACATCAACAAAAATTCTAATTGGGATACAGAACAACCCATTATATTATCATATATTCTAATCAAACGCCGTATACAAATTATGAATCTAAAAAAGCCAGTTTTGCGATTGGAATACAACAAACGATTACCACAAGTAAGTTTGAGTTTTCTTAGATATAATTCAGCATGACCCAAAAAATCTTTAAAGAATCTTTTATCATCTTTTTGTATTGGTCTTTTAAAATCCCACCCACACAAATTCCTTAAATTCAACACATCACACTAATTATTCATAATAGTAATGAAATTGATTGTAGCTTTGCATCCCTTGAACTCTACAAAATTGTTATGAAGACAAAACTGCAGTGATTTTGCAATAGACTTACTAAGTAATTGTACTGCAAGTTTAACATTCTTTTTTTTAATCCATGCCAGATGCTGAGATCTTAATTTATTCCAAAAAAGCCAAACCTCGCATCCTCGAAGCTTATGTAATTCTTCAGTGAAATCCCACTTGATAAAGCTCCCCTCCCCATCAAAAAAAGTTTTTTTTTTTTTTCCTAATGAATCCCTAATTAAAATTCAAACACTTGCATCATTGCATGAAGAAATGGAATTTTGAAATTTTTAGAATCTTGTGCGGGCTTCTGCTGCGACCGTTCCTATATTAAAAGAATAGAATTCCTTCAATACTCTGATTAGAAATCAGTCATCCTTACCCCACAGTGTTAAGGATAAAAAGGGGCAGTGATTTGTACACTTCTCTACCCCTAGGGGTTAGAACCCTTTCGTTGGAGTTCCCTTGATAGAGGAATCTCCTTATAGTTAATACTTAGGGGAGGTAACAGCATTTGCTTCCAGGGGATATACAAGTATGTGTCTCCCACTATCCCTTTCTAGCTTACTATCCTAAGCTATTTTAGGTAAAAGATGACTTTTACATATTGCTTATCAGTGAGATAATCAATTGTATACTCATTCTGCTTTCCTTTCTTTACACGAGGGACCCCAGATGACATGTGTTGCAGTCTTCTGCAATATCAAGAGTAAGTGTTTTTATGGTCATAATACATGCAGGCTTCATGCCCCCTGCAATATTACTTCTGGATCCCTACATTATTGGAACCCGCAAGTTTGCAATCTATGTCGGACCTTAATGTCCAAGGGTTTCGAGAATCTCAAGTCGATAGAGTCTAGGGATGCAGCTCGTAACAAACTACGCAACTGGGTGAGACGCTTCCAGAAAATCTCTCCGGGACCATACCTACCTAATGATAGGATGCGTGACCTACTATTCCCGAAAGCAAGTAAGGAAATAGTGGTGCCCCAAGCACGATTCACACCTCCCGGCGGCCAGATAGCCTTTGGGACGGAGGGCAGGAAGCCCCCACGGGAAGAGGGGGATAATTTCGTGTCGGAATTGTTTCCATCTGTGCCAGCTCTAGAGCCATTAACATCGACATCTTCACCCCCTACCCCTCTATTAGATGGAATGGACCAATTATGGGCCCAAATGAAAGATCTAATAGAAAAATTTCGCAAACAAGACGAAAAGGACGAAGCGAAATGCAAGATAGAGCTCTATGAAGCTCCACTTTTCGCTCCCCAAGGGTCATACAAACGACCCAGAGACCAAGACCTTCCGACATGCTCCAAAACCAATCCCTGGAGGTTTGCGGAGCTTATGCCGGTTTTAAACGGCAAACTCTACATCTTGGAGAAGATGGGTGCTGTTCCTTTGGACAAAATCCAGTTTTGGCCAAGCTTTGACGCTTTCCCTAATTGTTTCATTCGACTGAGACATGAACCAATGTCAAGAAAAGAAATGGAATTGAAGGAGGTCATGATTCTCGACCATGATAAGGCACAGGCTACCTAGTCAAGTAGCCTGAGAAAGGCTGGTTATTCGGTGTCGAAAGTATTCACACTAGGTAACAGACACCCTTCCTTTCTTGCTCCTGCTTCAATATCATTCCCCTTTACGAGGAAGGCATTTAAATTTGTTGCCAAGGCAGTGGAGGCAGGTAGACCATGTCCTGCACTCGAGGAGTGCAAGCCTCTGTCACTAGCCTCTCCCAGACAGAAGGATTGGAAGGAAGTCCACTTAACCTTTTCAGTGGGAAGACTAGACGCGGATGTCACCAGTCGACAGTTTAGCGAGAATCTCCCTGAACTATCCGAGTTTCTTTTGTATAACGAAAAAGAAACAAAGGAGAGACTTGCAGCCTCCCTATCCCTACAAAACTGCATAGAGTTGTGTTCAACCCACCAAAGTACCCCAGACATGCTCATGGCCTTGGCCAAAATGCATAAGGCCACCTTAGTAAAAGACCTGTATGCCTTTATGAAGGCTAGGAGAGCCTGTAGGGAGTTTGTGTTCGCTGCCGCAACAGTGAAAAACGAAATCAGGAAGCTGATATCTTCCAACATCTGGGGTAAAGACCTCTTTCCAAACGAGGTAGTTAGAAAGGAGAACATAGGAATTCTCCTTAAGTGGAGCATCTTTTTAAAGAGAAAGTCTTCCATGGTTGTGGGTCCCCAACCTAAAAGGAAGACCGAAAAGTCTGGAAATATCCCTCGGGCTGTTACACAACATCCCACAGTTGCAGTGACCGCGGTGCCACGGGCAAGCGGTCGAATATGTAACCCTACTGATCAGACGAAGCAAAGAGACGCTTCTGGTAGGAGGGAGGTTCCTTCAGGATTGCTGGACCTTCGATCCTTGGGTCCAAGGCCTAATCATGATGGGAATAAGGTGGGAGATAGACATACCTCCACCATCATTTCCTCAACTCTTCCTACACTCCAAAACCCTCCTGGAAGAGTATACCTTAGTGCTCTAGAGCATACAGGTGGTAAGGAAAGTGTAGTCTATCGAATTCCAGGGAAGGCTGTTTGGTGTTCACGAGAAGGACTCAAGAAAACTCAGTGTCATTCTGGACTTGTCGCCACTCAACAAGTTCAAATAAAACTGCAAGTTCAGAATGTTAATCCTTCTGAACATAAGGACCCTGTTACAAAAACGGGTGTTCGCAGTCTTGTCAGACCTGAAAGATGTCTATTGACAACTTCCAGTCAGTCACCCCCTCCCCTCCTACCTAGGATTCAAGTTACACAGGATAACGTAGCTCCTAGGAAAGATACTTGTCAGACTAGACACAGTCCTAAGTATCTTCACGGGAGTAGCAGACACAGTCACGCAAAAACCAAGCCTAGAAATGGTTCAGGCAACAATGTACCTGGACGAAAGGCCGGGGTGGGCAGCACCCGTAGTGGCTGGTCTATGAGCATCCAAGGAAGTGATCCGGTTCCCGGAACATCGGGGATGCAACATAAGCTTCAAGAAGTCTCGATTCTCACCAGCTCAAAGGCTTCAATGGTTGAAAAACCATTGAAACCTGTGGTCACACCAACTCTCCATTCACTTGGGGATGTAAAAGGAGATCGCAGGGTCGGTCAAGAGAGACTGGTAATCAGTCAGGATTCCAAGATGCTAACAGGGAGGAGTTCTGAACTCTCTCCAGCTCGCAATAGTGACAGACCCAGTGCCAAGAGCACAGCAGAAAGATGCGTTAAGAGTCTGGAGAAGATACGCATCAAACGCTTGAAGAGATCTAAAAAGACCGATATCGGTCCTTCCTTAATCGCTTCCCTAACAGGGGTCAAAGGCCAAAAGTCCCAAGACCATTGTCATGGGTGGGGAAACTCTCTCCGCCCAGATTAGACCTCCTAAGGCTGATCTGGGACACCGGAGCGATAATGAGACGTCAGAATCGACAATGCTAGAGAACGTCTCATATAGTCTAGGTGACGTTAACCATCCCTTACCTAAAGGGATGACACCTGTCAGCAGTTCATGTGCAATAGATCCGCAATGTGACAGTGGATGCTCTACTCGGGGTCAAGCTGATAGAGTTAGAAAGGTCCACAGACGCAGACCTATTCTCTCCCAGATGGGAACAAGTCCCTGAGCTGCAGATCGACCTCTTCATCACGAGCGTCTTCAAGATACTACCTCAATATGTAGCCCCATACGAGGATCCTCTAGTGGAGATCATAGCCGATCTCCTGCTGAAGGTCCTCAATATGCTGAGATCCTTCCAGGGAGGAGTGGCTCTTTTGGCTCCCAAGTAGCCCAAGAGCAATCTGTTCCCTTTAGTGAAGGAACTGAAGCTGAGGCTGTCCCTAGTTCTGAACCCAGGACTATCTAAGAAGGTTCAGAAGTTAGTTGCCTTCGATTTATCACGGAGAACCTGAACCCTTCATTTCATAATTTTCTTGCCCTAGCAGTTAGGAAAAGATTTGGGATCTCAGAAGGTAATATAGAATTCTTAGAAGAATACAAGTCTGAGTCAACGAGAAGACAATATGAGTCTTCTTGGAAAAAGTGGGTTGCTTTTGCAAAAGCAAAAGGACCGAAAGAAATTTCAATGAACTTCTGTCTGTCCTTTGTCCACCTTCATAATCAAGGTCTGGCGGCCAGCATGATAACTACGTGCAAGTCAGCCTTGACTAGACCTCTTCTATATGCCTTTTTATTATTATTATTATTACTATCCAAGCTACAGCCCTAGTTGGAAAAGCAAGATGCTATAAGCCCAGGGGCTCCAACAGGGAAAAATAGCCCAGTGAGGAAAGGAAATAAGGAAATAAATAAATGAAGAGAACAAATTAACAATAAATCATTCTAAAATAAGTAACAACGTCAAAACAGACATGTCATATATAAACTATTAACAACATCAAAAACAAATATGTCATAAATAAACTATAAAAAGACTCATGTCCGCCTGGTCAAAAAAAAGCATTTGCTCCAACTTTGAACTTTTGAAGTTCTACTGATTCAACCACCCAATTAGGAAGATCATTCCACAACTTGGTAACAGCTGGATCTGGTGAATGAAATCTTTAATAAGATTCCGAAGGCATGTGCAAGGCTTAGGCCTGCACCCCCACCAAAGCCCATCTCATGGTCTTTGGACAAGGTCCTACATTATGCCTCATCTGTGAACAATGAAGATTGTTCCCTCAAGGACCTAACACAAAAGCTTAGTTTTCTGTTCGCTATAGCCTCCGGGGATAGAGTTAGTGAAATAGTGGCCCTATCTAGAGATGAGGGCCACATTCAGTTCACAGAAGCGGGAGAACTGAATCTCTTTCCTGATCCAACCTTTCTCGCTAAGAACGAGCTACCCACTAAGAGGTGGGGTCCCTGGAGAATCTGCCCTCTGAAGGAAGATGTCTCTCCATGTCCTGTAGAGTGTCTAAAGGTTTATCTTCGTAGAACTTCAGACTTCAGGGGAGGACAGCTCTTTAAAGGAGAAACCTCTGGATCAAACTTATCCCTAAAACAACTGAGGGCAAAGCTCACCTACTTTATTCGCAGAGCAGATCCTGACAGTACTCCCGCAGGTCATGATTCGAGAAAAACTTCATCACTGAACTTTTTTCAGTATATGGACTTAAGCGGCTTCGCTCATATACTGGATGGGAATCATCCAGTGTTCTACAAACACTATGCTAAGCAGGTCCATGAACAGAAGCATTATGTGGTGGCGGCAGGTAGTGTATTAAAACCTGTCGACTAATTCTGCGATGAACAGTTAATTGATTGGGACTGTCAATTAAAGGGAGAAGGGGTCATCAATTTTAGCGTGACCTTTGAATGAGTGTTACCATGGTGACACTATCTCTGATCAAAATCTCACGTGTGGAATTATACAGATAGCACTAGTGCCGTGTGTATGTAGTACACAGTGTTGATAGAATATAACAGGTACAGAAATCATGAAGAGAAATTTTATTATAAACTTTTCTTCAGTCTGAGAGTGGCACTCATCATTTCTTCCCTTTCAAAAAGGAAAAATAATTTCTGTATATGTTACATGTATAATTCCGTTATCATGCTACATTCGTTTTACTTGTTAATTCATTTAGTCATTTATTAGAAATAAATGTCTATTAGAATGTAATTGCGTCCTAATTTGCCCGACAATTGCATGTTTAAGATGCCAGGGCTTCTTTGACTTACTGATGTAAGTATACTTCATATCATTGTATGCTTGCAAAGAATGGATATAATGGACACTGATATTGGTTCGGCAATATATACAAACTATGAGACTGTTTGTATATTCAGTGTATACTTATGTTTGTTCATACAATATATACTAACCTTGAGGCCCCTTTTTTACCGTCTAGAATGACTCTTCCCTGTAGGGGGCAGGAAGCACTAACATCTTTTATGATTAGTGATGATGACAGATGACGGTAACGTCATTTGCCTCAAATGGTCCAAATGACCATAGGAATACTGTCCCAAGGTTAAGACACTGATGAAAATCCACAGATACATTAATACTCTGGTATGCTTCCATCAGGACGACATGGCTTGAGCCCAAAAAACGGATTTTGAGCGAAGCGAAAAATCTATTTTTGGGTGAGATGGCCATGTCATCCTGATGGACCCACCCTTCTTTTCTAAAGATAAGATCTTCACAGTATCCCTCCCAAACTACTGTATCTGTAGCACCCTGCTCAATGCTACAAGGAATGTCCGCCATCTTAGACATGGCGCTGTTGTGATACTCAATAGTAGTATGGGAACTAGGGTAACATTGATACGGCTTCCCTTCTAATTCTGCCACTTTCCCCCTCGAAGTGTAAACGCTATTCGGGGTGAAGATTGCTATGTGGCGTGTCAAGAATACGTCCCCTGATATTATGCGATATCCTTGAGAGAAATTTAAGGATATTAGCGCCAGGAGTTAGAATTCTGGAGACCTAAAGGTAAATTCTCTGGGAATATCACGGAAGTCAAATATCCCTTAGGAAGCTACTCTTAGGAACCTTCCATCAGGACGACATGGCCATCTCCGTTTTTTATTTATTATTTCTTACTCTTAGGAACCTTCCATCAGGACGACATGGTCATCTCCGTTTTTTATTTATTATCTCTTTATTATTATTAATTTTTTATATTTTTCTGTATTATGCCATTGTAATAATGTTATGTGTAATTATGTGTAGCAATTTATTAAGGAGTTATCATGGGTTTTTGGGCAGAGGAACGAATTATACAAATTACAGTGTATTCTTATGGGAATATTTGCTCCAATATATGATCGTTTTAACATATGAAGCAGTTCCCGGAACGAATTAAGATCGTATGTAGAGGTACTACTGTATGTAAATTTTTTCAACAAGAAGAATTTTTGGGGCACATAGTAACACCGAAAGGTCTAAGGCCTTGTGCCAATAAAGTCGCTGAAATCAGAGAATTTCCAGAGCCAAAAAACGCTAAGGAAGTAGTCAGTTTTCTCGGGCTCGCTGGGTATTACCGCAAGTTAATACAGAACTTCGGTCACATAGCACGACCGCTAGATTCATTGAGGAAGCGGCCCGAATTTCAGTGGGGAGAAAGAGAGAAAGCTACTTTTCAGACATTAAAGAATGCACTCACGAGCGACGAACTGTAGACTTATGCAAGGTTCGACTGGCCGTTTTTGGTAACGATCGACGCAAGTCAGATCGCGATCGGCGGAGTCATTTCTCAAGTTGATGATGAAGGGAATGAGAGGCCTATTTGTTTCGCTTTGCGAGCTTTAAAGGGACCAGAGGTTAGATACAGTACCTTCGATAGAGAGGCATTGGCAATTCTATGGATGCTGGAGACACACCGCTACTTTTTGCTTGGGCATGAAGTTAAAATAAATACTGATCATCGGCCGTTGCGGGACTTGTTCAAAAAAGGGGAGTTGAAGACTCAGCAGCTCGGTGGATTGAGCAGATGTTAGAGTTTGATATTGGGAATTTCGAGCATATTGCAGGGAAGTCAAATAAAGTAGCAGATGCTCTCTCCAGGACTGCCATGGCGGCAGTAACAACTAGGTCTGTAAAGTGGAAGGAAAAACAACAGGGGGCTTAAGGTTCAAATACACCTATGGGAAAAGCGCATAGAAAACGGGAAGATCTTGACAACTTCAGCGAGAGAGAGGGGACGAGGGTCGTCCGGAGAATGTGAATGCTGGAAGTTCCGTGGAGGGAACTCAGAGCGAATGCCCCGTGAACGAGTGTGTGGTTGATTTGTGTGGCTGGAGTGTGGATGAGCTTATTGCGGGACAAAAGTCCGAAGCTTGGATTGAACAGGTCAAGGATTGTGTGAGGGATGCGAGTAGCAAGTTCCCAGATTACTTGCGCATGCGAAGGGATGTGTTCTTCATCGAAGACGATATCCTATTTTGTAAATATGAGAAGAGACCAGGGGATATCCGATCTCTCGTTCTTCCTTCCTCTTTGAGAGAGAAAGCTATCCATGTAATCCACGTAAGTCCTTACGCAGGACATGCAGGTATAGAGAGGTCCCTGAGAAGGGCCAGAGTCATTTTTTTGGTTAGGGATGAAGAAAGACATTGTTAGATTTATTAATAAGTGCCATGTGTGTAACACTATGCGGAACCACAACCATGTAATCCCGAAGACCAGAACATGGTCAGTAGTGCCTGTTAAGTTTAATAGAGTGCATATGGACGTCCTGGGTCCATTTCCACCCCCGCCCACCCACGGTGACGGGCAGTTTCAATACGTATGTGTGTTGTAGATGTATTCACACACTTCACATACACGTATGCAATGGTGGACAAAACCGCAGGTTCGGTTGCGAAGGCGTTGTGTTCCTTCATAGTGAGGTTCGGATGTCCACGTACCTTGATAAGTGACAATGGCAGCGAGTATGTGAATGAAGCGTGCAAAGGGGTAACCGAGATCAGGAAAATAGATCGTTTCACTATCGCCTCTTATCGGCCATCAGCCATCAGCAAATGGGCTTGTCGAGTCCCATAACCGAGAGGTGACAAATATTTTAAAGTACCTTGTGGGGGACAACCCAAACCAGTGGGTGGAAATGTTGCCATGGGGGGAGTTCACCCTAAACACGGCATATAATGGTTTCATCAGAGATACCCCATTTTTTGTAGTTTTCAGGCAGGAACCCGTGCTGCCGTATACTGTTGTCATGGACCCCCACACCTTGCCATTATACAACACAGAACAATACCGGGTGATGATGTGTAATTTGGCTCGGAGAGTGTTTCAGTTAACCCAGAGGTACTTGCTGAGGGCCAATGAGAAGTATCAGACGAGATACGATCAGCGTTTCCGAACGCGAACGTCTGATGTACACATAGGGGACAGGATCTATCTTAAAAGGTTGCAACCGAGAAAGCATAAACTGGAAGCCTCATATGTTGGACTGTATCGTGTAAAAGAAATTAAAATCGATACGGTGGACATCCAACACATCTGGACTGGGGCCAAAGGTGAGTATCACCTTTCGCATATGCGCCCAGTCCGAGAGGATAACTTGGTGTGGCATTTGCATAAGCCGGTACCCGCTTATCCCGGGTTACCTGGCTACTTGGGAGAGGAAAGTGAGGAGGAGGTACAAACGGGTGTTAGTGCCGTCCTTCGTGCACGAGAGAGTGCGAGAGGACAAGGGCCATGAAATGAAGGTGTCTGCCACAAGGCGATTGAGGTCATAAAATAGGGTTTATTTTATGTATATTCACTCTTAAGTGTTTTGTGAAAAGATGTATCAAATTTTGTTCTAAGCATATCACGAGTATACCATTTGTCATACTGAGACGTTTCAGTTGTATTCACGGTTATGTTGAAATTAATTCAAATTTTGTTACTCTATGTTGATACTAATTTTGCTGTTACCAATGTTTTTATGTATTCTTTCAATGTTGATGTGCTGTATTTAAAAAAAAAATCGTTTATCTGTTGAGGATTTTAGTGCTGTTACAGGTAATTGCTAATCATGGGTTGAAAATTGAACATCATTACTGATTCTTCGATTTTTAGTTACAGTAGAAATAATATTGCACAGTTATTGGTAAGTATTCTTTTTTTTATTCACTGTTTGAATTTCCTCCTTGTTGCAGTGTCACGGATGTGCTATAAATGGTTTTCTTGTGATTTTAAAGGTGTCAAACGAGTGTTGGGATTGTAAGTTATTCATTTTATATTGGTCTTTCTTTTTTATCATTTTCTTTGTTTTGTGTATGTAATGATTTGTCGGTTCATATAAAAATTTTATTGCATTGAAGCAACTGTTGGTAACACATGTGATTATTATTATGGTTTTATGCTCCAAATTTTGGTGATGATGAATCTAAACCTGAATTTTGTGTTTCTGTATGACCTATTGAGGGCGTGACATTCATCTTTGTGTAACTTGCAATTGTAACATGCTGACCGGCCCTATGATTTTAATTTTAATTTTTGCATGCACCTGAAGAGGATGGTACTCGGCAGCAGTGTAAAGAGAAAAGAAAGAGGGGAAAATATGTTTTTATTTCAGTGAGAAAAAAAAACAGAAAAGTTAAAAAAAAAAAAATAAAATAAAAATATCATAAATTTAAAGTAATTTTTATTTTTCCTAACAGTACTTACCTCAAACTACTTTTTTAGGAGTATCTGGGATTCTCCTCCCAACCGACTAGAATTTTGTGTAGTTTCCCCTATCTCCGTTTTCTCTAGTGGGTCCCTCTGTGGCGGATGGATACTCGCCCTGAGGTGACCCGGGTCAGCGTGCGAGAGCATGGAGCTAGGTCTCGGTCGTCAGCAAGCTTTTCATAATTATGGTATCAAACTCCTGTAAGACACTCGGGAAGGATGGGCGGGCAATAACCCGAAAGTAGTTCGAGGTAAGTACTGTTAGGAAAAATACAAATTACTTAAAATTTGTGATTTGTTCCAACACGGAGTACTTACCTCGAACTACGTTCTTAGGAGACTTACACCTTAAGAGGGGGGGGTGGACTTACAGGCTGGAAGACCTACTAGATCTCAATTGATTGAGCCTAGATAAGAGGCTAGGTTCTAGCTGACAATGAAACAGGATAGGAGACTCGGGGAGAACTACACAAAAAACTTTCTAGTGTCTATGTAACTCACCTCTGTGAAATTCATCCAAACGTGGGCGTCTCCAATGAACGACTCTCACATGGGCGGATGAAAGGGAAAGGGAACAGAGGGGAAGCAGGAAAAGGGGGATAGTAAGGAAGGAACTTGCGTTGCTTGGAATTACTTCCCACGGGCTTCCCCGGGGCTTCAACCTTAAACCTGTTGGAGCGCAGAAATGACTGGGCCGATGGAGAAGGAGTCCAGAGACTTCCTTGTACAGTCCTTCAGGTAGTGGGCCGTAAAAGTAGACTGTCTGGACCATGTACCCACTTTCAGAATCTGGCCCGCCGCCATGTTCTTATCGAAGGCCAATGACGTGCTCAGACCAGGGCGCTACCAAAGTCATCTGCAGGTTCTTTGCACGTCTAACCCTGTTGAGGACTTAAGTCTGAGGGTCCCGAAGGGAAGGAAGGTGTACACGTTGAGACCATCCCACAGGTGCTGGAAGGCGTCCTCGAATGCTGCTGCTGGGTCTGGCACTGGAGAACAGAACACAGGGAGCTGGGCGTTGAGCTTTGTGGCGAACAGGTCCATCACCGGCGACCCCCACTTGAGGATGATTGTCTGGGCCACCTTCGGGTGTAGGGACCAGTCTGATCCCACTACTTGACCAACCCTGCTGAGGCCATCGGCTAGGACGTTCTTTTTCCCTGGAATGAACCTGGCTAAGAACTCGATGTGTTCCCTCTCGACCCATTCCAGGATCTTTGATGTGAGGTCGCACAACTCCCTTGATTTTAGTCCTCCCTGCTTTTTCACGTAGGCTACCACGGTGGCGTTGTCGCACAAGAGCGCCACCGTGTTCCCTTGGAGAAGGTGGAAGAACTCTATGCATGCTCTCTGAACCGCCATCAGTTCGAGGACGTTTATATGCAAGATCCTCTCCTCGGGAGACCACTTTCCCTTCGCTGTTTCTTCGAGGAGATGGGCTCCCCACCCCTCCTTCGACGTGTCTGTGAAGAGCAACATCTCTGGAGGGGCGGTCGTGAATGGCATCCCTTTGAGGGTGTTCGACCTGTCGGATCACCACTTCAAGGTCTCCTTCGTCTCCGGGGAAACGGTGACTATCTTGTGTGGGGACTCTCCCGGGGACCAGAGTTCTTTCAGGTTCCACTGAACCATTCTTAGCTTGAGTCTCCCCCCAGGGACTAGCTTTTCTAAATATACCAGGTGGCACACTAGCCTCTGCCAGTCCTTGCCCCGCCTTGGAGTGTCCGATAGGAAGGGGAGGATTATCTGGTCTAGTTTCTTGAGCCTCTCTGTGGAGGGGAAGGCTCTCCCCAACTTGGAGTCCAGGACCATCCCCAAGTAGTCATCCTGGTGGAGGGGATCAACTGTGATTTCTCCATGTTGATGGTGATCCCCAAATCCTTGCAGAACCGTAATAGCTTCGTGCCTTGCTCCTTCAGTGCTGCCTCTGAGGCTGAAAGCAGCAACCAGTCGTCTAGGTATCGGATCAGGCGGATCCCCTGCTCGTGTGCCCAGAGTGACACGTTGTGAAAACCCTCGTGAAGACCTGCGGAGCTGTCCACAGGCCGGAGCATAAGGTTCTGAAGTGTAACGACTGGGAACCCCACTTCACCCTTAGGAACTTCCTGCTGGAGGGGTGGACAGGGATCTGAAAGTATGCGTCCTTGAGGTCCAGGGACATCATGAAATCCCCTTCCCTCAAGGCTGCCATCACTGACTTCAGAGTGTCCATCTTGAAGTCGGTCTTGCTTATGAACTTGTTGAGGGCCGAGAGGTCGATGACCGGCCTCCAACCCCCTGTCGCCTTCTCCACCAGGAAGAGCCTGCTGTAGAACCCCGGGGACGGGGCCTTGACTAGTTCTAATGCTCCTTTGCTCAGCATGGCTGACACCTCTTCTTGTAATGCTGCCTTCTTCAAGAAGATCCATGGGTGCCAGCCATTCTGCTCGTTGGTCGGGGATCAGAGGGGGCGGGTCCGTTAGGAAGAGAACTCTGTACCCCTCTCTCAGGACTGCCATGGACCATGGATCTGTCCCGTTGTCCCGCCATGCTTGCCAAGAACGTTTGAGGCATCCCCCTACCTGAGGCTTCGGCAGGAGTAGGGGGCCTCTCTTCCTACCTCCTTCTGGAGGCGCGGCTAGAACGACCTCTCCTGGAGCTGGAGTAATTTGGTCTAAAGGAGGCCTAAGGAGTAGTACTTCCCCTACAGGGGGGCTGCAACGCTTGACGCCAGGAAGAAGAAGGGGAGTCTCGTCTAGGTTGTGCTGTAGAAGGGTGGGGACCGTCCGGCACAACCCTTCTATGAGTGGGACGTCTTGCTGCAGGGGGCCTGGAATCTCCTGTCTCCTTGAGCTTTCATACCCTCTCCATAGCTTCCTCCACTGCGTTCAGGGGAAAGACGTAGTCACCCCACACTGGTGAGTTCCTTAGGCCCTTCGCTTCCCACTCACGGAGCTTACGTACCAACTTATTGAGGACAATGTCTCTCCTCCGCAAGATCCAGTTGGCCATCTGTGTGAGGGACTGGAAGGTGAAGAACTTCATGGCCTTCCCCCTGAGCGGATCAGTTCCCGGAGTAGCGTCGCCGCCAGGTCATGGGACAGCTGAAAGCCAACTAAGGTGCATGCCCACCAGTCTAACCACGACGTGACGTTTACTATATCCTGGGCCGTATCCTCCATCATCGAAGCCTCGGCTGGAGAAAAGCATACTGGAGCAGAGGAGGCTCTGTCTTCCGAACTGCCCTGGTTGAGGGTGGATATCGCCGCTTCCACTGCGCGGGGCACCGAGTGCCGTCCGTCAGGGACATAAAATCTTTTCTGGGTCCTTAACCCCGGCAGCAGCTTGAAGGACCCTTGGGCCCTGAGAGAGTTTACTTGACCCGCGACGTACCTGTCCACGTGGTCCATTCCTAACTTAACATCTGGGGCCACCGGGAGGGTTAGTGATGGCTTTTGTTGGACGGGGTTGTCGACCATTCTTCCCAGACCCGACAGCCAGGCCTGCTCTATCGAATGTTTCGGCTCGTCCAGTCTGTGATGACGTTTAATAAGGTCTAGCACTTTCCTATAGGACAACACCTCGTCTGCTGAGCACTCTCCGCCGTCCATCAGGCTTTCCACCACTTGATCCTCCGTGACGGGTGCATCGCCGAGCACGGATGGAGCCACGTGGGAGGCTACGTCATCTCTTTCCCGCCGATCCAACGGCGCGGATACTTCCAACAAGGGTGGATCCGCCGAGACGGAGGTAGCTATCATGGGTCTACCTCCTCCCGGGGAGCTCCGTGGGGCCAGGGATCCACGGTGAGCCGCCGGTTGGCCAGGGCGCTTTGACAGAGCTGCCGTGGTACCAGGGATGGGGCCCATGCTACCGGGCCGAAGCAGCGGCTCTCTCCGCTGGGCGGATGGAGCCAGTGACTTGGCGGGTAAAGGCATGGCGAAGTCGACGTGTGTCGGCGGCTTCGACCGACGGGCGGATCGAGCGGACGACACGTGTGGTAAGGGCGAAGGAGCGGCTCTAGAGGGCAACGCGGTAAGTACTGGAGCGGCGGCTGCCCTGATCAGCTCACTACGGGGAACCGTCACTCGAATCCACTTGTCCCTGGACGAGCGCCCCTTCTTGCTCCTCTTCCTGAAGGTCTTCGAGCGTTTCCTGGAAGGGACTGAGCGGGAGCGAGATTTCCTCCTACGGGACCTCATCCGTTTTCTTCTCGCCTCACGGGGGTCGGAGTCTTCCGAAGAAGAGGAGTCTGACGATGACGATGAGGAAGAGGAGGAAGAGACGGAAGAAGAGCTCGCTGAGTCCTCCGAGTCCTACGACGATGATGTAAGGTCTTCGTGCTGCTTCACCGGTGTGATCGGCTGCATAAGGTCAGGTGGGAGCGTCGACAACGGCGCCGGGGGAGTCCGTAGCGCCTTCCTAGATGCGAACCAACCGTCGAACTCCTCCTCTTTGCGCATCGGCAACCTGAAGGGCGTCCTAGGCGCCGTCCAAACAATGGAGTCGGGGTCCGACAAACCTGTAGGCTGCCTCTCCTTGTCTACTTCTCCCCCAGGCGCTGAAGTACTGTACCTGAAATGCACTGCCACGACGCGGGGGAAGGAGCGATCCCTTATTACCCCACACCGGGTCTTCAGTCGAGACGGGTCCTGCGGGCACCAGAACCTCGTCTTCCGAGCACACTCCCGCCCCCCCAGCAGGCCCCCCACACGCCTGCGAATCAACAACAGCCCCACATCAGTTACATCGGACTCATTAGGAGCGGCAATGGGCTGCTTCCCCACAACGGACTTACCTCGTCCCCTACTCTGGGTAGGGGAAGGTGACGGGGAACCTCTCTCCGATGGAGCGGCAGGAGACGCCAAGGGCGAAGCGGCGCCCACCTTCTTA
>NC_090756.1:73688182-73697045 GCF_036898095.1 Palaemon carinicauda
TATCGAAGGGCTATTCACCTTGCTAGAAGAACCTGAAGAACTTGGAGACGAGACTGAATGGTTGGCATTCGTATCGGAACATTCTCGAAGGCAGACAAGTGGTGGTTGGACACTGTGTGTCGAGAAGGAGAGTTTCGTCTTTAGGGTATGAAGAGTTAGTATTCGTATTGGAATATTACATTGCGAAGGTGAATATATAATAAGAGTTAGGACCTTAGTATCTCCATGAACCATAGGGAAGGGATAATAAAACTATGACAGGCATGTATTTCATAGTATAAGTAGGAGCGGATTGAGACGCACAAGTAATAAAATAAGAATTTTATTTCACAATTGCAGAAAAATAAATGAATTGCAGTAATAAGTAAATTTAATTTACAGTAAATTATAATGTACATAGTAATAAAGACTTGCTCTTGAATCTGAAAGGGAATTTCAAATTTATTAGTAGGCACTCGTTCTCGAGGAACGTCAGTCTTTAATTAAAACACATCATGCACTAGGCATGCGGCACTTGTGTGACAACTATGACATTTCACCTGGGATAAGAACAGTTATAAGAAAGCACTAAGTGTTTTCGACATCACTACGTATCGCTCGAGGGTCAACATAGGCACCCGAAGAGTTAGAGTCCCAAATAACTCGCTGTTCTATGCAGAGTTAGGTGCAGGTTTCATAACACTACCTGCGGCTACCACAAAATGTTTGACTTCGTGCACTTGTTTCGCATAATGTTTGAAGAAAACACGCGAGGACTTCCAGCCTGTGAAGCTTTTAAGGCTTTCGAAGTCCATACTCTGAAAGAAATTCAGAGACGATGCAACTTTTCTAGGATCGTGACCGGCGGGTGTACTGTCAGGATCCGCTCTGCGAATGAAGTAGGTGATTTTCGCTCTTAGTTGTTTCAGTGACAGGTCGCTGCCCGATGTTTCTCCTTTGAAGAGTTGGCCTCCACCAAAGTTTGAAGTTCTGCGAAGATAGACCTTGAGGCTCTCTACTGGGCATAGAGAGGCATCTTCCTTCAGGGGGCATATTCTCCAGGGGCCCCATCTTTTGGTGGGTAATTCGTTTTTGGCGAGAAACGTCGGATCCGGGGAGAGGGTAATGTCTCCTGAATCAGTAAACAGGATGTGACCCTCTTCTCTTGACAATGCCACTATTTCGCTGACTCGGGCTCCTGAAGCAAGAGCAAAGAGAAATATAACTTTCTGAGTCAGATCCTTGAGAGGGCATGAATCATTATCCAAGTTGGAGGCGAAATGGAGCACCTTGTCCAATGACCAGGAGATCGGTTTCGGTGGGGGTGCTGGGCGTAGACGAGCGCATGCTTTCGGCAGTTTATTGAAGATGTCGCTGGACAGATCAATTTGGAAGGCATACAACAGTGGTCTAGTCAAGGCCGATTTGCAAGTCGAGATCGTATTGGCTGCTAATCCCTGTCCATGAAGGTGAATGAAGAAGGACATGCAGTAATCAATGGTGATTTCCTTAGGATTTTTTGCCTTGACGAAAGAGACCCATTTTCTCCAAGATGATTCGTATTGCTGTCTTGTGGATTCGGTCTTGTATTCCTCGAGGAAGTCTAGACTTTTCTTCGAGATCCCAAACCTCTTCTTTGCGGCTAGGGAGAGAAAATCATGAGATGAAGGTCCTTGATTTTCGATGATGAAGCGAAGACAGTCGACTTCTGTACTTGTTGGGAGAGAACTGGGCCCGGGAGAGGGATCAGCTTGGGCTGCAGCTCCAGGACCAGGGGGTACCAGTTGCTCCGGGGTGGGTAATTCGTTTTTGGCGAGAAACGTCGGATCCGGGGAGAGGGTAATGTCTCCTGAATCAGTAAACAGGATGTGACCCTCTTCTCTTGACAATGCCACTATTTCGCTGACTCGGGCTCCTGAAGCAAGAGCAAAGAGAAATATAACTTTCTGAGTCAGATCCTTGAGAGGGCATGAATCATTATCCAAGTTGGAGGCGAAATGGAGCACCTTGTCCAATGACCAGGAGATCGGTTTCGGTGGGGGTGCTGGGCGTAGACGAGCGCATGCTTTCGGCAGTTTATTGAAGATGTCGCTGGACAGATCAATTTGGAAGGCATACAACAGTGGTCTAGTCAAGGCCGATTTGCAAGTCGAGATCGTATTGGCTGCTAATCCCTGTCCATGAAGGTGAATGAAGAAGGACATGCAGTAATCAATGGTGATTTCCTTAGGATTTTTTGCCTTGACGAAAGAGACCCATTTTCTCCAAGATGATTCGTATTGCCGTCTTGTGGATTCGGTCTTGTATTCCTCGAGGAAGTCTAGACTTTTCTTCGAGATCCCAAACCTCTTCTTTGCGGCTAGGGAGAGAAAATCATGAGATGAAGGTCCTTGATTTTCGATGATGAAGCGAAGACAGTCGACTTCTGTACTTGTTGGGAGAGAACTGGGCCCGGGAGAGGGATCAGCTTGGGCTGCAGCTCCAGGACCAGGGGGTACCAGTTGCTCCGGGGCCACTTGGGAGCCACTAGGGCCGCTGTCCCTTTGAAGGTTCTCAGCTTGGAGAGGACTTTCAGCAGAAGGTTGGTGGGAGGGAACAGGTAGATCTTGGACCATCTGTTCCAGTCCAGTGACATGGCATCCACTGCTTCTGCCTTGGGGTCCTCGTACGGGGCCACATACCGAGGAAGTTGATTGTTGTCGCTCGTTGCGAAGAGATCGATCTGAAGTTCTGGGACTTGGTGAGAGATGAAGGAGAATGATCTTGCGTCTAGAGACCATTCCGACTCTATCGGGCTTGTCCGAGATAGAGCGTCCGCTGTCACGTTGCGGAATCCTTGTAGGTGAACTGCAGACAGGTGCCATTTCTTCCTCTGCCAGACGGAAGATTGTCAGAAGCACCTGATTTATCTGGGGCGATCTTGAGCCTTGGCGATTGAGACATCGAACTACCACCGAGTTGTCTAGGGTTAGACGAATATGGATCGAGGGAGGCGGGGAGAGTTTCTTCAGAGTTAGAAGGACCGCCATGGCCTCCAAGATGTTGATGTGAAACGTCTTGAACAGGGGAGACCATGTGCCTTGAGCCTGTTTTTGGTGGGAGTGACCTCCCCAACCCTCCAGCGAAGCGTCCGTGTGGATGTTGAGTGATGAAGGTGGGTGTTGAAGAGGAATGGACCTTTTCAGGGCCTTTGCTTCCGACCACGGCTTGAGGAGAAGTCGAAGTCTGTTTGGGAGCCGTCTCTTGAGGTCTCTTCGAGCGATGGATGCAGAACGTCTCCAGACTCCCGCGGCATCCTTTAGCTGTGCACGAAGCACCGGGTTTGTTACTGAGGCGAACTGTAGAGAGCCTAGAACTCGTTCCTGCTGGCGTCTTGAGATCCGCTTGGATTTCAGTAGTCGCTTGACAGACCCTGCTATTTCCTTCCTTTTCTTCTGGGGGATGGAAAGGCGGTGTGACTGAAGGTTCCATTGGATTCCTAACCATTGGAACTTCTGAGCTGGAGAGAGGCGAGATTTCTTCACGTTTATCTTGAATCCCAGGTGTTCTAGGTACTGGGTGACTTTTCTGCAGGATTTTAAACAATCCTCGGGCGATGGAGCCCAGACTAGCCAATCGTCGAGGTAGGCCATCACCTGGACGTCTCGGAGGCGGAGCTGTTGTACTATGGCGTCCGCCAGCTTTGTGAAGATCCGAGGGGCCACATTGAGGCCGAAGGGCATGGCCCTGAAGGCGTAGCTTTTCCTTTGGAGTCGAAATCCTAGGTAGGAGGAAGCGTGATGGTTCATTGGAACGTGCCAGTAGGCATCCGCCAGGTCTATGGAGACCGTGTAAGAACCTCGAGGCAGAAGGGTCCTTATCTGTTGAAGAGTCAGCATCTTGAACTTGTCGTTCGCTATGAACTTGTTGAGGGGGGATAAATCCAGAATGACTCTGAGTTTGTCGGAGTCTTTCTTGGGGACACAAAACAGTCTCCCTTGGAACCTGGTGGACTTTACCTTCCTTATCACCTTCTTGTTCAAGAGATCTAGGACATATTCTTCCAGAAGGGGGGTTGATTGTTGGAAGAATTGCTGGAAGGTTGGGGGTGGTTGAGTCCAACTCCAGCCTAGACCCTTCTTGACGATGCTGTGTGCCCAGGGATCGAAGGTCCAACGATCCTGGAATTGGCGGAGTCTTCCTCCCACCGGAAGCACTTCATTGCTTCTGGTGTCCCGAGGGCTTACTGCCTCGGCCGCTAGCTCCCCTTCCTCCTCTGCCTCTGGAGGGACGGCGAGACGCGTCTCTGCCTGCACCTCTGCTTGAGCCTCTACCTTTGGGACGAAAGGTAGTCGTCTGTTGTTCGAAAGCAGGGGTGAAAACCGGTGATTGTGACAAGACCGGTTGGGTGACCAGCTGAAAGGTCTGCTGTGGCTTAGCTGCCACTTGGGGAGTAGCGGGTCCCGGAAACTGCCGTCTCTGTTGACGTTGCTGGGGTTTCTGCTTGAAGGATTTCCTCTTAGGTTGAGGTCCGTCGTCCTGGGAGGATTTCCTCTTCTTTGACATGCCCCACTTGTGGAGAAGGTTCCTGTTCTCCGTGGCGGCCTTGTCGGTGATCTCTTTCACGAGGTCAGAGGGAAAGAGGTGCTTACCCCAGATGTTGGAGGAAATCAGCCTCCGGGGTTCGTGTTTCACAGTGGCACCTGAGAACACGAATTCTCGACAGGCTCTCCGAGCCTTCATGAAGTGATACAAATCCTTCACCAGGGTTGCCATGTGGGATTTGGCGAGTACCATGTAGTGGTCTGGGACTCTGGTGTCACAAGCCATGATGTCAAGTTGGACCTGGTGGGACATGGATGCTGCAAGCCTCTCCTTCGTATCTTGTTCCCGACGAAGGAGGTGGTCGTTGAGATTCGGGAGGTCTTCGTTAAACTGACGTCCGGCTAAGTCAGGATCTAGCTTTCCCACCACGAAAGTATGCTGGATATCCTTCCAGTGTCGAGCATCGGGGGAGTTACTATGGAGAAGGGTCTGCACTCCTCCAGTGCAGGGCAGGGTTTTCCTTCTTCCACAGCCTTGAGGCACGCAGCGAAGGCCTTTTCCATGAAGGGAAGGACTGCATTGTCGGGTGCGACATAGGTAGGGTGCTTCTTGCTCAGGGCCGGAAGCTTAGAGCAGGTAAAACCCCTACTTTTAAATGTGGTGGCTAGCATAGCCTGGGCCTTCGAGAGATCGAACACTATCTCCTCCTTGGGTTCGGTCTCTTCTTTAGAGGCAGGTTCAGAGCGGAGCCGGACGTAACAGTCCGGGTAAGCCTCAAAGTTTGGGAAGAACTCCACATCTTCCAGGGGGACCGTGCCGATCTTATCGCTGACAAAGATCCTGCCGGTCGCGATAACCATATGCTCGGCATACCTCCAGGGGTTGGCATGTGAGCATGCAGGGAGATCCTTAACCGAGATCTTCTTCAGTTCTTTGGAACCCTTCATGGACCTGATGAACTCTTGAGTTTCTTTCAGCCTGTCGTCCATAATGGCTTTGATCATCCGGAACATCTCTTGGGCGGATGGAATGGGTTCCGGGGTAGCGGAGGTAGACGGGAGAGACACTTCCGTCGGTGTAGGAGTAGGGGCGGTGATGGAAGGAGGAGCGACCTCTTGGTCCGACTCGGTGTATTCCACCTGGTCCTCTTCATCTTCCGCACCTTGGGCCATAAGGGTCTTCTCCGTGCCCTCCGAAATATCCGACATATGTTCGTCGTTCTCGGAATCCAGGTGGCACTCGTGCATGGACTGGGCCATGACTACGTCTGGTTCCACCGTAATTTGGACAGTGGGGATTAGTTCTTTGGGCACCACAGAATCGGGGGAGGCCTTTGGGAACAGAAGGGACCTCAATTCTTCAGTGGCCAGGTATGGTCCAGTGGCATTCTTCTGGAAGCCACGCACCCACTTGCGTAGCTTATCCCGAGAAGTGTCCCTGACCTCCGCTGAGGGAGGATTATGGAAGGCATCGACTAGGCGATCCTGGCAGACCACACAGCTCTGCGGGTCCCAGAACTTCAAATCCCCTTTCTTGTTGGCACAAGGGGCGTGAGTCCTACACGCCGTATGCCCGTAGAAGTGCGGGCGTTTCACAGCGCAGAAGTCGTAATCACACTTCATCTGCTCCTCCTGTAAAAGAAAGAGAAAATGAGTATGGGGGGAGTCATAAGAATGACTCTTAAACTAAGTTAATATTAATCATTAATTTTAACTTGATAAAGGGTGTGATGCACAGAGGAAGGGTTGATAGGATAGGAACATACTCCGTGCATCCCGCCCGGCTGGTTACCGTAACCTTCATCCTTGGACAATCCGAGGTGACTGAAGGCACAGGATAGAATTCAAGTAGAAGTCCATAGGGCAGATAGAATTCTATGGGAATTGTCAAGGATATAAGGTTGGGACTGAGGCCACTCAGTTCCAAATTAGGGGACTAAAAGATCCCATAGGGTAACGGCTTCCGGCAACCAGCCGCGCTAAGATACACGCAGCATGCTGGAAATCTGTGATATGCAAGAGGACAGCATGATTACCAATAGAACAGTAATAAGATACTGATCCATTTATGTAAACAAGCCATCAGGTTGCAGTGTAGGGCTATCAATATCAGATGATAGCTAGTAGAAGGGGGTGCAAGTCGCCTTGACGCCTCCGGAAGGTTCCGGCAGACCGCCGGCACGCCGGAGGCCGCTCCAGCAGAGTTTCTGGCATTAGGACAGACAATATAGAAGTCAAGAGTAATACCAGGGTGGCGGCCGCCGGCACAGCGGCGGCACGCCGGCAGAGGGAGCGGCGGCACGCCGGCAGAGGGAGCGGCGGCACGCCGGCAGAGGGAGCGGCGGCTCCGGCAGCCGGAGGTTGCCGGCTTGGTGACAGGAACAAGGATGGTTATAGCAGAACCGGACTGCCGGCAGTGGATGCCGGCACTCCGGGGGCCATCCGGCGGGCGGACGACCAAGCTATGAGGAAGGAGGGAGAGCCATCGGCTGGAAGCCGGCAGCAGGCGGCAGTCCCCCGGCACATGGAGGACTGGCGGCCGAGAGGATAAGGGATGAGTCACCAAGGTAGGAGGTGGGTATCACCGACAGTGGAGGCGGCAAGGGACCGGCACCCGGATAGTGAAAGAGACAGAAGGAGGGATGTAGGGGTCCGGCCACGGATCCCCAGACATCCCCCCTGAGTGGGTGTACCCATGATAGAGGCTGACTCTATCACCCAGAAGCAGGGGCCGCAGAGGACCGGGAGCTAAGGTAGCCCAAGGGAGGGCTAGGGGACACCCAAGAGCGGGGGGGGGGGAGACCCTGCATACAGAACACATCCAGTGGCTAACCCCATAGGACACTATGAAGGGTATATGTACCAGAGCGGACTGCACACAGAAGCTCAAGGTAGCCCTATCACTCCACCCTAAGGAGGAGTTGTAGGACAGGGGACAGATGGGTATAGACTAACCTAAGTATAGGCTAGGCCATACAAGAGATAGGTGGGGAGGGGAGAAGAGAAGGGTCTTCCATGGAGGGGGTTCTGTACCAGAGCGGCCACTGAGGAAGGGAGGACACTCCCTAGCCTAAGGTAAGGCAGCTTGACTGAAAACGGTGCATGGGTATAGTTTCAGCAAGGAACAGAATAAACCCCTCCAAAACCTAACCTAGAGCAGGGATGTACGTCCTGAACTAGGAAGGATGGAAGACATATCGCTATTGCAGGAAAAGTCGGAGACCTAGCCCAAGCAATAGAGGAAGGACTAGCCGTTCCTCACTCTCGGGCGCAACCCTAAGGGGGGATCATTCCCTTAGGGAGGACAGAGAGGCGATAACATACTCTGATATGAGCTTGATCCCCTTACGTGGTAGGGGGAGCAAGGCTACACAGAGGGAATGCCCTAAGGCAGGGGGATGAAGGAAGCATATAGGGGTCCTACATGTAGGTTAGGTTAGAAAGACACACTATCTAACCTGTCCCCTATATGGACCCTGAAGGCGAAAACACTTGCATCACAGTCAATAGTATTGTAAAATAATGCCACTATCTTCATAAATAAGCCTAGGATCACTGATAAATATCATGCATGAACACTGATATAGGCGCTCTGGCCTGTGGGCTATAGTAGCCAACTGGTATGGGGTCAATCGATGACCGATAAAAAAGCGTCAAAACACGATATAAAAGTTCCTAGCTATGAAGACTAAATAAACTAATAGAATCGATTAGTTAATAAGGCCGGAAGCGTTGTTGAGGCTAACTAAATAAGGCATGCAGAACAACAACGACGCCATAAAATGGCGGGTCCGGTGAGGCACAGCTCTGCCACAAAACATCAAATATCTCGAAAAGCAAAATTTACTTTACGGTCAGAGCTTAACTAAACAATACTGGAACCTTGTACTCAACTTTCCAGAAGAAGGCGAGGCCGAAGGTAGCGACATGATGAAGATGCAAGTCGATAAAGTAAGCACAGGGAAAATCCGTCTTAGTAAGGCGAGCTACTATGCGAAGGATGAGGACGGACGTGACGTCATTTAGCAATGGCGCCCGTTTGTTTACGTCTCGAGTACCAAAAGTAGCCACGGACGAAATTAGCTGTGGAACGGCTCCCAGCTATTCTCCGTTCTTACACACCGAAGTGTTAAATCTGTTCGGCGTGTAGATAGCTATGTGGCGCGTTAATACATGCGTTCCCTGTTGATATACGATGTCTTAAAAGGGAAACCTTTAGGATACTCGCTCCAGAAGTTAGAATTCTGTGATAACCTGTGGTTAAATTCTCTGGGAATATCTTAGTAGTTATTTACCCAAGGAAGCTACCAAAAAGGAACCTTCCATCAGGACGCCATGGCTTGAGCCCAAAAATATATATA
>NC_090756.1:73702545-73705045 GCF_036898095.1 Palaemon carinicauda
ATGTTGAATGGAGAGTTACTTGAGGAGGTGGATCAGTTTAAGTACTTAGGGTCTGTTGTTGCAGCAAATGGTGGAGTGGAAGCAGATGTACGTCAGGGAGTGAATGAAGGTTGCAAAGTGTAGGGGGCAGTTAAGGGAGTAAAAAATAGAGGGTTGGGCATGAATGTAAAGAGAGTTCTATATGAGAAAGTGATTGTACCAACTGTGATGTATGGATCGGAGTTGTGGGGAATGAAAGTGATGGAGAGACAGAAATTGAATGTGTTTGAGATGAAGTGTCTAAGGAGTACGGCTGGTGTATCTCTAGTAGATAGGGTTAGGAACGAAGTGGTGAGGGTGAGAACGGGTGTAAGAAATGAGTTAGCAGCTAGAGTGGATATGAATGTGTCGAGGTGGTTTGGCCATGTTGAGAGAATGGAAAATGGCTGTCTGCTAAAGAAGGTGATGAATGCAAGAGTTGATGGTAGAAGTACGAGAGGAAGGCCAAGGTTTGGGTGGATGGATGGAGTGAAGGAAGCTCTGGGTGATAGGAGGATAGATGTGAGCGAGGCAAGAGAGCGTGCTAGAAATAGGAATGAATGGCGAGCGATTGTGACGCAGTTCCGGTAGGCCCTGCTGCTGCCTCCGATGCCTTAGATGATCGCGGAGGTAGCAGCAGTAGGGGATTCAGCATTATGAAGCTTCATCTGTGGTGGATAATGTGGGAGGGTGGGCTGTGACACCCTAGCAGTACCAGCTGAACTCGGTTGAGTCCCTTGTTAGGCTGGGAGGAACGTAGAGAGTAGAGGTCTCCTTTTTGTTTTTGTTTCTTTGTTGATGTCGGCTACCCCCCCCAAAATTGGGGGAAGTGCCTTGGTATATGTATGTATGTATGTATTATACAATACCATTGAAAGAAAATAAATATAAACTCCATTAAATTTCCCTTTTCAATATATTGATTATATAATCATCATAAGGCAAGATATTTTACCTCGTCAACAATTACGTCTCAGGACAACTAAATTTTTATCAGTAATGTAACTGATGCATCGACCTCTGATTTCCTGCAGAAAACAAAGATCTTCTCTTCTTCTTACTTCAGT
Source organism: Palaemon carinicauda (assembly GCF_036898095.1). Lineage (NCBI taxonomy): Eukaryota > Metazoa > Arthropoda > Malacostraca > Decapoda > Palaemonidae > Palaemon > Palaemon carinicauda. Next base: position 73,703,631 of record NC_090756.1, read on the forward strand.
ACATTCTTCTTGAGTTCCGCCTTCCTTTTTTTCGGGACGGCTTTCTTGTGGAGGTGGGCAAGCTTCAAGAGGAACTGGGTTTGCCTTTCTTCCTTCGTCCGTCTGCCTAAGAAGCGTTGAATGAGTGCTATTCCTCGTTCTGCGAGGTCGTTCGTGACCTTCAGGACACCAACTCGCTTCTTTGCGCACTTGAAACTCGAATCTGTTCCATGTTTCAGGACTCAGCTCAAGGAAGGTCGGCTCCTGGGAATACCTGCCTCCTAGGACACTTTTGAGGAGCTCCATCGACCGCACTGAGCAAAAGGCGGAAAGCGGCCCGTTGAGATCGATTGGTGTCTTCGACTCGGGGCGCCGTGGATTCTTGGTCGTTGAAGGACGCTTCATCCCCTCTACCATCGCCGCCTTCTGCTCCGGGCTGATGCGGTCATCAAAGATGGCCAGTCCAATCAGATCCTCAGAAAGGTACCAGAGATGGCGCCGCATCGCACGTTCCACAACCGACGCCACCCCATCGTCGCAGATCCTCTTCACGTCAGTTATGAAGTCCAGGTCGTTCTTGGCTGCGTAGGACGGAATCATTGCCTCGTTCCAGTATTTCGAGTAGACCATAGTCACAAAGAATGCCACTCGATGGATCTCCGCCAACTCCCGCCTGCTCATCTCTAGCTGGTCATGGAAGAGCATGATCTTCACGGCGTAGATGGCCTTGGCCATCCATCTGGCCATGTGGTAAGCACCAGGAGCACGGAAGGATGTAGGGACTCCTCCTCCAAGGTAGGCCACGCTGAGCAAGATTATCTCTTTGTAGTCTTTGCGTGGATGATTCCCACAGTCAAGCAGATGTTTCAAGTGACGAAGCATCTCAAGGCGGTGAGCTTCTTCGTCGTATGACAGAACAGTCAATGTCAGGGGCTGTGGTCGGCTCTGGTCAACAGAAGGCCAACGATTCTGGAGCCTCTTGAAAATGGATATGTCAGGACCAGATGATGGGCCCATGCAAGCCACGAAGACATCCTTCAGAACAACTTCCAGGATGTGGCGGCATGGCAACCACACCAGGGGTTTCTCCAGTGCATGTTCAATCCTGATACATGCTCCTTGAACCATCCCCGTGTTGGCTGCTGTCGTGTCGAATGACATTCCAATGATGTTGCCCTCCAAGCTGCCTTCCCGCACCAGCTTCAGGACTGTTTCTGCAACAGCTTGTCCTGTTCCGTCAGAAGACAAAGGAACACCCAGAAGTTCCTCCGTATCCTCCCCGGACACCAAGACGGCGACCCTCTCCTCCAATGACCTTCCATCCGCTAGACTGGGTAACAACTTGCCGTCCCAATGCAGCACCAAAGGGACTTCAGGCTTGAAGGAGAGAGACATGGCAAGCTCTTCACGGTTCTTGACTCTGGCCCGGTGGATTG
>NC_090756.1:73710045-73910045 GCF_036898095.1 Palaemon carinicauda
CGCTGTCGGCGAGTGTTCCTTCTCCACGGTACCTTCGGCTGCAGAAGTTCCTGAAAAACAAGCCCAGGAGGCTGGAGAAGAATTAGGGACATTTTTCCCCCACATAGGGTCATCAGAGGAGACGTGCCCTGCTTGCACCAGGACTCCGTCCCCCACACACACTCCCGACCCTCCCTCAGGCCCCACACTTGCCTGGAAAGATGCCACAACCCCACTATCTTGCAGCTCAGACTCCTGGGGAAGGGCCACAGGCCTCTTCCCCGCAACGGACTTACCTCGTCCCCTACTCTGGGTAGGGGAGGGTGGCAGGGAAGCTCGGCCCGACGACACGCCCGGCAAAGCAAGGGGAGAAGCGATGCTCGACTTCCTAGGCGACTTGTTCATCGCTTTCTTCTTTTTGGTGCCATAACGCACCCACTGCACCTCGTTCCAGGACACGCACTCCGGACACAATGAGTGCGGGTCTACTTCCGGTTTAGATAGAAACGCTCCACACGATTTACCGGCCATAGGCCCAGGACAACGGCGGGGATGCTCCATAACGCAGTAGGAAGCACTACGAGACACAAGAACGCACAGGGAAAGCAAAGGGAAAAGCACAAAGGAACCACGAGGGAACCGCGTGAGACACAAAGGGGTCGGGGACATAAAGAGTCACACTGGGATTAAGGAGAGCGGCGAGATGATATCGCGACGCGACCAGAGAACTTACTGGAGGTCGAGACCTGAGCAAGCATGCTCTCTGACCCAGGGTTAGCATCAGGGCGCGTATCACTCCACCAGAGGTTACCCCTCATAGAAAATGGGTATAGGGTAGACTACACAAAACTCTGGTCGGTTGGGAGGAGATCCCAGATACTCCTAAGAAAGTAGTTCGAGGTAAGTACTCCGTGTTGGAACAAACACACATTAAACAATCTCACCAACCATTCAAGTACAGTCACACCCCCTTCCTTCAAGATCTCAGCTCTCTTACCATCCATACCAGATGCTTTTCCTACTCTTGTTTCATCTAGTGCTCTCCTCACTTCCTCTCTTGTAATCTCTCTCTCGTTCTCATCTCCCATCACCGGCACCTCAACACCTGCAACAGTAATTATATCTGCCTCCCTATTATCCTCAACATTCAGTAAACATTCAAAATACTCTGCCCACCTTTTCCTTGCCTCCCCTCCTTTTAACAACTTTCCATTTCCATATTTCACTGTCTCTTCAATTCTTGAACCCGCCTTCCTTACTCTCTTTACTTCTTTCCAAAACTTCTTCTTATTCTCTTCATATGACTGACCCAATCCCTGACCCCACCTCAGGTCAGCTACCCTCTTTGCCTCACTTACCTTGCGCTTTACTTCCTCATTTTTCTCTCTATTTCTTTCATACTTCTCTATTCTATTACTCTGCAGCCATTCTTCAAAAGCCCTCTTTTTCTCTTCCACTTTTACCTTCACTCCTTCATTCCACCATTCACTGCCCTTCCTCATGCTGCCTCCAACAAACTTCTTGCCACACACATCACTTGCACTCCCAACAAAATTTTCTTTTACCAACTTCCACTCCTCCTCTAAATTACCAGTTTCTCTTACTTTCACTTCATCATATGCTATTTTCAACTTTTCTTGATATTCTCTTTTTACCCCCGGTTTTATTAGCTCTTCAACCCTCTCTAGCTCCCTTTTACATCCACCTACTCTATTCCCCAACTCTTTTGCTACAACTAATTTTCCTTCCACCAAAAAACAATCAGACATACCGTTAGCCATACCCCTAAACAAATGCACATCTTTTAATCTTCCAAACATCCTTTTAGTTATCAACACATAATCCATTAATGCCCTTTCTACCACTCTTCCATTTGCTACTCTTACCAATTTATACTTGTTTTTATCTTTCTTTTTGAAAAAGCTAGAACTTATCACCATCTCTTGCTCAACATATATATCTACCAGTCTCTCACCACTCTCATTTTCACGTGGTACGCCATACTTCCCAATGACAACTTCTACCTCTCCAGCGCCCACTCTAGCATTTAAGTCACCCATGACAACTACTTAATTCCTTCTACCCAGTCCTTCTACACACCTAGTTAATTCATTCCAGAACTCATTCCACTTTTCTTCACTTTTCTCACAACCTGGCCCATATGCACTGACAAAAGCCCAACATTCCCTACCCAACCTAACCCTTACCCACATTAACCTAGATGATATCTCCCTCCATTCCACTACTTTACCTGTCATCCATTCACTCAGCAATAAAGCCACACCTTCTCTTGCTCTTCCCCTTTCAATCCCAGACACTCTACCAGACATTTCACCAAACATCACTTGCATAATACATATGAGAAATGATCATTCCCCTTCAACACTGGTGGTGGGTTGGGGGTGAATTTGAGTGCTATCTTTTTTTACTTTCCTCCACACAGAGGATGGTGGTGTTCTACTGTTAATGGAGGAAACAAAAGATACCCATGACTGGCGCCTAGCTTCTTTCATGGCATGACGGAACTGTTCTCTACATTTCTTATATATAATTAAATCCTCCTCAGTAAGGCGTCTGCGCAATCGAGTTAAAGACCTTCTTGTGGCTCTGTGCAGGGCAGTTAGTTCTGAAGATCACCACGGGACTGGTCGTTGTTTGAATAACCATGTTGTTTTGGGAATTGAATTAACTCTGCTGTATGAAGGGTTCTATTCAGTAAAGTCTATGGCATCATCAATATTTTCAAACTGTTCTGCATTCCCTTCAATTTCACTTAGCTCCCAAAATCTATCCCAGTCCACCTTGTCAAGATTCAATCGTGGCAATCTCTGTAAAGGTGGACCATTACTGGTGTTGATAATGATTGGTGCAAGATTACTAGTATGCCAATCATCTAATGTCCTCCAATCAAAGTTGAGAGGGCAATTAGAGCTTGCGAATGATAGGTCAATGCACGACAAGGTACCCGTCTGGACATGAAAGTGTGTGGGCCTCCTTTATTAAAGAGCCCGACATCCTCATTTTCCACAATGGATGATATAATATTGCCCCTTGTGTTTGCTAAAACATCACCACATAAAAGATGTCTACCATTCATATCTCCCAGTAAGAGAAAAGGTTGAGGGAGTTGTTGAATCATCTCTACTAAATTATCACAGGAAATATCATTTGGATGCAAGTACAGAGAGCAAACTGTATATTTTCTCCCTATATCAATCTGTACAACCACCGCCTGCAGGGGTGTATGAATAGATAAAGGTATTTGGCGAACATCTCAACGAACATACATGAGACTTCAGCCATGACTCCCCCGCTCGTTGATTATATGGTGTTCTGTAACTAACATATTCTCGAGGACAAGGAGTGTTAGCATCAAGCTTGCTTTCTTGTATACATACAATTATGTGGGAATGCTCATTAATTAGAAGCTTAAGTTCTTCATATTTGGCCCTTAAACCCTGACAATTCCATTACACAAAGGAGGAGAAAACTATGGATTATTTCTGGAAGACATCTTGAATGAGGTCTTCCCATTTGCAGTCTTTAATCTTGCATTATTTCCTGGAGGTTTCTTTAGAGATGGCCTAGATATATTGGATTTCATGTTCGTCTTTTTCTTTGTCTCTTTTTGATCTACTTTTTTGAGGCAGATGGTGGACCTTAACTTGAACTTCTGATTTATTAAAGTTATCTTCTGGTTCATCAGAAACATCAACAGACTTAACATCACATTTATTTTGTCATAACTTTAATATTTCTAATGGTGAGAGAGATGGAGGGCTCTCTTTTACGATTAATGGATGGCGAGGTTCTAGGTATTTGCACCTTTCCCATTACAGGTGCATCAAGTTAGTTATTTTTAAGTGGAACCTCCATCAAATCCTGCAAGGATGTGGCCTGAGAGAGGTTTGTACTATTTCTTATTTTGGGGAATGAAGGTTGTACAGGTATGGGAAATGCCCCAGTGTTAATACACTGTGATAAAGCCTCAGGAGGTAATATGTACTGTATACCTCCTCATTCAGCTTTTTTCAGATGGTATACTTTTTTTTTTAACTATTGGCAGTACTAGGTTGGTTTGATTAGCATGGCTATATGATCTATTTAATAGTCTTTTGTCATGTCCCATACTTATATGTTCTAAATATGATTTGTTGAGGGCAGCTTCTTCCAACTTATACAGCTCGCAGGTCCTGTCAGTGGATGTATGATGTGAGTTGCAATTTAAACACCTGGCTCCAAGTGCACTTTCTCGATGGAAAGATTTGGAGCAAATACCACACATTTTTTTATTTTAGCAAACTTTGGACGGGTGTAAAAATTTAAAACAATTAAAACATTGCAGGGGCTTCTGCTTAAATGGTCGTACTTTGATAATTTCATTTCAATAGTAATATGGAAAGGTACATCAGCATCCTGAAAAGTAAGGATAATCATCGATGTACCTGGGACTTTGTGTACTTTCCATACATTTAATGGACACATGGCCAGTGTCTCCTCCTCTGTGAATTCATATAAATCTATCTTAAAAACTACTCCCCTTCCGTAGCAAAAATTTAGGTGGGGTTTTGACATCTAACATAATATCATCAATACCAGGTACTTGTTTTTGGGTTGGACAGTATTACGGATTGTGTGCTTGACCTGGCATGGATAAGGCAACTATTTTTTTCCAAAACGACATATATTTCCCGGTGCAATAGTTCTACTTTCTTCTGAATTAATTTGCATATTTTGAAATGATTCCCTGTAACTCCCTTAGATTTAGCTACAAGCCCCACTGGTGGTTTCGGCCTTCTCTGGGAAGGCATAACTAGATCAGCGTCTTTTTCCAACCAGTCGGCAGGCCTATATACATCCAAATCCTTTGGTACCTTATTGCAGAGAGCAGCCATGACATTCAAGTTTTTAATTTTGATATTATTCATGTTACTTATTGCTTTAAATGCTTCATCATGACTACTGTAAGATATCCACGAATCCCATTTTTCATCTTCAAGTTTCATTCTTATTTCTTTTATACATCCATAGCACTCAAATGCTTAATATAGATCATCATAGTTTGAGTCTATTGGAATTTGGGTAATATGAAGGATTCAAAGTTTCTGAGTGTTACCCAAATTACTCAATTTTGGAATATCAGTAGAATGGTCCTTTCCAGTTCCAAGGTCATCAACAGAATTTTCCTTAACCCTGGATAGGTACGGTCCTCGGACACCCCTTTAAGGGTATACTCGGACGCGAACGACCCCGACGCCAAAAAAAATTCTTGAAAAATCAGTTTTTGCAGTAACCTCCTTTTTTCTTTTGCCAAAAAAAACTTCAATGAATGCTTAAAACAACTGTAAAGATAAATACTACTCATCTGCAGAAAAACTATTTATTATAAATATTTTAAAAAATTAAGTAGAAAAAAAAAAAGACCTGACATAAAAATTCATAAAAAAAAAGTTTATCCATATATACACAAATCCTTTTAGGAATTGATTCTTGAATGTTTAGGACACATATTGATGTATTTTGGATGAAGTCAGACCCATGGAGGTGAAGATCTGAAATGAGAAAAAAAGGGTAACTTTTTTTGGCCAAAAAAAATTGTCCAAATTTCATGAATTTTTTTGGGTACCCAAATGAAATAGGAAGTGGCTAATTTTTTTAGGGAATAAACATATGTTATCCTAAAATAGAAATATGTAAAAAAATCTTCATTATTTTGTAAATTACATTTATATCAGGGGCCATATCTAAAGGTAATTTTTTGAGTACTTGGAAATTTCGTAAAAAAATACATATATTTAATATATAATATGATATTTATGCAGGTAAAAATATACCAAAATATCACAAATTCTATAGGGAACAAGAATATATATAGATAGGGCAGCTTACGCTTCGGATATGTCCACAAAATGGCCGCCAACCACACTGACTCAGACTCCCTAATCTGCCACTTGAAATGTAGGAAGGGTATGTCAATTTCAAGGTGTTATTTACTAATCTAATTATTATTGGATATGCATAAAAATTGTATGGTGGGTTGCTGGATAATTGTCGATTATTTTACGACTATAAAATTAAAATTCTGACCCAAAAAATTTTTTTTGAAGGGAAATAAAATCGAAAAAAAAAATGTAAAACAATATTTTAGCTAAAAAAATTTGATGATATTCAATCAAAAAAAAAGTAAACAAAATTTTCCGACAAATAAACATCTAGAGGAATCATTACTCTGTGATAGTTCCTTAGTACGTAGTAATTTTGAAAGAATTGGGAAAAAACGAAAAAATGGCAATCACCGGAAAATCGAACACATACCTATATATACGCCATATCTGGCTAAAAAAAGATAGGCATGGGTAGCCAGATCATCTAGAAACACTTTCCAACACTATAAAAATATAAGTTTTGCGACACTACTTGCCAATTCCTTACGGTAACATGACTAAGCAAAAAAATGCAAAACAAATAAAAAGGGGCACTCGTGGAAAAATGGCCATTCTAATATACGGCATTTCAGAAAAAAAAAATTTCAGCCACGTGCTAGGCAAACCATCAAGGCATATTTTCCGACAAATAAACATATAAATGAAATATTACTCTGTGATAGTTCCTTAGTACGTAGTAATTTTGAAAGAAATGGGAAAAAACGAAAAAATGGCAATCACAGGAAAATCGAACACATACTTATATATACGCCATATCTGGCTAAAAAAAAAATAGGCATGGGTAGCCAGATCATCTAGAAACACTTTCCAACACTATAAAAATATAAGTTTTGCGACACTACTTGCCAATTCCTTACGGTAACATGACTAAGCAAAAAAATGCAAAACAAATAAAAAGGGGCACTCGCGGAAAAATGCCCAACATTCTAATATACGGCATCTCAGATAAAAAAAAAAGACATGCACGTGTTAGCCCAACCATCAAGACACACTTTCTAACACATAAACATGAAAAAAAAATCAATAATATACGGCAATTCCTTACTACGTAGTAAATTTTTACAAATATTGAAAAAAAACAGAAATTGGCAACCGCAGTTAAATACCCAATATACCAATAACTACGTCGTATCTGACAAAAACAAAATCACGCATGGGTAGCCAGATCATCTAGACACACTTTCCAACATTAAAAAAGCAAAAGTTTTACGACACTATTTCGCAATATCTTACGGAAAAATGACTTGGCAAAAAAATTAAAAACAATTAAAAAGGGACACTCGCGGTAAAATGCCCGACATTCTAATATACGACATCTCAGATAAAAAAAAAGACATGCACGTGTTAGCCCAACCATCAAGGCACACTTTCTAACACATAAACATGAAAAAAAAATGAATAATATACGGCAATTCCTTACTACGTAGTAATTTTTACAAATATTGAAAAAAAACAGAAATTGGTAACCGCAGTTAAATACCCAATATACCAATAACTACGTCGTATCTGACAAAAACAAAGTCATGCATGGGTAGCCAGATCATCTAGACACACTTTCCAACACTAAACAAGCAAAAGTTTTACGACACTATTTGGCAATATCTTACGGAAAAATGACTTGGCAAAAAAATGAAAAAAAATGAAAAAGGGGCACTCGCGGTAAAATGGTCCTCGTGGTGATGAACGACATTTTAACTAAAAAAAAAAACATGCACATGGTAGCCAAACAATCCACCAAGACTTTCCACAACTGATAACCTATACAAGTTGCACCATTCTACGACAATTTCATAATACGTAATAACTTTGATAATTATGCAAACTACCTCAGAAGGGTAAACTCGGACGCGAACGACCCCGACGCGTCTCAGAAATCGGGGAAGGAGTACAGCTACAGCAATGCACATCTGGACACTACTAGAGCGTGTAGGGGAGACACCTCCTGCAGGTCGATCACCCACAAATTCAGTCACAGGGGTGAGTCACGTGAGAAAAACCTGTTTTTTTTTGACGCTCGGGGTCGCAAACGACCCACCGTACCTATCCAGGGTTAATAGAGTTGACAGAGGTCGTCAACAGTGCTGAGGGAGAGTCAGCATATCCAGGGGAAAAGGGTTTGTCATTAGAAAGATCCATTTTAAAGATTGTAGTTTTTCATTTGTGAGTGAGTTGGGTGATTTATCCACTTGAGAATATCAAAAAGGTATCACGCGTCGGAAAGGAAATTTGCATTCTCCGCTATTGGCACAATGAGAGTATACTACCCAGATGGTCCACTCCATACCCTACCTGAAGGATAAACCCAAAACAGATATAGAAGCACAGGTTTAAGCTGGACCCGCCTGTTAGGATTGAGATCAAACCAAGGAACTATGGAATAATCCTCCCCATATCTGTAATGATGAGCTTCCAGCCAAAAGCTGAGAGTCCTACCCCAAGCATTAGATCCCCCTGGATTCCAAAGACCCAACCCTTGAGAATAGTTCCGCCAAAAAGGTCCATACCATCTTCGAGATGGCCTAGATCATCCAATACTCTCATATATAGCTATGAACGCAACACTCCCAACCGTGACCCCCTTCTCCTATTCGTCAAAGCAGGCAACAATAGCGGATGTAGAAATATCTACGCCATTAAAAAAAAGTATATAAATACTGTAGGTAAAATTTTACTGTTTGGACAGTAACACAAAAGAAAGTTTTTAAAACTAGGAGAAGGTCAAAGTAATATTCAGAGTAAGAAAAAGATGAGAGAGAGAGAGAGAGAGAGAGAAATTTAGATTCAAACTGGGAGAGCAATTCCCAAGTTCGAGAGCTCTCTTGCCTGTCACCAAACTTCAGCGTGGGAATGATATGCCATGCTGAAGCTCAATGACTTCATCAAGGCATTCTCTCATTAAGGGGGGGGGGGGGGGGTATGATTTGGAGCAATTGCTGTTTGAAAGATCAAACTAATTCTTTCATTTTGAATATAAATGTGGAAAGGTACATCTCCATCCTGGAAAGTAAAGATAATCATTGCTGTGCAAGGGTACACATTGGTAGTTTAGGCTTTCTTTTTTATATGAAGCTTATTTTGGGGTCAACAGATTCACTCTGATACCAGTCACTGGGGCAATATATTTCCAGGTTTCCATGAGCTGCAATGCATAACATGCTGGTAATATGACAAATTAGGAGATAATTTGTATTTTTCCTAACCATACAAACCTTAGCTATTTACATGGGGTATTACTTTTGGCGTAGCTGAATGACAAGCCATTAGATTTTTAACGAGGGTTTACTACCCCCTCGCTAGTTAGCGAGGGGGTAGGGGAGGGGTACCCCTCCCCCCTCACACACTGGTGAACTGATTCACTTCGCTTAGAGGTAGGACTTCACGGGGGTCAGGGCTGCCGGGCAAGTACTGTATGTGTAAATAGCTAAGGTTTGTATGGTTAGGAAAAATACAAATTGTCTCCGAATTTGTCATTTGTTCCGTAACCGAATTACAAACCACGCTATTCACTTGGGGTGACTTAACCCTTAGGTAGGGTGGTAAGTCCCAGCCTTACTGGCTTTGGCTTTGCCCGGGGACTCAGGATCCGAGTGTGTAGCACTTGAGATAAGGAGTCCCTGCACCTCGCAAGTTCCTTGCTCCGCAAGGAACGTGGGGCCTACATAAGCTAGTGTGTGAAGGAAAGAAGTGTGACTCGTCCTAGGAAGTTGACCTGAAGTCCTTTAGATGGAAATCTAGGCTAGGACGTTCCACTGAATAATCAATAAAATCGATGCAAAAACTATCCTATACACAGATGTGTAAATGCGTTTGTTTCTTCATTATGATCAGAGATAAACGGAAACAAAACATTGGTTGCCATTTTTTATCGTGCTTTTTGGCGTGTTTAGGAAACGCATGATATAAAATTGCCTTTAATATTTGTGCCTGTTTTAGTTTAGGGTACTGTAGTACATACATTAAGTGTTCTGTACATTAAAGGGTAGTTTGTTAACAGTACTACGTACAAGGGAAGGTTTTAAAAGTCTGAATATACATGTTAAATAAATACGTAAATATGGTGTCACTACTTCGTGGATTTTCACCTATCGCGGTTGGGTCTGGAACCTATCTACCGCGATAAACGAGGGCTCACTGTATTGCCTCTCCAGTGCCTGCCTCAGTGGCCGCTGGAGAGAGACCCCAGCACCTTTGCCCAGTGCCTCTTCGGCTCCGTTCGCCCGTCGGATGTAGAAGTTGGCACACGTAATCTTTCCCTTGCCTAGCACCCCGTAGGGGAGCTACGACTCCTCAGTTAACCTTCAGACCCTCCTACTCGGGCTCCAGTAGAGGGCGTTCAGGCCGCGGCTCTCGAAGGAGTTAGGAGTGGAGGCCCCCTACTCCTGCCGTCGCCTCAGGTGGGCGGATGCCTCAAACGACCTTGGCAAGCATGGCGGGACCACGGAGCGGATCCGTGGACTGTAGCCGTACTAAAGGAGGGGTACAGGCTGCCCTTCCTAGCGGACCCCCACCTCGGATCCCAGATCAACAGGCGGAGTGGTTGGCACCCAAGGACCCCTTGAGAGTAGCAGTATTGCAGGAAGAAGGCTCGGCAATGCTGGCGAAAGGGGCAGTAGAACCAGTCGAGAAACCGAGTCCAGGGTTCTACAACAGGCTCTTCCTGGTGGAGAAGGCGGCAGGGTTCTGGAGACCGGTCATAGACCTTTCAGCCCTCAACAATTTGTGTGCAACACCGACTTTAAGATGGACACTCCGAAGTCAGTCCTAGCGACCTTGAAGGAGGAGGACTTCATGAGGTCCATAGGCCTCAAAGACGTCTACTTCCAGGTCCCTGTTCATCCCTCCAACAGGAGGTTCCTAAGGGTAAAATGGAGTACCAAAACGTTGCAGTTCAAAACCCTATGCTTCGGACTGTCGACAGCCCTCAGGGCTTCACGAAGGTCTTCGCAACAGTTTCAGGGTGGGCGCACGAACAGGACGTCCGCCAGATTCGGTACCTAGATGACTGGTTGTTGCTTTCAGTCTCAGAGGAAGTACTGAGGGAGCAAGGCGAGAAGCTCCTGCAGTTCTGCAACGTCTTGAGTATCATCATCAACCTGGAGAAGTCCCGGCTGATTTCCTCCACCAGGATGACCTTCCTAGGGTTGGTTCTAGACTCACGTATGGCGAGGGCCTTCCCCTCCGCGAAGAAACTGGACATCCTGAAACAGATACTCTGGCCCTTCCTGTCGGGCCAGTCCAGGAGAGCCAAGGACTGGCAAAGACTGATAGGACTCCCCGCACAAGATAGTCCTGGTGTTCCCGGAGACGAAGGAAGTCCTGGGGTGGTGGCAATCGGAACGAACACCCTCAAGGGAATGCCCTTTGCTACCGACCCTCCGGAGATGCTCCTGTTCATGGACGTATCCAAGGAGAGCTGGGGTGCCCATCTTCTCGACAAAACGGCAAAAGGTAAATGGGTAGTTGAGGAGACGAACCTGCACATATACGTGCTGGAGATGAGGACCGTACAAAGAGCGGGCCTAGAGTTCGTCCATCTACCCTGGGGAAGCTCCGTGGCTCCGGGGTGCAACAATGCCACGGTGGTGGCCTACGTGAAAGAGCAAGGAGGACTGAAGTCGAAGGAACGGTGCAGTCTCACGATGGAGTTCCTAGAATAGCTTGAATTGGAACAAATCAATTTTTCAGCCAGGTTCTCTCCGGGGAAGAGGAACGTCCTGGCCGACGGCCTCAACAGGATGGGTCAAGTGGTAGGGCCCAAGTGGTCCCTACACTCAGAAGTGGTCAAAAACCCTCTCCCTGAAGTGGGGCTTGCCGGTGATAGACCTCTTCGCCACGAGACTAAACGCACAGCTCCCCGTGTTTTGATTTCCTGTGCCAGATCCAGCAGCAGCGTTCGAGGACGCCTTCCAATGAGACGGACGGCCAACCTGTGGGTGACTTTGGTAGCGCCCTGGTGGCCAGAGAGAGAGTGGTTCGCAGATCTAAAGGAACTGGCACCCCTTACACCTGGGCCACTTCCAGACAGACCAGACCTTCTCCGGCAGCCTCACTTACAGAGGTTCCACGAAAACCCTTGGTCCCTCCTTCATGCGTTGAGGTTATCGAGCGTCTCCTGAAAAAGGAAGGATTTCCGTCGAGGACGGCATCAAGGATGTCAGGGTACCTGAGGCGTTCATCAGTCGAGGTGTACCAGGCGTAGTGGGCTACCTTTTCTAAGGGGTGCTCCTCGAAGAACATCAGGCCGTTAGGGGCCTCCATTCACGAGATAGCAGACTTCCTGGTCTATCTCAGGGACGAAGTGGGCATGTCCATCCCAAGTCTTCCTCCTGAAGGACATAGACCGGGGTGCCTCCAGGTAGATCTCGACGCTCTTCAATAGCTTCGAGCAGTCGTTTTCCCCCCAAGCCGTTAGAGTGCCCCAGGAGGATGTGGCTAGGGTACTTGAAGATGCTTTTGGAACCTCCCTTCGAGCCTCTAAAAGACATTCTAGACAAGGAGGTCACCCTCAAGGCAGTCTTTCGTTTAGCTCTAGCATCAGCAAAGAGTAGGTGAGATTCTTGACCTGTCGAACGAGATCTTACACTCAAAGGGCTGGCGAGAAACTACTTTCAGATTCTTACCCTCCTTCGTAGCCAAGACTCAGAATCCAGCTGTTTGGGATCCCAAAGTGGAAGGGTTCTCAGTGCCAGCTATCCCTTGCTCGGACAACCCGAGGGACTTGCAGTATGGCAGTATTTAGAGAGGACAGCTAGACTTCATCCCGAGATCAAGAGTCTGTTCATTTTCCTCGGGACTGTGAAGAAGCCAGTCTCCAAGAACACTATCTCCTTTTGGCTAAGGCAAGTGATTGTCAGGCCCTACAGTAGTGCAGGGGTCCCCCTTCCAGGAAAGCCCAGACCCCACGACATTAGGGGTCTAAATACTTCATTGGCGTTTGAGAAAAACATGGCAGTGGGCCAAATCCTGAGGGCAGGTACTTGGTCTAGCCAGTCGACCTTTACGGCTCACTACTTGAAGGACTACTCGAGAAAGTCCCTGGACGGGTTCTCGCACGGTCCTGTCATTTCCGCGCTCCAAACGGTTTAAAGGTGTAATCCTAGTGGTGACTGCGGGTAGTAAGTCCAAGAGACACAGGTTCCTTCCTGAGCCCCCTTGTTCTTCCTTCCCCTATTTACTTACCGGAAATGACTCGGGTAGCCCCCTGAAACTGCCATGGGATACACTATCATTGGAAGGACATGTCTCCTAGGATTCTTGCAGAAGTGAGTTACTTAGACACTAAGATGGTTTTTTGCATAGTTTTCCCTATTTTCTCGTGTTTTCCTTGAGGTCAGCAGAACCTAGTCTCCTACCTAGGTTCCTCTTCTATACTCCCCTCTTAATGAGAGAATGCCTTGATGAAGTCACTGAGCTTCAGCATGGCATTTCATTCCCGTGCTGAATCTTGGTGACGGGCAAGAGGGCTCTCGAACTTGGGGAATTTGCTCCCCCAGTTCGAATCTAAATTTCTCTCTATCTTTTTCTTCCTCTTTATATTGCTTCAACCTTCTCCTAATATTATAAACTTTCTTTCATGATGCTGTCCCAACCCTATGAGTATAATTTTCCATATGTATATGTGTATATTTTTACATATATATGTATGTTTATTATTTTTTTTTTCTCTCTTTATGGCATAGATGTTTCTACATCTGTTATTGCCACTTGGGCGGATGTTTCTGCATCCGGTATTGCTGCCTGCTTTGATGAATGTGAAAGGTGTCACGGTTGGGAGGTGTTTGTGCTCAAAGCTATATGTGAGTGTATTGGATGATCTCAGCCATCCCGAAGATGGTTTGGACCTTTTTGGCGGAACTATTCTCAAGTGTTGGGTCTTCGGAATCCAGGGGGATCCAATGCTTGGGGTAGGACTCTCGGCTTCTGGCCGGAAGCCCGTCATTACAGATATGGGGAGGATGATTCCATAGTTTCTTGGTCTCAGTCCTAACAGGCGGGTTCAGCTTACACCTGTGCCTCTATATCTGTTTTGATGCTATCCTTCGGGTAGGGTATGGAGTGGACCATCTGGGAAGTATACTCTCACTGTGCCGGTAGTGGAGAGTGCAAATTTCCTTCCCAACATGTGATGCCTTAATGTTCTCAAGCAGGTAAATCAAACTATTCAAAAAATCACCCTTCTCTTTTCTTTATTCCGATGGATTCTTGTGAGAATGACCCCACCTCCCCTGGATATGCTGACTCGCCCCCGGCACTGTTGACGACCTCTGGCAATTCATTTAAAGAAAACTCTGTTGACGACGTAGGAACTAAAAAGGACTGTTCTTTAAACATTCGGAAAAAGGGTAATTTGGGCAACACAGGAAAACAAAGTCCTGCACGTTACCCAAATCCCTTTAGAAGCTAATTATGATGTGCTACATAAAATATTTGAGTGTTACGGATCAATAAAAGAAATTAGAATGAAACTTCAAGATGATAATTGGGAATCTTGGTTATCATTTAATTGTCATGAGGACGCATTTAATGCAAGCTGTAACATTGTTGATATTAAAGTAGGTAATATGAGTGTTAAGGGTGCTCTGTGTGATGGGGCACCTAAAGATCTGGATGTCTACAGACCAGCAGACTGGGCTGATAAAGATATAGAGGCAGATATTCCATCCCAAAGAAAGCCAAAACCACCAATGTGGCTTCTTGCTAAATCTGTAGGAGGTACGGAAAATTATTTCAAGATATGCAAATTTCTTCAGAGGAAGGTAGGTACGATCGCACCTGGAGATATATCTCGATTCGGGAAGAAAAGTTTCGTGATAAAGGCCAAGTCATACACACAGTCTGTTATACTGTCTAATTTGAAGACAGTAAATGATGATATAAAATTGGACATCAAACCCCATCTAAACTTTAGCTATGGAAGGGGAGTGGTTTTTAATAGGGATCTGTATGAATTTACTGAAGAGGAGATATTGGCCATGTGTCCTCTATCAGTGTGGAAAGTACACAAAGTACCTGGAACATCAATGATTGTTCTTACTTTCCAGGATGCTGATGTACCTTTCCACATAGACATAGAAAACGAAAGGATCAGAGTTCAACCTTTTAAGCAGAAGCCACTGCAATGTTATAATTGCTTTAAATTTGGACATCCTTCCAAAGTTTGCAATAATGAAAAAATTTGTAATACTTGCTCCAATATTTACCATGGGGATTGTACACTTGAGGCAAGGTGCTTAAACTGCAACTCTAATCATAAATCTAATGATAGGAGCTGCCAGTTTTATAAGTTAGAAGAGGCTGCCCTCAATAAATCAATTATTGAACATGTAAGTGTGGGGCATGCCAAGAGATTATTAAATAAATCTAATACTTATGCAAAGACATTAAAAACAGGAGAAAAAGTTCCTCGGGAATCATCTCACCCACCTACTACTGTAGGTAGTTCTCAAAAAAGGAATTCACCATCTATTGATAAAGTACTGCATAAGACAAGAACATCTCCTCCTAAAGATTTATCATTGAGTATCAACCAAAAGACATTGCCCACCACTATCAAACCTTTGTCCCCCATTACAAAGGATAGTACTAACCTCTCCCAGGCCATATCCTTGCCTGATTTAATGGAGATTCCACCTGACACCAAGTTATCAGGTGTACCTGTAGTGGGGAAGGTACAAAAACCTGGTAACTCACAACCTACTAATCGTAAAAGAGAGAGACCTCCCTCTCTCTCACCCCCTTCCATAAGAAATACTAGAATTATGACATCAAATAAATATGATGTTTTATCTGTTGATGTTGCCGATCAACCAGCAGATAATTTAGATAAATTAGAAATTCAAGTTGAGGTCCACCATCCCCCTCAACAAATAGATAAAAAAGATACAAAGAAAAACACCAACGTAAAACCCAATATAACAAGACCACCTATGAAGAAACCTACAGGTAATAATGTTAGATTAAAAACTGCTAATGGGAAGACCTCATCCAAGATGTCTTCCAGAAATAATCCATAGTTTTCTCCTCCATTTTGCAATGGAACTGTCAGGGTTTGAGGGCGAAATATGAAGAACTTAAGCTCCTAATTCATGAGCATTCCCCCATAATTGTATGTCTACAGGAAAGTATGCTTGATTCTAACACTCCTAGTCCTCGAGAGTATGTTAGCTATAGAACACCATATAATCAACAAGCAGGGAGCCATGGCGGAAGTCTCATGTACATTCGTCGAGATGTTCCCCAAATACCCATGTCTATACGTACAACCCTGCAGGCAGTTGTTGTACAAATTGATATAGGGAGAAAATATACAATATGCTCTCTGTACTTACCTCCAAATGATAATATTTTATATGATGATGTAGCAGAGGTCATTCAACAACTCCCTCAACCTTTTCTCTTACTGGGAGATATGAATGGTAGACATCCTTTATGGGGTGATATTTTAGCAAACACAAGGGGCAATATTATCTCATCAATTGTGGAGAATGAGGATGTGGGACTCCTTAATACAGGAGAGCCCACACACTTCCATGTTCAGACAGGTACTTTGTCATGCATTGACCTTTCAATTGCAAGCTCTAACTGCCTTCTTGATTTTGATTGGAGGACATTAGATGATTGGCATACTAGTGATCATGCACCAATCATTATAAACACCAACAAGGGTCCGCCTTTGCAAAGATCGCCACGTTGGAATCTAGACAAGGCAGACTGGGTTAAATTTTCCGAGCTAAGTGAAATCGAAGGGAGAGCAGAACAGTTTGAAAGTGTTGATGATGCCATAGACCTACTGAATGGAACTCTTCATAAAGCAGGAGTCAATTCAATTCCCAAAACAACAGGGTTATTCAAACGACGACCAGTCCCGTGGTGGTCTTCAGAACTAACTGCACTCCACAGAGCCACAAGAAGATCTCTAACACGATTGCGTAGACGCAGAACTGATGAGAATTTAACTATGTACAAGAAATGTAGAGCACAGTTCCGTCGTGCCATGAAAGAAGCAAGGCGCCAGTCATGGATGTCTTTTGTTTCCTCCATTAACAGTAGAACACCACCATCTTCTGTGTGGAGGAAAGTAAAAAAGATAGCTGGCAAATTCACCCCCAACCCACCACCAGTGTTGAAGGTGAATGGCCAGTATGTAACTGAAGCAAATGAAGTTAGCAATTCCCTGGCTAATCATTTTTCAAATGTATCCAGCAAGTGGGAAGGAGCCCCTGGTCACCAGTATAGGAGCACTGAAGAAAAGAAAATTTTAAATTTTGCAACAAGAAGGGAAGAGTCGTATAATTCTCCTTTCACTGAAAGAGAATTTGATTCCGCACTTGCTCATTGCAACGATACAGCCCCTGGACCTGATGGAATTCCATATGCAATGATTAAACATGTACATTTTAATACAAAGCTATTTATTTTAAGCGTTATTAATAGAATATGGCATGATCATAGTTACCCAAGTGTTTGGGAACTAGCCATTATTTTAGCCTTTTTAAAACCCGGTAAAGACAAGTTTTTAGCAGCAAACTATCGTCCTATTGCATTGACATCTTGTTTATATAAAATCATGGAGAAGATGGTCAATGCAAGGCTGATATGGTACCTTGAAAAGAAAGGTATTTTATCACTGATTCAATGTGGATTCCGAAAAATGCACTCAACGACTGATGTGTTGATACGACTTGAGTCTTCTATTTGTGAAGCCTTTGCTTCCAAACAGCACCATGTTACAGTATTTTTTGACCTTGAAAAGGCATATGATACCACATGGAGATATGGTATTCTTAAAACCATTCATGAATTGGGATTGAGAGGAGAGCTGCCACTATTTATTCAGGCATTTCTTTCACGTAGAGTTTTTCAAGTGAGAGTGGGGGAAACTCTATCAGAGAGTAAGTGCCAGGAAGAAGGAGTTCCTCAGGGTAGTGTGCTGAGTGTAACCCTTTTTGCACTAGCAATTAATGGGATATCCTCAGCCATTCCCCAGGATGTTCTCTCAACATTATTTGTGGATGATCTCTCAATATCATTTGCTGGCACTAGAATGGCAATGGTTGAGAGAAAAATCCAACTCTCTATCGATAAAATTATCCAGTGGGCTGACATGAATGGATTTAAGTTCTCGACAAGTAAAACAACCATTGTCCATTTTTGTCGTATCCGGGGAGTACATCCAGACCCAGATATATACATTAAAGGTCAACGGATACCATGTGTATCGGAAAACAAATTTTTAGGTTTGATATTTGACTGTAAACTTACATGGGTTTCTCACCTAAAAGAGCTAAAAGCTAAATGTGTTGAAGCTCTGAATATCTTAAAAGTATTGTCCCATACATCATGGGGAGCAGACCGCAATACTATTTTAAAATTATACAAGGCCTTGATTTTTTTCCAAAATTAGTTATGGTTGTGAGGTATATTCTTCAGCCACCCCAAGCCGGTTAAAAGTATTAGATTCGATACATCATGCAGGTATTAGATTGTCTACTGGAGCTTTTAAAACCTCGCCTATCCCAAGTCTCCTTGTTGATGCTGGAGAGTTACCTCTAGACCTTTACCGAATGTCTTCCATTCTTCGGTATTGGTTTAGATTGCAAAGACTCCCTAACTCTCTAGCCTTTCAGACTGCAAGCCTTGTAAGACACGCATCATACTTTGAGTTGCACCCAAAATCTCCTCAACCTTATGGCTTTCGGGTGAAACGATTGTTAAATAGTCTGGATATAATTAGAAATAAGGTACTTCCATTCAAGGTATCATCAATGCCTCCATGGAAGTTACCAGAGATATCTTTTTGTAAATATTTTATTGGAGATAAGAAGAATATGTCAGACATAGAAGCCAGGTCTCTTTTTAATGAACATGTTAAAGAACATAGAGGATCAACTTTTATCTATACTGATGGCTCCAAATCTGATGCTGGCGTTGGATTTGGAGTACATAGTAATGGTTTTAATTGTAGAGGTGCACTTCCTCTGACCGCTTCCATATTTACTGCGGAACTGTATGGCATATTAACCGCTATTGAGAAAATAGCGTTGGAGAAGGAGGGTAATTTTACAATTTTTAGTGATGCAAGGAGTGTCCTTCAAGCTATGGAAGTTTTTAATTCTAATAACCCTCTAGTTTTAAAGATTTTAGAATGGCTTTTCCTTATTGGATGGAGAGGTATAACAGTTCAATTTTGTTGGGTTCCAGCACATGTAGGTGTGTCCGGGAATGAGAAGGCAGATTCACTGGCTAAGGAGGCTGCATCCGAGTTGGTGCCAAGAAGGTATCCCATTCCCTGTAATGATTTCTTACCTGACATCAAGAAATTGGTTTGCAATAAATGGCAACAGCAATGGGATAGTCAAGATGGCAATAAAATGAGGGAAGTAACAAATGACATATCTCCTTGGAGGTATAATATGATGCCCCGAAAATGGGAGACGTCTCTTTGTCGTCTCCGTATTGGTCACACTCGGTTGACACATGAGTTTCTGCTGAAGGGCCAACACCAACCGTATTGTGACAACTGTTTAGTACCTCTAACAGTAAGGCATTTGTTGACCGAATGCCCCAATTATAACATCTTGCGGAATAGATATTTGTTTGAGGCTCGAGGTGAGGGTGGCAGGTTCATCCTTGCCAAGATTCTTGGAAATGATGTGTCCTACCATGCAAGTGGCATTTTTAGATTTCTTTCAGAAGCAGGTCTTCTGAAAAATATTTAACTTTTATGACATTCAATTTTTATGATTTTAATTGAATACTCTTTAATTTTTTATTTTATTTCATTTTTTACTTATGTATACATAAATTTAATGTTACCGGCGTCAATGACCTTAGATGTCAGGATGCCTGAAAACTTTAAATCATTCATTCATTCATTCTTCTATACTCGTCACGGTCTCTAGGTCCTGAAGGACACTCCCACCTCCTAAGGTATAAGTCTCCTAAGAAAGTAGTTTGAGGTAAGTACTCCGTGTTGGAACAAATCACAAATTTTAAGTAATTTGTATTTTTCCTAACAGTACTTACCTCGAACTACTTTCGGGTAATGGCCCGCCCATCCTACCCCGAGTGCCTTGCTGGACTTCATAGATAACTAAGCTATCAAGAACTTACTGGAGATTGAGACCTAAGCAAGCATGCTCTCTGACCCGGGGTTAGCCTCAGGGCGCGTATCACTCCACCTGAGGTTACCCCTCATAGAAAACGGGACTAGGGTAAACTACACAAAATTCTGGTCGGTTGGGAGGAGATCCCAGATACTCCTAAGAAAGTAGTTTGAGGTAAGTACTGTTAGGAAAAATACAAATTACTTAAAATTTGTGATATTTTATAAAAAAATATGTTTTTTTTTATAACCAAACAAATCTAAGGTCTTGAAGAAGTTGCACTACCTGCCTCCTCAACCAACCGGCAGCTAGTCCTAGTGCAAAGGTGAAGAATGCTTGGAGGGAGTTGATATTTCATAGCACCCAATAGCAGCCAGTACTGCCAATAGTTGAAAAAAAAAAAAGAAATATACCATTTGATAAAAAGGTGAATGATGAGGTGAGCATATTACCTCCTGAGGCTTTGCCTCGGTGTATTAACACTGGGGCATTGCCCACATTTGTACTGTACAACCTTCGTCCCCCATTACAAAAATAGTACAAACCTCTCTCAGGCCATGTCCTTGCCTGATTTGATGAAGGTATCACTGAAAACCAACTTACTTGATTCACCTATAGTGGAAAACAGGTAAACCTAGAACCTCACCATCTATTAATTGTTAAAGAGAGAAACCTCCATCTCTTTCAACCCCCCCCCCCATTAGAAACATTAAAGTTAAGACATCAAATAGATTTGATATTTTGTATGTTGATGTTTCTGATCAACGGGAAGTTAACTTGAATAAATCCGAAATTCAAGTTGAGGTACACCTTCTGCCTCAACTAAAAGATCAAGAGGACACAAAGAAAAAGACAAACGTAAAACCCAATATATCAAGACCAACTCTAAAGAAACCTACAGGAAACAATGTTAGATTAAAAACTTCCAATGAGAAGACCTTGTCTTCCAGAAGTAATCCATAGTTTTCTCCTCCATTTTGCAATGGAATTGTCAGAGTTTAAGGGCCAAATATGAAGAACTTAAGCTCTTAATACATGAGCGTTCCCCCATAATTGTATGTCTACAGGAAAGCAAGCTTGATACAAACGCTCCTTGTCCTCGAGAGCATGTTAGCTATAGAAAACTGCATAATCAACAAGTAGAGAGCCATGGCGGAAGTTTCATGTACATTCATCGAGATATTCCCCAAATACCCTTGTACACCCATGCAGGCAGTGGTTGTACAGATTGATATAGGGAGAAAATATACATCATGCTCTCTGTACTTCCAATTGATAAAATTTTATTTGATAATTTAGTAGAGGGGATTCAATAACTACCTCAACCTTTTCTCTTACTGGGAGATATGAATGGTAGACATCCTTTATTGGGTGAGGTTTTAACAAACACAAAGGCCAATATTACTATATATCATCAATTGTGGAAAATGAGGATATTGGGGTCCTAATACAGGAGAGCTCACACACTTTCCTGTACAGACAGGTACCTTATCGTACATTGACCTATCGATCGCAGGCTCTAAATGCCTTTTCAATTTCGATTGGAGGACATTAGATGATTGTCATTCTAGTGGTCATGCACCAATCATTATAAACACCAACAATGGTCCACCTTTACAGAGATCGCCACATGGATTCTTGATAAGACGGACTGGGATAGATTTCGTGAGCTAAGCGAGATTGAAGGGAATGCAGGACAGTTTTAAAATATTGATGATGCCATACACTCACTGATTGGAACCCTTCATAGAGCTGGAGTTAACTCAATCCCTAAAACAGAGTTATTCAAATGACAACCAGTTCCGTGATGGTCTTCAGATTAACTGCCCTGCACAGAGCCACATTAAGGTCTTTAACTCGATTGTGCAGACACAGTACATTGGAGAATTTAATTATATACAAGAAATGTAGAGCACAGTTCCGTCATGCCATGAAAGAAGCTAGGTGCCAGTCTTGGATATCTTCAGGTCTTTTAATTTTGTGTTTTCCTTATTTTCACTATTTTTTTTCTCTTTTCACCCCTGTGTGTGTCAGCGAGCGAGAGGTAGTTAGTGTAAAGGGATTTTGACGAAGGAAAAATCTATTTCTGGGCGAGAGACCTGTGCCGCCCAGTGAAATGCTCCTTCAGCATCATTTCTAAGGTATATAACTGCTAAATAATACCAGAGAAAAAATTTCATAGGAATGCTAGGTGTGAACCCAGCTCGCTCACCTGAAAGGTGTCGGTATAAGTAATACGGGCGTGAAAATCACATGCAGAGGTCTCGTACCAATTAGATATCTCCTCGTCAATATCCCCCAAATCAAGAGGAGCCGTCCCAAGTCCACCACAGACCGTCGCTACCCACAATCCCACCCACGCCAATGACATCACTCCTCATAGCACTCAAGTTTGGGTCCAACAGGGAGGGCGAGCAGAGGGTGGGTTCACTGGGCGACACAGGTCTCTCGCCCAGAAATAGATTTTTCCTTCGTCAAAATCCCTTTTCTGGGCTCCGACCTGTGCCGCCCAGTGAAATAGTACCAGAAAAATGATCCCAAACTTGGAACCAAAATATTAAATCAAAAAGAAAAAAATTAAAGGCAAACATATCAAAAACATGA
Source organism: Palaemon carinicauda (assembly GCF_036898095.1). Classification (NCBI taxonomy): domain Eukaryota; kingdom Metazoa; phylum Arthropoda; class Malacostraca; order Decapoda; family Palaemonidae; genus Palaemon; species Palaemon carinicauda. The sequence continues at coordinate 73,732,679 of NC_090756.1, forward strand.
TTTAATATGCGTAAAAGTAAGTACATGGTATTCGAGAAAAGAGAACTCCTTATGTAACAATAAAAGCATTAAGTAAAACATGGGATGCAAACTAAATGTATAATCCTAGGATATAGGAGAAAAATATGAGCATCAAAATAAGGTCTCAACAAGAGAATACCAGGATAAGGATACTGTAAGGATACAAATAACAATCTCGAATGACTATAAGTGAACATGGGCAAAAATATATACATAAATGATAAGGACTGTACATAAGGATGCAACTGAGGGTGCAATCCAAAAGATAAATCAAACCACTGTAGGGACCATAAGTGAGGCAGGTAAGGGGAAGAGAAAAAGAGGGAAACAAGACATGTGATTAGGATTCATGATGATCGGGAGGAACCACACTTCCTGCTGCCACTGTAGCAAATTTTAGGGCTTCCAAAGGTTTTAAATAGTGGCGTTTGAAAACTGATGGGGACTTCCAGCCTGTATATTTTGTTAGGTCATCAAATTTCATGTGATGGAAATAATTAATAGAAGTAGCTACAGCTCGAATATCATGGACATGAGGGAATGATTGTGGGTTAGCCTGTTTGATGAAATACAGAATCTGTTGTCTAATCCCTTTAAGGGTGATGGTTCCTCCGTTCTCTCTAATAAATAAGGGCCCCGAGGACTTAGTGGAAGTTCTATTTAGGTAGGCTTTCAAAGTCGTAACTGGACATAAGGATGCATCCCGTGGAAGGGGAACAATCTTCCAGGGGGACCATCTATTTTGGGGGTCCTCATTCTTTGCTAGGAATGTTTTGTCAGGGGAGAGTAGAACTTCACCCGACGGGAGAAAATCAATGTGGCCTGGATTTCTAGACAAGGCTGAAAGCTCTGAAATTCTAGCACCAGAGGCTAAGCTCATTAGGAATAGAGTTTTCTGTAATAATGGGATATAGGCACATGATTCATTAGGAGTGTCAGAAGCTAATTTAAGAACATTATTCAGAAACCAGGAAACTGCGGTAGGACAACTCGTTTCAATCTGGCACAAGCTTTAGGAATGGAAGAGAGGTATGAATCCGTAAGGTCGATATTGAATCCAATCTGAAAAATCTTTTTCAAGGCCGATTTAATGGTAGTAATAGTACTAGCTGCTAGGCCCGATTCAAATAGAGTCCTAAAGAAGGTTACTGTTAGGTTCATAGTCATTCTCTCAACCTTTGAGTCCTTTAAGAACTTGGCGAGTTTCTTGACAGCAGAGTCATATTGACGAAGGGTGGACTCCCTCTTATCTGATTCTAAAAATAAAGTATTTTGAGGGTCAATATCTGCGCCTCTTAGGGCCGCGAATTTCATAAAGTCCATAAAGTTAGGGCACTCCGAGCGTTTGAGGAAGCTAACACAGTGCAAGTTTGTACTGTCTGTGTTAGTATTGGATTGGGGATCCGGCGGGGGCAGAGACCCAGTTCCACCAGAAGAGGGAACCAATTGCTCTGGGGCCAGTTGGGGGCTACTAGAGCCACTTGCCCCTTGAAAGATCTGAGCTTGTCCAATACTTTCATCAATAGGTTGATTGGAGGGAATAGATAGATTTTCTCCCAAATGTTCCAATCCAGTGACCTTGCGTTTGTGGCGTAGGCTAAGGGGTCCAGGTTTGGAGCTACGTAGCACTCTAGTTTGTGATTGGACTCTGTCGCAAACAGGTCTACCTGAAGGCCCGGGACCTGGGATAGAATCCACTTGAATGACTTGAGTTCCAGGGACCATTCCGACTCTAGCGGAGTCGTTCTGGACAGAGCGTCCGCCACTACATTGCTTACTCCCGCCAGATGGACTGCTGAAAGATGCCACTTGTTGGATGTTGCCAAGGAGAAAATGGCTAACATCACATGATTTATGTGTCCCGATTTCGAGCCTCCTCTGTTTAAGCAGCGAACTACGACTTCGCTGTCTAGAACCAATCTGATGTGTTGGTTTCTGGCTGGGGACAACCGTTTCAGAGTAAGGAACACTGCCATGGCTTCTAAGACGTTTATGTGAAGCTGGCGAAACATTGGTGACCAAAGACCTTGGGTCTTCTTGAACTGGGAGTATCCCCCCCAGCCTGTTAGGGAGGCATCCGTGTGAATGACCAACTTTGGAGGTGGATATTGCAAGGGGACGGATTTTGACAAATTCTTCGCCAATGTCCATGGTTGTAGTCTTTTCTTCAGGATCGGAGGGAGACGAGCTCTTCTGTCTCGATATTTCTTGTTCGCCCTGGAACTCCAAATCCGATTTATGTCTTTTAGTCTGGCCTTCAGTAATATGTCTGTCACTGAGGTAAACTGGAGGGCACCCAGAATCCTCTCTTGGTTCCTTCTGGACGTCAATTTGTCCTTGAGGAAACGTTTTGTGTTTCTTGCTATCTCTTTTCTTTTGGCCGATGGAAGGCGTAGGGTGTGGGAGTTTAGGTCCCATTGTAACCCTAGCCATTGGAAAGTCGACTTCGGAACTAGGCGAGATTTCGCGAAGTTGATCCGGAACCCCAAGTGTTGAAGGAATGATAAGACCTTGTTTGTTGCCGTCAGGCAGTTCTCGACGTTCGACCAAACGAGCCAGTCGTCCAGGTACGCTACTACCTGAATTCCTTGGGTTCTTAGTTCTTGTATTACCGTCTCTCCCAGTTTGGTGAATATTCTGGGTGCTATATTTAGTCCGAATGGCATTACTTTAAAGGTGTATGCTTGCTTGCCTAGCTTGAAGCCTAGGTACAGACGAAAATGCCTTGCTATCGGAACATGATAGTAGGCATCGGTAAGATCGACGGAGGTGGTGACGGCCCCACGGGGAAGTAAGGTCCGTACCTGAGAGATGGTTAGCATGTGAAACTTGTCGCATTGAATGTAAGAGTTTAGATGGGATAGGTCCAGGATTACTCTTCTTTTGTCTGAGTCTTTCTTTGGCACGCTGAATAAGCGACCTTGAAATTTCAAATGACGTGCCTTTGAGATTGCGTTCTTTTGAAGCAGATCGTCTGCGAACGAGGCTAACTCTTTTGTTGGGTGTTGGTAAAAACTGGTTGGTGGAGGGGGCCCTTCTATCCAACTCCACCCCAGACCTTTGGAAATTATACTGAGTGCCCAACTGCTGAAAGTCCAGTTCTTCCGGAAAATGTAAAGTCTTCCCCCTACCTGTGGTGTCTCAATAATTCATGGAGGATTTACCTCCTCGTCCTCCGCGGAGGCCTCGGCCTCGAGAGGCGATCCTTCCACGTCTGGCACGAAAGGTGCCCCTTGCGCCAGAGCCTCTGGTACGTTGGTATCCATGAGAGGCCCCTGATTTTCAAAGGTGGGGTTGTAGACTGGGGAAGCATAGGTCGCGGGGGTTAGTTGACTTTGAGGGACCAACACGTATTGTTGTTGGTGATGGGCTTTTGAGGTGGAAGAGAGGTTTCCCTGGGCTAAAGGGACTGGTTGAACCATCTGCTGGGGCTGCCGGGTTTGGTAAGAGGGGAAGGGCCTCAGTCTCTTCCTGCCGCGAGATTGGGAAGCGACAGGTTCGAACTTGCGTTTAGGGACTAGACCCCAACGCACCTTGAGGCTCTGATTCACTCTAGCAGCCTCGCTGAGGACGCTATTCACCAGATCTTCTGGGAATAATTCCGTACCCCAGATTGGGGCCTTAATGAGTCTGTTAGGCTCGTGCCTGATAGTGGTCTCTGCTAACACATGTTTGCGGCAGCGGCGCCTAGCTGCTAGGAAGTCGTAGGCATCCGACAGCAAGGTGTGGAGCAACGACTTGGTAAGTACCTTGAAGAGGGGTTCCTCTTCATAGATGAAAGAAGTCAATTCCGCCATGGTTGCCGAGTTAATCGAGCGACTCAGGCGCATGCGATCCTCATACTCGAGGCGAATCAGGGACTCCGGGAGCTTAGGGAGTCTCTCACTGAATTGAATAGAGGCGCAATCAGGGCTCAGCTTACCCACAGTGAATGTCGCTGGGGCACCAGTCCAGCACTCATGGTCCCCCGGGAAAACAAGGGAAGTCAAGTCTGTTTCCCGCAGTTGCGGTAATGGCTTGTCTTCATTGACAGCCTGCATGGCAAGGTCCATGATCTTGGTGACACACGGCGTAGGGGTGCGCTCGTCTGCCACAAACATTGTGTAGGAACTCTTAAAAGGAGTGAGCATCGTGTTGACACACTCCAGCTCATTAAGGGTCCGAACCCAAGTGGATTGGGCCTGTTCTTTTGGGTAAATGACGGTCTCCCTAGGGACCTTGTCTAGGCGGACCAGAGCCTCCTTCGTGAGGCGGGCGAAGCCAGGGAAAGGAAACTGCAAACCCGGCGGGTAGAACTCAAAATCTTCCACCGGCCGGGTGCCAAAACCCTCGATGGTCAACATCCCATCCTTAAAGGGTGCGTGAATTGCTAACTTCCACGGGTTGTTCTTGACAAACTCCGGGAGTTTCGAGGCGTCCGGAATAGCATACTGCTGCTGTTGGGGCAGACCTTAGCGCATGAGACCTTCAATGAGAGACTCTTGGTTCTGAACCTTAGAGACGAGGGTGTTAACTAAGGTTCCAAGGCGTTCCAAGGTGTTGGAAAAAGCTGACACGTCGAAAGAAGGCGCCGGGGCGCTTACCGCCGGCTGCGTGGGTTACGAGCCGGGTGTCATTCTCGACTCCGGGATGGGAGGAGCAGGTGTGACTGGGGCTTCAGGGACCCTAGAAGACGAAACTCGTGATGACGAAGACCTAGGGGTCTTGGGATGTTTCGTCGTACTGGAAGACCTGTGGGTCTTAGTCAGAGGTTTACGGACGGATTTAACCTTCGGCAACACAGAAGGGTTGCTGGTATCAGTGGGGTGACGTCCAGAGAACCCCTGAAAGGAAGAAGTAGATTAAGCAGAGAAAGCCTGACTAAGGACAGGAATCTTAGACCGGGACACACTTGCCTCATTTACAGGCCTACCTGGGTCTGGCTCATCCAAAGCCATGGGTTCGACGTCCAAATTCATGGCGGCCACGTCACTGGTGATGGTTTCTCCAGGAACACCGGGGTCTTCGGAGAGGAGTTGTTCAGTGATCCCGGCGATGATAGGATCCGCCAACTCCTTGGGAACCGCCGCCGAATGTTTGGCGTTCGGGTAAAGGAGGTTGCACGTCTCCTCAGAGAGAACGTAGGGGTGCCGGGGTTTGACGTTGCGGGCAAACCCGCCGACCCATACCTTGAGGCGGGCCAAGGCTGTAGACTTTTCGGACTGTGAACTCTGAAAGAGAAGACACCGTTACTAAGGAAGGAGAGGTAGGGAACACTGAGAAGGTGAAAGACCGAGCGCATGCGTTGTCGGAGTCTCCTATGATTAATTTAAAATTAGAATATAACCGAAAAGCAGGTAAATTCCGAAATTAGTTTAAGAAACTATAACGTATAATAACCGTAGGAACACTTACTGAGTCCGAAGTGAGGGTGGAGACGAGGTCGTAGCAGACCACACAGTTGTCGGGATGCCAGACAGTTAAGTCGCTGACATGGACCGAACAGTGGGCATGTGACCTACACACGTCATGTCCCCAAGCCTGCTGAAGAACGGCCGCACAGGCTGTCATCATACAGCGAACCGCCTGTAATAAAAGGGATACATAAGTATCATAGGTAATTCGGTATCCTACGGGATCCCGGGTGTGCCGGGACCAAAGTAGACGATAAGAAACGTTAGTGTTAGGATACTATTTAATGTTCTCCCGGCGGGGCCGGGAGAAGAGATTTAATTAAGTTAACTTATAATTAGAATTAACCTTATAGTAATGATTAACTTAATAATAAACCTTAAGGGAATTCCGTGTAAGGTGAGATCATTCTGGGTAAGGGTAAGGAAGATAAGATCCCTTAGGCATTAGAGAGTGAACACGTAAAAATATAAGGTTAGAATAGCATGATTCCGTTGGCTCCGGAGAGACAACTGAAAGAGGGAGACCAGCACTGGGCCTACCGGGGTAGGGGGGGGACTCCCTACAAAAAGAAACCTTAAGTAATAAACTCTCAATAAAACAATATAACAATATAACCCGCATGGGGTATGACCAGAGAGCTCACAACCAAAGAAACAACCAAAACTCCCGCTCTCCCGATGGCCAATCGAAGAGGGCGGGAATCCGGCTGAGGCGGAAGGAAGTGAAGAACTCGTAAGTGAAACAGATCTAGGCTCGGCTAAGGCAAGGAGTCAAACGGTATCCCGGGGAGGGATGGGGGGGAGAGGTCGGAGAAAACGGACGAGAGGGATCGGCCGAGAACCCGAACAGCTGACTCCAGGTCTCTAAGAGACGGCAGGTATCCCCAGGGGGGATGGGGTGTATGCGTCGGCATACTCAGGCTCAGGTAGTGGGAGGAGCCACAGAGGGAAAGAGAAGTATGGGGAGGCATACTCGAGATCAGGGAGTGGGAGGAGCCAAGAGCCGTAGATGGATATGGCGATCGCGAGAGGCTGAGCAAGGACAGGAGTACCAACCTGTCCGACCAGATCGCGGGACACTAACATAACGAATGATCACAACACGGAATAGAATACTTAGGTTAAGGCATGCAAGAAGCTGATACAATAAATGAGAATCCTCTCATGGAGAGAGAGAGAGAGAGAGAGACGCAAGAAAGGCAGTGAAAACAACAGGGCAAGGGCACGCCTGCCAGTACGGGGAGGACCAGGGCTGGACAGGAGTGCCAACATAACACCGAACGGAACAAGCCGAATGGTAAATAAAACATAAACACTGCCGATCGAGAGTCCCCCTCAGATAAAGACTAAACTCTAAAATAACAGCGATTCCATGGAATCGTGGAAAGAGAACTAATCATAAAATATCAGCACAAGGCGTCTCCATGGTATTGACCGAGAAGGACGCCCCCATAACCAAACACAGCATGAGAATCCTCTATGGGATAACCATGGTGATAACAATAATAATAATAATAATAATAATAACTGCTCGATCATCGGTAAGAGCGCAAGTTCAAAACGAATAACAAATACTATGGAAGACCAAATGTAAATCGTTAGGAACGGGCAGGAGGTAGCAAGATCTAAAATGGCCGCCGCGACGTGGGGCCGACAACAATAGCGAAACCAATAAACATGAATAACACTAAAAGTAAGGAAAATGCTACCTCCGAAAGTCTGGTACTTAACTTCGATGAGGAAGCTTGAGAATCCGACATGATGAGCAGGAAAAGCGTAAAATTCAAAAAAGGGCACAGCGAAAAATCACAGCACTTAACAAGAGGGATGCTAAATGAGGAGTGACGTCATTGGCGTGGGTGGGATTGTGGGTAGCGACAGTCTGTGGTGGACTTGGGACGGCTCCTCTTGATTTGGGGGATATTGACGAGGAGATATCTAATTGGTACGAGACCTCTGCATGTGATTTTCACGCCCGTATTACTTATACCGACACCTTTCAGGTGAGCGAGCTGGGTTCACACCTAGCATTCCTATGCAATTTTTTCTCTGGTATTATTTAGCAGTTATATACCTTAGAAATGATGCCAAAGGAGCATTTCACTGGGTGGCACAGGTCAGAGCCCAGAAATGATATTTTGTTGTGAGAAAGACTGTTGGTATAACTGAGGTTGTTTTTTTATGTTTTTATCTAGGTTAGGACAGTGGCGAATGTCTTGGGTGAATGCTCCTTTTGATTTGACTGCAGCAAGAGAAAGTTGTGTGTGTGAATGCTGGATTATCATTATTATTCTTTTACCAGTGTGGAAATGTGTTATTATTTCGACAGTAAGTACAATTTATTTATCTTTGCTTGGAGTAATTCTGAATAATAGAAAGTTCCTTATTTATTTTTTATTATAGTGCGATAGTTTAGTTAGCTAGGAGTGTTTGTAAGTGTTTTTCTATTTCTTATTTTGCAGGCCATAATTCCTCCCTTGGTGAACTTATTTTTTGAATGCTGGTCTATAGTTGCTGACCTGGCCTGTAATCGATTGTATTTAGACTGCTCATTTGGATTGTTCAACCATTGATGAATTGGCCTGTGTATTAAGATTACGTATGATGATGATGGTTATGATGATGATGGTTATGATGATGATGATGATGATAATCTTGACACCCATGATCCCGAAGAGTTAGGGCCTTTGTGGAAAACTGACAGAGTCTTCTGTTTCTCATATAGTGGTGTTGTGCCAATAAACGGATTTTGAGCGAAGCGAAAAATCTATTTTTGGGTGAGATAGCCATGTCATCCTGATGGAAGTTCCTTTAGGGTAGCTTCCTAGGGTATATTTGACTACGGTGATATTCCCAGAGAATTTACCTTAAGGTATCCAGAATTCTAACTCCTGGAGCGAATATCCCTAAATAAACTTAACCAGGGATATCGCATAATATCAAGAGGATGTATTCTTGACACGCCACATAGCAATCTACACCCCGAATAGAATTAACACTTCGAGGGGTCAAAGTGGCAAGAAAACGAAAAATGAGAATGAAAGGAGAGCCGCTAACAAAGCACCTCGGCTATCTCGCTTCGAGTGTGTACATAGCGCCCCCGACAGCGCCATCTGCATTCCTTGTAGCGATACACGAGGTGCTACAGATACTGCATTATAGGGAGGGGTCCTATAGCCCTTTTTATGAAAAAGGAAGGGCGGTCCATCAGGACGACATGGCTATCTCACCCAAAAATAGATTTTTCGCTTTGCTCAAAATCCGTTTTTTTGGGCTCAGGCCATGTCGTCCTGATGGAAGTATACCAGAGCATTACTGTACTGTATCTGTGGATTCTCAGATCGTGCCGTACTCTCAAGAAAGTATTTCCTGGTCAGCATAGACCTAGAGACCTAAGATGTTACCGTCATACATCATTTCATCTAAGCATAAACCATGTTAGTGCTTCCTGCCCCCTACAGGGAAGAGTCATACTAGACTCTGGAAAAAGTCTCGAGGAGTCCATATACCTATGTATGAATAACAGACAAGCCAATATAGCGGTCTCACCCTATATTATGTAAAGCAAAGTTTGTAAAAGAACCCCCGTGTCGATATGAAATACCGACAAGTTCCCCGGTGTGCCGTTCTATTACGGGATTGGACAAAGGTTTATATCCGAATAGGAAGAAATTTCTATATCCGCCACCGTCCCTATAGGGCATGAAGTCTTCCCTACTTGGGGAAAGCATAAACCAATGGATGATTGCTTGTAGTAAGGAACAATCTTTAGGATTATTCATGTTAAAATTATTCATAATTTAGAGTAATGCTAAACCATTTTCTAGTATAAATGACACAGGCGAATGAGACGCAAGGTTCACAAGAACTAGTTTATTGACAATCAATAAAATAAAAATAGGTTAATCAGCAATTATATAAGTATAAGAAGTGGATAACCAACAAATAAGCATAAGGATCATAGTAAGCAGGAAAAATTGTTTCATCTGAAAAGAAAGAACATATATGCGCCACTTTTAATAACGAGATATTAAAATCATTAAGTCTGTCTTGCTATTCAATCACACTGGCATCAGAAACGCTTGGCACACGTGTCTGCACTTATGCTTGGTTCACCTTTGTTTATGGAACAGTCAACGAGGACACCTTAGTGACCTAACACTTAGTCTGTAGAACAGTCTGTGACTACACACCCACCCTTGAATTAATCATCCCAATTAATTTCACTGTTCCTCGCAGAATTAAACAGTAGGTTTAACGACACTACCTACTGCCACCACAGACCTCTTTAGTTGCTCCACTTGCTTTGCATAGTGTCTAAAGAATACTCTGGATGACTTCCAGCCAGTGTATGAGCGAAGATGTTCGAAATCCATATTATTAAAGAAATTTATGGAAGAGGCAACTTTTCTTGGATCATGACCTGCGGGTGTACTATCTGGATCCGCTCTGCGAATAAAATAGGTGATTTTCGCCCTTAGTTGCTTCAGAGATAAGTTTGAGCCTGATGTTTCTCCCCTAAACAGCTGACCTCCCCTAAAGTCTGAAGTTCTACAAAGATAGACCTTTAGGCACTCCACTGGACATAGAGATGCATCTTCTTTCAGATGGCAGATTCTCCAGGACCCCACCTGTTGGTGGGTAGCTCATTCTTGGCAAGAAACGTTGGGTCCGGAAAAAGTTTAGTTCTCCCCCATCTAAGAACTGAACATGACCTTCCTCTCTCGAGAGGGCTACTATTTCACTAACTCTAGCCCCCGAAGCGAGTGCAAACAGAAATATAACTTTTTGGGTCAAATCCTTTAAAGCACACTCCTCATTGTTCATCAATGAAGCAAAATGAAGAACCTTATCCAGAGACCATGAAATGGGTTTCGGAGGTGCTGATGGTCTGAGCCTAGCACAAGCCTTTGGAATTTTGTTAAAAATGTTGTTAGAGAGGTCGACCTGGAAGGCATATAGAATAAGTCTTGTCAAGGCGGACTTACACGTTGACATTGTGTTGGCTGCTAAACCTTGACCAGGGAGGTGGATGAAGATTGATAAGCAGAAGTCTTTCGAGATCTTTTGTGGATTCTTCGCCTTGACAAAGGACACCCACTTTCTCCATGATGACTCATGTTGTCTTCTGGTGGATTTGGACTTATATTCCTCTAAAAAGTCTATACTGTCTCTTGATATCCCGAAACATTTTCTCACTGCTAGGGAGAGAAAATCATGAGCTGCAGGTTCCGGGTTTTCTGTGATGAAGCGCAGACAGTCGACTTCTGAACTTGCTGAGTCAAAACTGGATCCGGTAGCGGTAGAAACTTCAGCTGTAGTTCTAATGCCAGAGGGAACCATACGCTGTTCGGCCACTTGTGAGCCACTACTGCCGCTTTCCCCTTGAAAGATCTCAGTTTGTCGAGGACCCTCAGTAGAAGGTTGTGAGGAGGGAACAGGTAAATCCTGGACCATCTGTTCCAGTCGAGGGACATAGCGTCCACTGCTTCTGCTAAAGGATCCTCGTACGGGGACACGTAGAGAGGTAACTTCTTGTTGTCTTTCGTCGCAAAGAGGTCTATCTGCAGTTCCGGGACTTGACTCAAGATAAAAGAGAATAATCCTGCGTCTAGGGACCATTCTGACTCGGATAGAGCGTCCGCCGTCACATTGTGGACTCATTGAAGGTGAACTGCTGACAAGTGCCATCTCTTCTTCTCCGCTAGCCGGAAGATGGCCAACATCACTTGGTTGATTTGAGGTGACCTCGATCCTTGTCGATTCAGGCATCTCACTTATTACCTCGCTGTCTAGTACCAATCTTATGTGGATCGAGTGGCGAGGGGAGACTTTCTTCAATGTAAGAAGTACTGCCATGTCTTCCAGAAAGTTTATGTGAAACTTCTTGAATAGGTTGGACCAGGTTCCTTGGACCTCTTCCGGTGAGAATGACCTCCCCATCCTTCCTTCGAGCCGTCTGTATGAATAGTCATAGAGGAGGGAGGTGGCTGAAGAAGCACCGATTTCTTCAGTTGTTTGGCTTTGGACCACGGCTTGAGAAGCGTTCGTAGACGAGTCGGTATTGGTCTTATCAGATCTCTTTGCACGTTTGATGCATATTTTCTCCAAACTCCGGTTGTATCCTTTAACTGTGCTCTTAGCACTGGGTCTGTTACTGAGGCAAACTGGAGAGAGCCCAGCACTCTCTCCTGTTCGCGTCTTGATATCCTTTTGGATTCCAGAAGTCTCTTGACAGAACCTGCTATTTCTTTCCTCTTCTTTACAGGGATGGAAAGTTGGTGTGACAGTAAGTCCCAGTGGATTCCCAGCCACTTAATTTTTTGAGATGGAGAAAGCCGAGACTTTTTTCTGTTGATCTTGAAACCTAGATGTTCCAGGAACTGGATCACCTGTTGGGAAGCTTGCATGCATTCTGTCTTGGATGCTGCCCACACCAGCCAGTCGTCCAGGTAGGCCACTACTTGGATTCCCTTTAGGCGTAATTGTTGGAGAGCTGCGTTCGCAAGCTTCGTGAAGATTCTTGGGGCTATGTTTAGCCCGAATGGCATGGCTCTGAAGGCGTAGACTTCATTGTAGCTTGAATCCTAGGTAGGAGGAGAGGTGACGACTGATTGGAATGTGCCAATAAGCGTCTGACAAGTCTATGGAGACGGTAAATGCCCGTTTGGGTAGTAAGGTCCTTATGTGTTGGAGTGTTAGCATCTTGAACTTGTAGTTCACTATGAACTTGTTGAGTGGCGACAAGTCCAGAATGACTCTGAGTTTTTCTGAGTCCTTCTTTGGAACACAAAACAGCCTTCCTTGGAACTTGATGGACTTTACCCTTCGGATTACTCTTTTCTCCAAGAGTTCTCAGATGTATTCTTCCAGAACGGGGGGGTAGAGTGTTGGAAGAATTGTGGGAACAGAGGTGGAGTGGTGTACCAGCTCCAACCCAGTCCATTCTTGATTAGGCTGTGGGCCCAGGGATCGAAGGTCCAACGATCCCGAAAAAGATGAAGTCTCCCTCCTACCGGAAGCGTTTCACTTCTGCTGCTGTTGACCTGAGGCCTTGCCTCCTTGACCGCGTCCTCCCCTGAACCCCCTTCCCCTTGAGGGGCGTCTAGATGAACCTCTGGCTGATCCTCTAGCTCTTGGACGAAAGGTAGTAGACTGCCTTTCGAATGCTGGGTTAAATGCCGGAGACTGCGTTGTCACGGCTTGGGGTACCAACTGGTACGTGGTCGGGGTTTGTGCCACCATCTGGGGCACTGTGGTCATGGGAAGTTGCTGCTGTTGCTGTCTGTGCGGTTTGGCTGGCCGAGAGGGTAGCCTAGGCTTCTTAGTCTTCCTTTTTGGTAGGGGACCCTCATCCAGGGAAGACTTTCTTTTAAGAGAGAGGCCCCACTTCTGGAGAAGGTTTCTATTTTCTGTGGCAGCCTTATCCACTACCTCTTTGACCACTTCGGTAGGGAAGAGGTCTTTACCCCAAATGCAAGAAGAGATTAGTTTCTTCGGTTCGTGCCTCACCGCAGCCGAGGCGAACACGAACTCCCTACAAGCTCTCCTAGCTTTGACGAAACTGTAGAGGTCCTTTGTCACTGTGGCCAGATGGGTTTTGGCCACTACCATAAACATATCTTGAGTTTTTGGGGTCACTTGCCATCGTCTCCAGAGTCGTTTGTAGACACATTGAAGCGGCAAGTCTCTCTCTTGTCTCTTGCTCCCTACACAAGAGAAAATCAGACAGCTTCGGGAGGTCTTCACCGAACTGACGTCCGGCAATATCGGCCTCCAACTTCCCGACTGAGAAGGTAAGATGGACGTCCTTCCAGTTTTTCTGGTCCATGGGTAAGGCCAAGGACAGAGGTTTACACTCCTCCAAGGAGGGATATGGTTTACCTGCCTCGACCGCTTTCAAAACAGCCTTAAATCCCTTCTCCATAAAGGGGAAGGCTCTGGTAGGAGAGGCCACAAAGGAAGGTTGCTTCTTACTCAAAGCAGGTACCTTTGAGTTTGTGAAGCCCCTCTCCTTCAATGAGCTTGATAGTAAAGCTTGTGCTTTATTATGGTAAAAAACTATGACCTCCTTCGGCTCCGTCTCTTCCTTTGAGGCTGGCTCCTTCCTAAGACGGACATAGCAGTCCGGGTAAGACTCCTTGTTGGGCCAGAATTCCACTTCTTCGAAGGGAATTGAGCCCAACTTCTCCGAAATGGCAATCTTTCCTGTTGTCATAGGCATGTGCTCGGCATACCTCCAAGGATTGGCATCCGAGCACAAAAGAAGGTCCTTCACGTTGAGCTTCTTCTGGGGCCCACGTGATGCTGCAAATCTCCTCATCTCCAACCTCATTGCAGCTTCCTTCTCATCATTCTTCTTCTGCATCTGCTGAATCATTTCAACGATGGAAGAAAGAGTCCTTCCCAGATCATCTGGGATAGCAGACGATGTTGAGGGAACAGGTTCAGGGGCCTGAACCAGAGTAACCGACCCCTCGTTGATTTCTTCATCCTCAGTATCCGGAGCCTGGGTCAGCTCCTCTTCGTGGTCTTCTGCCAGAAGGTCCTTTTCGGTGTACTGTACTCGGACACCTCAGACATCCTATCGTCCAGTTGGATGTCTCGTAGGGCGTCCGAGACTTCAGAATCCACCGGAATCTGAACTAGAGGTATCTCCGCTTGAGGCTGGGGAATTACTGCATCCGCTGATGCCTTGGGGAAAAGGTAAGCCCTCATCTTCTCGCTTGGAAGATAGGGGCCAGAAGTATTCTTCTGGAAGCCCCTCACCCAGGTTCGAAGCTTTTCCCTCGCTGCGTCCCTTGACTCCGCCGACTTAGGGGCGTCAAACGCCTCGGTAATCAGGTTAGTGCATATCGTACATACCTGCGGGTCCCAATACCGGAGATCATCTTTGGAGGCTGCGCATGCTGCGTGCCTCCTGCACAACTCATGTCCATAGAAGTTCTTACTGCGGACGTTGCAGAACATGCTCCCGCACTTCGGATGGTCCTCCTGTAAAGAGAAGAAATTCCATGAGTATCAAGTGAAAAACATCACTGGATAACTAATGTTAAAATATATATAGCTTAAAATAACTAAGCTAGAAAGGAAAGAAGGAAAGACACACACTTGTATTTCCTGCCCAGCCAATTGCTGTAACCTTCCAGATGATAAAATATTTTGGTTAATCTTATTCTAGAATAACCATCAAGGTATTTCCAAAGGAAAATTTAGGTGTAGCTCACAACAATATAAATGATTTTAATATACTGGATAGTTAATAAAGAAAGAACTCACTTTCTTCATCTGTACGGTCTCACAAAAGGCTGTACAAGACAACACAAGAATGTTGGAAAAATTTAGTGTTATAATATATTCTATACTATAGTTTTCTCCATGCAGTAAATACTATACTGTAAAAATACTGGCTACTGTGTATAATATAACATGCCGGCCGGCACGTACCTTAAAATAGTTCCAAGGTATACTACCTTTAGACTACTGGGTGGAAGATCGCTGGTTCAGATGTGACACTGCCGGCCGGCAACTATAAACGCTAGCACCCGGCTGCCGGCCGCTACGATTAGCGGCCGGCAGATCTTATGGTGTGCTTCTGTTGCCGGCCGGCAATGGTATGCTACCTATGCCGGCCGGCAGCAAAAAGGAACCAGAGAACTTTCACCTGCCCGGCTGCCGGCCACTTACGCCGGCAGTCGGGCTAGGGTACAAACACTAGAAGAGAAACAGAATGGATGTAAGGATATAAGACGGCACTGCCTTACAGCCCTGCATCCAGAGAGAGTGAACATAAGGAAGGGGAGAATGTGAAATTCAGGCTTCCTTTTATCCAATGCCGCCTGTCTCTACTGACAGACATGGATGTGAGACCAAGGGAGGTCTGAGGAACACTCTACAGAAGTTAGGCCTTTGCCGGCTGGCACGAACTTGCCGGCCGGCAAAGGTCTGAGTCAGCTCCACATCTTAACCTATACTAGGTACAAATGTAGAACGACTGCCAAGAGATGTAATGGCTTGGCCATTACTAAGGATAGGAGGAGAAGAGGGTCCTACAAACTCTGCTTTAGTAAGAGATCACCCCACGGCCAAGAAAGCTCATCCTAGCCTAGGGGTAATCATGGGAGGGAGGCCGGCAATACTTGCCATCTCCCTCAGTACTAAAAAAAAGTTTGGTGTTGTTATTCACAAGGGAAAGAAGAATCTTATCCTTCAAACTGAGAACAACAACACTGGACTAGTCTGCTAGATCACTAGAAGAAGGAATCATCTCGTACAGAAACCTTCAGAAGTGGTCTAGGGAGGCTAAGCCTCCTATGTCTGCCCCTGGCCTAGCAAAGGAATCTCATTCTCTATGCTAGAAAGAAACAGACCCAGACTAAATACTCTGATGTCTTGACCCCCTCCTGAAGCCAGATTCTCTGGAAACAGGAAAGAACAGAAACACCCTAATATAGTTATATCCAAATGTTTATTCAGATAAACCATTAGGGTTAAGCCTAAGGCTTAAAACAGAGGGAAAAGGGATTGCGCTTAATCTCCGAGGAGAAAAGAGCAACCGGGGAGTTTGCGAAAGTATACTAAGGCTCCATAGGCTACTAGTCTAGGCGCGAAGAGAATCAATTACCTAAATCACCAAAACTCTCTCGTATACGATCTTGGAAGAAAATATCAACAATATCTTATATGTATAAAACTGCCTATAGCTTC
Organism: Palaemon carinicauda; assembly: GCF_036898095.1. Taxonomy (NCBI): domain Eukaryota; kingdom Metazoa; phylum Arthropoda; class Malacostraca; order Decapoda; family Palaemonidae; genus Palaemon; species Palaemon carinicauda. The sequence continues at coordinate 73,748,800 of NC_090756.1, forward strand.
AATAAATTTTAAAACACTCGGAAATCTGTATATCATGCATGAAAGTACTAGGGCCAAACGCCTAGGCTGCGAAGCCTAGCGTAGGCTAGGATCGGTATTTCAATTGCCGAAACAGAAATACTAACGGCATCATATAAAGAATTCCTATTGTAAAGTTAAATAGCTAGAATTATTAAAGCATAAGGGCCGGGAACGTCGCTCTGGCTAACTAAATGACTCGTGCATGGCGAGCGACAGCGTCCAAGATGCCTCCGGTAGGCAACAGCTCTTCTAATGTTAATATCGTTATCAATTTATTTTAAAAACACCAAGAGCTTACATTTATACATAATAAAGATAATACTCAAGTTTCCAGAGGCAGAAAAGGCTGGAGAAAGCATCATAAGGTTGAAATAATCCAAGATTTACAAGAAAACACAGGGAAAAACACTGAGTTGTTGAGCTACATAAAAAGGAATGCAGATGGCGCCGTCGGCGGCGCTATGTACACACTCGAAGCGAGATAGGAGAGGTGCCTTGTTAGCGGCTCTCCTTTCATTCTCGTTTTTCGTTTTCTTGCCACTTTGACCCCTCGAAGTGTTAATTCTATTCGGGGTGTAGATTGTTATGTGGCGTGTCAAGAATACATCCTCTGATATTATGCGATATCCCTGGTTAAGTTTATTTAGGGTGATTCGCTCCAGGAGTTAGAATTCTTGATACCTTAAGGTAAATTCTCTGGGAATATCACCGTAGTCAAATATACCCTAGGAAGCTACCCCAAAGGAACTTCCATCAGGACGACATGGCCTGAGCCCAAAAAAGTCAGTTGGCTCAGTGAATGATTACTGAAGTGTTTTTTTGTGACCGTTATCTTATGAAAGTTTTAGTGAACACACCTAATATATATATGTTTTTGTGTTTTAAAGTTAGGGTTGTCTTGAATTTAAGTTTAAGTTGTTCCAACACAGGAACTTACCTCAAACTACTTTCATAGGAGTTACCTGGAACCTCCTCTCAATCGACCAGAGTTTTGTGTAGTTTACCCTACTCCCGTTTTCTGTAATGGTAGGCCTAGGTGGAAGGATACGTGCCCTGAGGGCAATGCCGAGGCAGGCCACATGTGAGCTTGGGTCGCGACCTTCAGTAAGTTCTCTGGTCGCGTCGTGATATCATCTCGACGTTCCTCACATCTCAGTGCGACCCTTTGTGTTGTGTACCGCGTGTATGACCTTGTGTTCCCTTGTGCTTCGCGCTTTAACTTGTGTTCCCTTGTGCTTCGCGCTTTAACTTGTGTTCCCTTGTGCTTTCCTTGTGTTCCCTTTCTTTTTCCGCTACGTTCCTGTGTCTGGCGGAATTGAGTTAGTGTGAGATGGAGCATACCCGCCGTTGTCCTGGGCCTAGGGCCGAGAAGTCGTGTGGCGCGTTTTTATCGAAGCCCGATGTGGACCCGCATACCCTTTGTTCCACGTGTAGGGGTAAAGTGTGCTCGTCTTCGGACACGTGTCCCGAATGTGTTACGTGGAGCGAGGTTCAGTGGGTTAAGTTCGGGACCAAGAAGAAGTAGTCTTCGAAGCGGTCTCCCAGGAAGGCTAGTCTTTCTTCTCCTGCAACATCAGCTGGCGAAAGGTCGGATAGAGTTCCTTCTTCTTCCCCTACCCAGAGTAGGGGACGAGGTAAGTCGGTTAAGGGGAAGAAGTCAGGGCTTCTTCCCCAGAAAGGTCTTGATTCTGGGGTGTCTGTGTCTGTTCAGGCGTGTGAGGGGCCTGAGGGTATGTTTAGTGGGGGTCCGCGGGACGTTGCTCTTGTGCAAGGGGAGCACGTCTCGGTTGGGGACCCCATGTGGAATAAACATATTCCTTTTTCTTCCCCAGAGTCTTGGGTGGATGTTTCAGGCGCCTCCACAGCGGAAGGCGCCCCAGAGAGAGAAGATTCCCCGCAGGAGGATCTCCTTGGATGGAGTCTACCGAGGACGCCGTGTAGGTCGCCGTTGACGGTGGAAGAAGGTCTGAGCTCCTTCTTTCCGTTCGTGGATCGACCGTCTGCGCCCCCAGCACCTTCGTCGGCGGTTCCCGAGATGTTTTTGCAACCTTCAACGTCAGGTACGCAACAGGTGTTGACCAAGGCTCCACCCGTACCGCGTTCCCGTTATGGAAAGGGGTGTACTCGTCCGCAGCCAGGTCTTCTTTGTCGTCGGAGGAGGAAGATCAGAGGAGACACAGAAGGAAGAGAGACAGATCCAGGAGAAGGCGGTCTGTCTCTAGGTCTCCGTCGAGGTCTCGGTCTAGCAGGAGGAGGTCTCGTTCCCCGCGAAGGAAGAGCCAGGAGGAGGAGGAGGTCTCGTTCCTGCCTCCCCAAAGGAACAAGAGCAGTGGGTCCTAGTACCCCGCAGTAAGCTTAAAGACCTTACTACGGTCACGGGCACTGAGTCAGGCTTACCGGAGACAGTGCTCCTAGAAGGGCCTCTGACAGCCGCAAGTCGGCTTCAGCCTTTGACTATAGACCCCCGTCGGAAAGGCGTAAGTCCCCCTCGAAGGTGTCTCAATCCGCCCAGTGGAGGGAGTCGCCTCGGAGGACGGGCAGCCGCGACGAGTCAGCCCGTGGAGGTGATCGTCGTGCACGGATCCCTCCGTCGAACACCTTCACAGAGGAGCCCGTCCCCTTGTTGAAAACCCAAAAAACGGCGGAGGCTCCCGTCTTTTCTGAAAGGTCCAACCTCGAGCCTAACCAGAGCGGAGTTGCTCGTGTCAGCGACACTCCACGTCGCAGGACGGAGGAGGCGGATGGTGACCCAGATGATGGACCAACGGAGGACTCTGCGTATAGAAGGGTGATTAACCTAATAAGGAAGCACCATAGGATCGAGGAGCCTGTACCTTCAGAGGAAGACGTCTGGCGGTTCAGCCTGAATAGGATTATGGAGGAGCCGGTCCAGAAGAAGCCATCCTTAGCCCTGCCAGAAGCGAGGGACATCAGGCTGGGACGGTCCCATATTGATAAGGTCGTGAACCGGAACAAAGACACCTCAAAGGGACAGAGTTCCTCCAAGCTCCTCCAGGGCCTTAAGTCTCAGAGCAAGTACTATGCCTTGGAGGGACGCCCTCATGGAGCCAGCAAACTGGAAGACGTACTGGAAATTTTGGGTCAAGGTGCCCCGGAGGACAGGGCTTCTTCTGCACCTATTTTCTTCTCCCAGGCAGAGGCTGTTATGATGGAGGAAATGTCAAAGGACCTTATTAATGTCGCCTCATGGTTGGACTGGTGGGCTTCTACTCTGGTGGGCTCCCAGATTGCAACAGACTCTATGGACCCTGCCAAACGTGATGCCTTGAGGGAGTTAGTCAGCTCGGGGGGCTGCGCCCTGAAGTTCCTGACATTCCAGTCCTTAGCACTGTCAGCGAACTGGGTGTTGAGAAGGAGAGATTCTGTCCTGAAGAATCTCTCTTGAGAAAATTCCGGACAGGGAAGCTAAGGCTCTTCGGAACCTGACTGTGTGGGAGACTGAATTACCGAAACACCAGTCGATGAGAAGACCTGGGTTTAGAAGACCTGCTTCCGATGCTCCTTCAACTTCTCGCTCTTCCCCTACGCAGGTAAGGAGAGACTCCTCAGCATCTCTGTGGTCGCAGACAACTCATCCCACCCGAAGGGGAACCAACTCAGCTCCTTCCTCGTTTAGAACAGCCTACCCTTCAGGCAGGAGAGGACGTTCAGGACGTTCATCCCGAAGGAGGTAGAGTGAGAGGCCCCTCTCTTCTGCCCAAGCCTCAGGTAGGGGGATGCCTCAGACTATTTTGGCAAGCTTGGAAACTTCACGGTGCAGAACCGTGGACGGTGACAGTTTTAAAGGAGTGCTACAGGCTTCCTTTCCTGGCGGATCCACCTCCTCTTATACTGGCAAGTCAGGCGGAGTGGTTGGCCCCCAAGGACACCTTGAAGAGAGCAGCCTTGCAAGAAGAAGTCTCCACTATGTTGGAAAAGGGAGCAATGGAGACTGTTCACCTACCAGGTCCGGGGTTCTACAGTCGGCTCTTCCTGGTAGAGAAGGCAACGGGAGGTTGGAGACCAGTGATAGACCTGTCAGCCCTCAACAAATTCATACGAAAAACCGACTTCAAGATGGACACCCCGAAGTCGGTCCTGGAGTCCTTGAGGGAGGGGGATTTCATGTTGTCCATAGACCTCAAGGACGCCTATTCCCAGATTCCAATCTATCCAGCCAGCAGGAAGTATCTCCGGGTGAGGTTGGGCACCCAGATCTTGCAGTTCAGAGCCCTGTGCTTCGGACTCTCCACAGCCCCCCAGGTATTCACAAGAGTATTCACGACGGTCTCCATTTGGGCTCACGAACGGGGAATCCGTCTAATTCGGTACCTGGACGATTGGTTACTCCTTTCTTCCTCAGAGAAAGTCTTGAAGCAACAGGGCACGGATCTTCTACACTTCTGCAAGACCCTGGGTATCACCATCAACCTGGAAAAATCTCACCTGACCCCAACCAACAAGATGACGTACTTAGGCATAGTCCTAGACTCCTTACTGGTCAGAGCCTTTCCGTCAGTAGACAGGTTGAACAATCTGGACCAGGTCCTTCACCCCTTCTTAGCGGACCAACCCAGAAGGGCAAAGGATTGGCAGAGGTTGATAGGCCACCTAGTGTCTTTGGAGAAGTTGGTCCCTCAAGGGAGACAGAATCTCAGGAGCATTCAGTGGAACCTAAAGGATCTCTGGGATCAGAGGAGCTCCCCCTACAAGATTGTCCCGGTTCTTCCAGAAACAAGACAGGCCCTGGAATGGTGGCAGGATCGTATGAACACTTTCAAAGGGATGCCACTGTCTTCCGGGCCTCCGGAACTTCTTCTATTCACAGACGCCTCAAAGGAGGGGTGGGGAGCCCATCTCCTAGGGAAGGCGGCGAGAGGAAGTTGGACGGAAGTCGAGAAAACCCTGCACATCAATATTCTGGAGATGAGAGCTGCCCAGGAAGCCTGTCTGCACTTCGGGACTCTCCTAAAAGGAAATACAGTGGCTCTGATGTCAGACAACGCCACAGTGGTGGCGTACATAAAGAAGAAAGGGGGATTGGAGTCAAAGGAGTTGTGCGTTCTCGCATTGCAAATCTTAAAATGGGCCGAAGAAGAACAAGTCAAGTTGAAGGCGAGATTCATTCCGGGAAAGAAAAATGTACTGGCCGACGGCCTCAGTAGGGTGGGCCAAGTGGTAGGAACAGAATGGTCCCTTCACCCGGAAGTAGCGAAGTACATCATTCGAATGTGGGGATCTCCGGTAATGGATCTCTTCGCAACAAGGCTGAACGCACAACTTCCCGTATTCTGTTCTCCTGTCCCAGACCCAAAGGCAGCATTGGAGGACGCCTTCCAGCACAAGTGGGACAACTTAGACGTGTATGCTTTTCCTCCTTTTGCTCTGATCAGGCAAGTGCTTAACAGAGTTAGGACAGCCAACAACCTAAAAATGACTTTGGTAGTGCCCTGGTGGCCGGAGAGGGAGTGGTTCGCAGATCTAATAGGACTGGCAATACTCCCTCCGTGGCCTCTTCCAGACAGATCAGACCTTCTAAGGCAGCCACACTTTCTAAGGTTCCACGAGAATCCTCAGTCCCTTCGTCTACACGCCTGGAGGTTATCCAGCGCCTTCTGAGGAGACAGGGATATTCGGCGAAAACAGCAGACAGAATGTCTCGGTACCTTAGGCAGTCCTCTACAGCAGTATACCAAGCAAAATGGGCAGCTTTTACAAGGTGGTGTGCCTCAAGAAAAATCAAGCCCTTGGAAGCATCGATCCCTGACATCGCGGACTTTCTCGTCCACCTCAGGGATGAGGTGGGCATGTCAATTCCAGCAGTGAAAGGAGTACGGGCCACTCTAGGACAAGTTTTTCTCTTGAAAGGAATTGATCTAGGGGCTTCTAGACATATTTCGATGCTCATCAAGAGTTTTGAGCAGTCCTATCCTCCCTTTTCATCCAGGGTTCTTCAATGGGATGTGGCTAGAGTACTTGATATGCTTAGTAAGCCCCCCTTCGAACCCTTGAAGGATATAGTGGATAGGAATCTTACGCTTAAAGCGGTCTTCTTGTTAGCGTTGGCCTCAGCGAAGAGAGTAGGAGAGATCCATGGGTTGTCCTATGAAGTAGAACATTCAAGGGGTTGGCGAGATGTCTCCTTCAAGTTTGTACCTTCATTCGTAGCCAAAACTCAAAACCCCTCAGTTTTGGACCCTAAGTTTGAGGGCTTCTCCATTCCAGCAATTCCCAGATCGGTCAATCAGGATGACTTGAAATTGTGTCCAGTCAGAGCTATAAGGAAATATCTGAAAAGGACGGCCAATCTACGTCCAGGTATAAAGAATCTTTTCGTCTCCACAGGTCCGTCTAAGAAACAGGTTTCTAAAAACACCATTTCCTTTTGGCTCAGACAAGTCATCATCAAGGCTTACACTAGTGTGGGTCTACCAGTGCCAGGGAGACCCAAAGCACATGACGTTAGAGGTATTAGTACCTCTCTAGCTTTTGAAAAGAACATGTCAGTAGCACAGATTCTTAGAGCAGGCACCTGGTCAAACCAGTCGACGTTCACGTCTCATTACCTCAAGGAATGTACGAGGAAGTCCCTAGATGGGTTTTCGATTGGTACAGTTATCTCCGCGCTCCAACCGGTTTAACGGCCCAAGATCCAGGTTCAATCGTGGATATCAAAACCATCAGACACAGGTGTGATCTTTTCTATCTTCCCCTTGTCTTCGCTTTTTAACTTTCTTTCCTTGAGAGCTTGTGACCAGTGGTCCTGCACAACCATGTCCTAATTCTTCAAGCACTTCATCACGGGATATTCGAAGGGTGAGTACTGATACACTAATATGAGCTCTTTGTGTAGTTTATCCTACTATCCAGTTTCTTAAACTTTAGTACCTAGTCCCCTGTCTAGGTATGTGTCATCCTGTCAGTTGGGTCTTAAGGCAGGTAGGCACTCCCACCTCCTAATGTGTAAGTCTCCTATGAAAGTAGTTCGAGGTAAGTTCCTGTGTTGGAACAAATCACAAATTATTAGTAATTTGTATTTTTTCTAACATACTTACCGAGAACTACTTTCGGGTTATGGCCCTCCCTTCCTTCCCCGAGTGCCTCACTGACCTTTGGTATTTTTACTTTCAAAGAACTTACTGAAGGTCGCGACCCAAGCTCACATGTGGCCTGCCTCGGCATTGCCCTCAGGGCACGTATCCTTCCGCCTAGGCCTACCATTACAGAAAACGGGAGTAGGGTAAACTACACAAAACTCTGGTCGATTGAGAGGAGGTTCCAGGTAACTCCTATGAAAGTAGTTCTCGGTAAGTATGTTAGGAAAAATACAAAGTACTAATAATTTGTGATTTTTGTTAGTGTTTAGTTTTAAGCTTTGTTATTGATTTTGAGAGGTTTATTTGATTGTAGATGGTTTTTTTTTGTGTTAAGTATTTTAGTTTTAAGGAATATATTAATAAAGTTATGGATTGTTTTTATTTTCCTTCTGTCGAAGAGTCCAGTTGATAATGTAAGGGGAAAGTTTGTGTTGAGGAGACATATGTCAGTTAGAATGATTCAAGGGTGTGAGGTTTGTTCTTGTGACATCACGCCACAATTTGTTGTAGTACACTTTTCTTATTTTCAGTATTTTCTACCCTACTGTTAGTGCACTATCTTCTTTGTATGGTTGTTGGAGTTCTATTGCTTTTCTTCCTATACCACTATACTGTGGACAATATAACATGAAGTGGTTATCATTCTCTTCCACATCACAGAATGCACAGTTTATATTTCCACCTTGGTGTCTGTTTTTATATTCAAGCCTAATGTGTTTGTCCTTGCTCTGAATAATAAGATTAACAAGAATATGTTGTCATATACTTCCTCCTCCTTGATTTCCCTTTTCCAGTTTTTATACAGAATTAGACTCTCCCCATTCTCTAGTTCTCTTCTTTATGTCAACTTTCGTACATCTCTTGACTTCTCTCATCGCCATCCCACATTCTTCAGCATACTTCTTCACATGCATCCATCACTTCCTCTCTTTTTCTTCCATATCATTGATTATTGCTGTTAGTATGTCTTTCTCTCTCATCCATTATCTTTTGTTTCCTCCATTAAGGGGGCTGTCTGGCTAATGACCATTTTTTAAGGACAGGATTTTGAGTTTCATACCACTTAAGAAGATTCCTTAGGATATTTCCAAACTGCATAGGATTTTTGCCTCTTGACCTTCGGTTTTGTGACTTCAGGGTGATTTTTCCTGAAAATGAGTGTTTTTCATATTCTATTCCCACCCTTGATACTTAATATGAAGACCTGGGATTACTACCCTATATAGACCTGATGTAGACCTCCAATCAAATCAAGCTTTTTTTTCTAGAAGTAATATTTTTGCTAGATATGAAATTTTTCATCATGGTGAAGTAATAAACCCTAAAATAAGGGAAAAGGTTAAGAAAAAAGATATGTTAAAATTGGAAAAAAGGGCAGTATTTGATTGTTTTACATTGTCTCTTATGTTATATAGCAAATTTAAATGCTATATTTTTAAAACTAAGGTAGAAGATAGAATTTAAAGGTCAATAAGTATAGTTTTGATATATGAGCATGTAGTTAAAACTCACCTTACAAGTTCCCTCTGTGGTAGTAATGGACGACCTTCGAGTTGCAACTCACCTACCAATGAGGAGAATAGCAAGAAAGGACCCACACCACGAATTCACAACCTCAGAGCCCCGGGGCAATCACCCTACCTGGACAACAGCTACCTGACAACTCTTCAAGGTGTGAACGATCTGTCTCCCTCGTCACAACGGCATTGTTTTTCCGACAACTCCTACAGGTGTAAACAATCTAACCACCTCATAACTGTGGCAGTGTTTTCCAAGGTATATTACAAACAAAAATCGTTAATTACATTAATCACACAACACGCCCACCTGATCTTAAGATCAACACGCATCATACATACATACATACATACATACATATATATACACACACACACACACACACACACACACACAACACACAGCACAGCACAAGACTTAATCAGAAACATAATCAGCCATCCATACAGGTGGTTTTCTATTCCTCTGTGGACGCTGATTTTCTCCCGTTTCTCTTTGAACACTTACATGTGGTTCCACCGATTCTTCAGAGACTGAATCATCACTTGACATTTCGCTTGAGCCATCAGATAGGGAAGCTGGAACTACAACTGGTCGCACATCCAACACATGCCTTGGCATTCCATCAACGGAAATGTTGTTTGAAGAGTTCACATGAGTGACAATCCCTTTACGCCATTGAGTAGTACAATGGGCGTTTGGGGGCTTCACCCACACTTCCTCTCCCATCTTAATTAAAAGGGGCTTGTCTTGGCTGGTATCTGTTCCATTGGGGACTACTGAAGGATACCTCCACTCATATCTGTATACCGAAAGTTGTGGAGTTGTGGAACAGACGATTCAACTTGTCCAGATCTTGGTGTGCTGTTGTACCAAAGCACTGCTTCTATTGGACTAATTCATCCTCTCTCTGCAATAGCCTTGATGGTCCTATGATGTCTTTCAACTATTCCATTTCCTCCTGGTCGATAAGCAGCCCGAAACACCCTAACAGTGTTCCAACGAGACAACATATCTCCTAAACACTGCGACCTAAACGCTGTACTATTATCCAGTAATAGTTCATCAACTGGCCCTCTTTCCAGAAAGATGCTATTCAACTCAGCAGATATTTCTTGAGCATCTTCTCTCTTTAGCTGCCTCTATATTGCAAAACGACCTGGATCACAATCCACCACTGATAAATAGGGTACCTGTCTGTAATGAGTAACATCAATAGCTAGGCGCTGCCAGTTTCTTTCAACACTTAATTCGCCTCCTTTGTGCATCACAGGCGCAGGATCAGTGGACTGACAACGATCACAACACTGAACTACCTTCTTCACACATTCTCTGGAAACTTGAAGATCCAACTTTTTAGCTAAATATAGTGTTCTGTCAATTCCCATATGGTGTTTATTATGCAACTCTGTTACATCAACTACAGCACCTGCACAGAGATATGCATGTTCAACTTCACTGCTCACCAACCAATTCTTCTTGACTCTTGTCAAAATATCAGCTTTATTCTTCTCCGAAGGCACCATCTGAACAACGATGTTCAAACCGAACTCAGTAATCAATTCCTTCAATGTACCCAAGCGTCTTTTGATTATCATCTCAGCAGCTCCTTTTGTGTGAACACGCTTCAGCACTGACTATAAATTTCAACCATGCCCCCACGGTTGCAGAGTCAGTCCTCACCTCTATCGACTCTAAACCCCATCTAATGGCTAAATTTACTCCTTTTAAAACAGCTTCTAGTTCGGCAACATTGATGTGGTTGAAATCGTCCTTTTTTCTAAGCCAAGCAGCATCCTCAGCAATTTTGCCATTTATCTCCAAAACTACACCCATAGCAATTTTGCTGGCATCACACCACACAACACCATGCTTTACACTCGGGACACACCAGTTTCCTCTCACAGGATCATCTAACTTTACTCTCTCAATTACTTCTTTAACCATCATCATGGACTGTTCACCAACAGGATCCTCCCAACATGCTCCTGAGGCTCTTCTCTTAATGTAGCTACATGCAATTCTTAACCATCCAGCTATGGGATAATGACCCACTAATGTACCACAAACTGAAAACAATTCCCTCCTTGTAAGCATATCTGCAACTTCAGGCACCTTATTACCTCTCTGGAACATCAACTCTCCTCCAACTCTTTGCAGTTGCAATCCTAAAGCAGCACCTCCATTGAGCGACTCAGGGGACTTTGTTATCAACCCAAAGGTATTCAAATGTCTAATCACCTAATCAGCAGAAGCTATCGATTCATTCACAAGAATGTCATCTATATATGAACTGGTTGCTCTCTCTATTTTTTCATCCTTACTTAATACAGTCTTTAGTATCCTAGACATAATCCGTGGTGCAGAGTTCAACCTGAATCCCAATCTTGTAAGGCAAAAAGTCTGTCCCTTATAGTTCACTAGTTGATATGGCCACAATTTTTCATCAACACTCAACTGTAAGTAGGCCGACTTCAAATCCACAACAGACACATTCTCACCTGTCTGTCGCCATTTTCGCAGTGTCTCACTGCATACATCAGTCACATCATCACCAGTGTGACACATGACATTCACATTAAGTTCCCGAAAATCAAGCACTGGTCTCACCTTGTTCTTTGTTGGCTGTTCCACTGCCATTAGAGGAATGATACCAACGTCAACCTTTTCTTTCCATGGAACTAAAATACCTTTGGCAATCCACCTGTCCACTTCCTTCTCAAATTCTTCCTTCTTCCAACCATCAAGCTTTTTATCATAACAGCTTACTTTATTTTTCAGTGTCACAGTTTCATTATTTTCCCAAAACCATCTGACTGTCCATTTCTGTCCATCAAACCTAGCATGAAAGTCTGGATCTTCAATTACAACAGTTAAACTATTGTTATCCCTCTCACCACCAAGTCTATGCTTAATTTCTTGACCAACTGAAGCAACACCAAAAGCACCAAAACATACCTTTCCTTGGGTCACTGTGACACCTCCCAATTGGTCAATAACATCAACTCCTAACACCACATCAACGCCATTAACCAGTTGATTCGACACTACAGCCCTCACTGTCACAGATTTACCGTTCACACCCAGCTCCACACAATCTGCAACTTTACACTTAATATGACTCCTTTACAGTGAGGCACAAATTTAGAATGTACCACAGATGTAGAGCAGCCTGTATCTACAAGACCCTTTGCAGTCAAATTACCAATCCAAACATCAATTATAGGCAATGTATCAAGGTGCACCTTTTTCATCAAAAGGGCGGCTAGAGGCGCAGTAGTCACCCCTTACTCGTTTTCCGCAACCTGTTCCTGACAACGACTGGCCATATGACCAATTTTATTACACCTAAAACACCTCACCTGTGTCTCTTTACAGTCTTTTATCATATGAGGGCCACCACATCGGAAACACTGACCCCTAAACTCACTTTCTTTAGACGTAAAGCACTGTTTAGTGAGTGAACTTGCTAAACAATATGGCCGTAATATGTCGACGATCTCGACAATCCTTAAACAGAAGGAAGCTATTAAAGCAGTGAAACCTTCTAAGGGGATCACCATTATTTCAAAACGCCGTAGCCCTATCATAGAAGAGATGGAATGACTTCTGCTAATCTGGATCAAGGACAGAGAGATTGTTGGCGACACCATCACCGAAACCATCATCTGCGAGAAGGCGCACGCCATCTTCACGGACTTGAAGGAAGAGAGCTCTGGGGGTGATGCTGGGGAGAGTTCAACCGAACCTTCCTCAGACAATTTCAAGGCATCTCGTGGCTGGTTTGAGAAATTTAAGAAACGGTCCGGGATTCATTCAGTTGTTCGCCACGGAGAGGCTGCTAGTGCGGACACAAAGGTTGCAGCTGACTTTGTCAAGAACTTTGAAAGGATCGTGCTGGAAGAAGGCTACGTAGAGCAGCAAGTGTTTAATTGTGATGAAACCGGGCTGTTTTGGAAGAAGATGCCCAGTCGAACCTACATCACTGCCGAAGAGAAGAAATTGCCTGGGCATAAGCCAATGAAGGATCGGTTGACTCTTGCCCTATGTGCCAATGCTAGCGGGGACTTTAAAGTCAACCCCTTACTGGTTTACCATTCTGAGAACCCTAGGGCCTTTAAGGCACACAACGTGGATAAGGACCAGCTTCATGTTTTCTGGCGATCCAACTCGAAGGCCTGGGTCACTAGGCAGTTCTTTGTGCAATGGGTTAACCAAGTTTTCGACCCTTCTGTGAAGTATCTTCATGAGCAGAAATTGCTTTTAAAGTGCCTGCTATGCCTTGACAATGCACCCACTCACCCCCCCCCCCGGACTTGAAGATGATATCTTCGATGAATTTAAGTTCATAAAGGTGCTGTATCTTCCACCGAATACCACCTCTATCCTCCAGCCCATGGACCAGCAAGTCATCTCGAATTTCAAGAAGCTCTACACCAAGCACCTATTGAAGCAGTGCTTTAATGTCACGCAAAGCACAAACTTAACTTTGCGGGAATTTTGGAAAAGCCACTTCAACATCGTGCACTGCTTGAAGATCATAGATCAGGCTTGGGTGGGATTAACTCGACTGACCCTCAATTCTGCATGGAAGAAGCTGTGGCCTGATGCAGTTTCTCCCCGAGATTTCGAAGGTTTTGACCCCGAACCTGATCCCGTGGTGGGTGTAGCGGAAGATGTAGAGGAATTCGTCTCCCTTGGCAAGTCCATGGGTCTGGAGGTCGACGCAGATGACGTTACGGAACTCGTCACCGAACATCACGACGAACTTACCACAGAGGAGCTCAAGGAACTCCATGCTATGTCTGAGCACATGAGTGATGACGAGGAAGGGATCGAGGAGGTAGAACATGTGTTAGGTTCGGTGCAAATAAAAGAGGTGTTAGGAAAATATCAAGACGTGGTCGACTTCATCGACAAATACCACCCAAAAAAATTGCAGGTTTGTCGTGTAGTTGCGCAGTTCGATGATGTTTGCCTAACTCACTTTCGAAACATTCTGAAAAGCCGTACCAAGCAACTATCTATCGATAGTTTCTTTAAAAAAACTACGAAGCGAACTCGTGATGAAGAGGATGGAAGTGGTTCAAAGAAAACGGCAAAGAGTGAAGCGAAAGAAATTCAAGCAATTTTAAGTGGAGAGAGTGAAAGTGATTAAAATTAATCATCAAAAAAAAAGAAAATGTAAAAAAATATAAAATATAAAAATAAAAAAAATAAATAAGCTAAGTTATGTTAAAGTTCACTTAGTGTAAGTTAGAATAAGTTACGGTAGTGTACGTTTATCGTAGTTAACCTCTCTACCGCCTCGCCGCCCGTCCGTCTCCTCTCTGCGTAGCAAGACCAACAACACCTTCGCTGGAGTTTCTAAGGTAAAGTGACGCTAAAAACCCGTTTCTTATTTATCATTTTTTGATAATTATTCTTTTTTACATGTCTATTATCTAATTTAGTGTGCATTATTCTTATGGGTAATTATATGTAGTAATTTATTAAGGAGTTATCATAGGTTTTTGGGCTCAACCACGGATTAATCCTATTTCAATGTATTCTTATGGGAAAATTCGTTTCGACATCCGAACATTTTCTACATCCGAAGTCGGTTGTGGAACGGATTAAATTCGTATGTAGAGGTACCACTGTATCTGTTTTGATGTTGTTACTGTTTTTAGAATGATTTATTGTTAATTTTTTCTCAACATTTATTTATTTCCTTATTTCCTTTCCTCACTGGGCTATTTTTTCCTATTGGAACCCTTGGGTTTACACCATCTTGGCTTTTCCAACTAGGGTTGTAGCTTGGCTAGTAATAATAATAATAATAATAATAATAATAATAATAATAATAATAATAATAATAATAATTTAGTAGCAAGCGATTGACCAATTGCATTAACATGTTGTTTATGTAAGATCATGGAGAAGATGGTCAATGCAAGACTGATGTGATACTTGGAAAAGAAGGGTATTTTTTGGGCTCAGGCCATGTCGTCCTGATGGAAGTTCCTTTAAAGTAGCTTCCTAGGGTATATTTGACTACAGTGATATTCCCATAGAATTTTACCTTAAGGTATCCAGAATTCTAACTCGTGGCGCGAATATCCTTAACTTTTACTTTTAGGGATATCGCATAATATCAGAGGACGTATTCTTGACACGCCACATAGCTATCTTCACCCTGAATAGCGTTTACGCTTCGAGAGGGAAAGTGGTAAGAAACGAAAGGGGAGCCGTTATTAAGGCACCACTCCTTACTGTTTTGAGTACCTAGATGACGTCATATCCGTCCGCCATTCCTTATCTCGTAGCGCCATTGCTCGGTGATTTTCCTGTGTTCTCTCGTTATTTTGGAAGAATTTTGGATTAATCATGCTTTCTCCAGCCTCATCTGCCTCTGCAAAGTTGAGTATTGATCTTTACATTGTATAAATGTAAGCTCTTGCCTTGTTTTAATATGAATTAAAGTTAAATTAACATTGCAAGAGCTGTTGCCTAAGCCGGAGGCGTCATGGACGCTGTCGTTCGTAATGCATGAGTCATTTAGTTAGCCAGAACGACCTTCCCGGCCTTAATAGCTTTATTATCTTTAGCTATTTAGCCTTCATTGCTAGGAAGGCTTTATATTATGCCGATGGTATTATTTCTAACTTCGGCAATTTAGGTAACTGAACCTATTGACACTAGGCTTCCTAGCCTAGGCTTTCAGTTCTAGTACTTCATGCATGATATAATAGACTTTCCTAGTGTTATAATTTTAATGAAGCTTTAGGCGAATTTTTATACATGTGAGATATATATAAATGCATAATTTCCTCTTCCAAGATAGTATACGAGAGAGTTTCGGTGATTTAGGTAATCAATTCTCACTGCCTCTAGGCTACTAGCCTAGTGGCTTTAGTATACTTTCATACATGTCCCCTATTGCTCTTATGTATCGTGTTATTCAAGTGGAGATAGATATCTCCTAGACTTTTATAGGACGATACTAGTCTCCTTCGGAGATTTAAGGGCAATCTCTCTTTCCCTCTGAGTTAGCTTAGGCTTAACCCTAGTCAGTGATGCCTTGAATTGCATTCAGGTAGAACTAGGCTAGGGTTTTCTGTCCTTTCCCTGTAACCGCAGATGCGGGGTTTTGGGTTTGGTCAGAAACTCAGAGTATTTTGTCTTTGGTCGGTAGCTGACTGGCAGGGTGAATAGCATTCCCCTGCTAGGTTAGGCTGCCGACATAGGAGGCTAGACCTCCCTAGGCCACACCCTAGGCTGAAGAATAGAATTCTTCTATTGCTTAGGAGACACCGGCACTAGATCTCTGTTCCTTTATTGTTTAGAGGTGGCGGCGAGGGTGCTGCTGACCCCTTTACTGTATTAAGCTGACCCTAGGCTTGAGAATAGAATTCTCTAGCCACATGGGATAGCTTTAATACTAGAACAGAGTTTTGTTAGGTGAGGTAGGACAGGCTATGCTGCCGGCTCCTTCCACACCTTATAGGACCCTCACCCCTCCCCATTCTATCCTTTAGTGATGGCCTAGCCATCACAAACTCTTGGCCATTGTCCTACAATCAACCCGATTGCCGGCAGGTTGTGGGACTAGCTCGGGTTTTCTGTCTGTAGCTCGGCTGTGCCGGTTGCCGGCAGAAGTCCCTTTACTGTAGAGTGCTCTTCAGCCCTCTCTTTGACTGCCATTCATAAACTTTGCCGGCAGGGACCGGCAATGTTATGGATGGGTGGAAGCTTGAAATGATACATTCTCCCCTTCCATTTGAACCCTCATTCTGGATAGAAGGTGGTAAGGCAGAGCTGTTACACAATCCTTCAATCCATGCTTTCTCTCTCTCTCTATTGGCTAGTACCACTGGGTCCTAACCTGCCGGCAGCCTACCGCCGGGTATAATACCTAATCGCTAGCTGGCATAGACTGCCGACAGCCGGCGATCCTCCGGCGGCCGGCGACCCACCGGCGGCCGGCGACCCACCGGCGGCCGGCGACCCACCGGCGGCCGGCGACCCACCGGCGGCCGGCGACCCACCGGCGGCCGGCGACCCACCGGCGGCCGGCGACCCACCGGCAGCCAGCGGACTGCCGCCCATTACCCCAGAAGACAATACATCTTCTGAACTGTACCCAGGTGCTAGCCTGCCGGCGGGTACTACGGTATATGATTATACAGTAGCCAGTATAATTGCAATATAGATCATACTGCAAACAGAAAACTACAGTATAGATTATACGGTAGCCAAAAAATTTCTTCCAACATACTCTGTGTTGTCATGTGCAGCCTGTTGTTGAGACCATATAATATAAAGAAAGTAAATTCTTTCTATAACCTATTAGTGATCACTGATAACAATCCCCAATATTAAAACGTCTGGAAGCAGCTGGTGTTAAGTTACACTTACCTATCCTTATAGGATAGAAATCTTCCAATGGTTTTCTAGAATAGAATTACCCAAAGTTTTAATTTTGAGGGAGGTCACAGCAATCTGCTGGGCAGGAAGCACATGTATATGTCTTTCCTTTTTCATTTCTAGCTTATCTATCCTAAGCTTCATGCAAAGACAATATATTGTATACTTAATCTTGTGAGATTATTCACCGTATACTCATTGTATTTTCCTCTCTTTATAGGAGGACCAACCCAAGTGTGGGAGCATGTTCTGATATGTCCGCAGCAAGAACTTCTGTGGCCATGAGATGTACAGGACGCACGCACGCTGTGCTGTTACCAAGGGAGCTCTGAAGTATTGGGGCCCCCAGGTATGTAATATCTGTAAGAACTTGGTTAATGAGGCTTTCGACGACCCTAAGTCAGCGGAATCAAGGGATGCAGCAAGGGAGAAGCTGCGTAAATGGGTCCGCGGTTTTCAGAAGAACACCACGGGGCCTTACCTTCCAAATGAGAAGATGCGGGCCTATCTTTTCCCTAGGGCATCTAAAGATGCGGTTATCCCTCAGCCTCACCCAGAAATCCCCTGCGTCCAGATCCCAGTAGAGTCTGATGTCTCGGACGCAATGAAAGACATCCAACTTGACGACAGGATGTCAGAAGTGTCAGAGGGCACTGAAAAGGACCTTCTTGCAGAAGGTCAGGAAGAGGAGTCGACCATGGCTCCTGATACCGAGGAGGAAGAGGCCGAAACAGTTTCGGTCTCATCGATTCCTGCCCCAGAACCTGTTCCCTCGACGTCATCTGCTCCCCCATCGGATGACATAGGGAAGACTTTGTTGTCAATTATGACGTTGGTGCATCAGATCCAGAAGCAAAATGCTGAGAAGGAAGCTGCGTTAAGGTTGGAGACACGCCAACTTGCAGCATCCCGTGGGTCTCAAAAGAGACTTAATGTAAAGGATCTTCCTACGTGCTCGGATGTGAATCCGTGGAGGCATACTGAGTACATGCCAATGACAACGGGAAAGATCTACATTTATGAGAAGCTAGGTTCAGTCCCCATTGAAGATGTGGAATTCTGGCCCAGCTTGGAGGCTTACCCAAACTCCTCGTCCGTCTGAAGGCAGAGCCAGCTTCTAAGGAGGAGACAGAGCCAAAAGAGGTCATAGTTTTTTACCATGCCAAAGCACAGGCTTTGCTGACGAGCACCTTGAAGGAGAGGGCCTTCACTAACTCAAAGGTGCCGGCTCTGAGCAAGAAGCATCCCTCCTTTGTTGCTTCATCTTCCTGGGCCTTCCCCTTTATGGAAAAATGGTACAAGGCTGCTTTAAAGGTGATCAAAGCAGGGAAACCTTGTCCTACACTCGACAAGTGTAAGCCGTTATCCCTAGCTTTACCTTTGGACCAGAAGGACTGGAAGGATGTACATCTTGCCTTCTCAGTCGGGAAGTTAGAGGCTATTATTGCCGGACGCCAGTTCGGCGAGGACCTCCCTAAGTTGTCAGAGTTTCTCCTGCGCAGAGAGCAGGAGACTAAAGAAAGACTTGCTGCCTCTATGTCTCTCCAAACTATCCTAGAGACAATGGCAAGCGATCCCCAGAATCCAGATATGTTTATGGTGGCAACACATCTGGCGACTGTTACTAAGGACCTGTATGGCTTCATCAAAGCTAGAAGGGCTTGCAGAGAGTTCGTGTTCGCCTCGGGTGCGGTGAGACATGGACCGAGGAAGCTAATATCATCCAGTATCTGGGAAAAGGACCTTTTCCCAAATGAAGTGGTCAAGGAAGTAGTTGACAAAGCCGCCACGGAGAATAGGAACCTTTTCCAGAAGTGGGGCTTGTCAATGAAGAGGAAGTCTTCCTCGGATGAGGGTGCCCAACCTAAGAGGAAGACAAAGAGGCTAAGGGCGCCCTCTCGCCCCCCTAGACAACAACAATTTCCCGCGGCCGCGGTGCCCCAGGTGGTAGCACAACCACCTACTACATACCAGTTGGTACCCCAGCAAATGGCGACATAGTCGCCAGCCTTTACCCCGGCTTTTGAGAGGCAGTCTACTACCTTTCGGCCGAAAGCTAGAGAATCATTCAGAGGCTCCTCTAGACGCCCCTCAAAAGGCAGAGGTAATAAAGGTGGATGCGGCCAAGGAAGCAAGTCCTCTGGTCAACAATCCAAGTGAGATGCTTGTGGTAGGAGGAAGACTATTCTCTTTCCGGGATCGCTGGACCTTCGATCCCTGGGCCCACAGCCTAATCAAGAACGGACTGGGTGGGAGCTGGAATGTAGCTCCACCATCTTTCCCTCTATTCTTCCAACACTCAACCCCCGTTCGGGAAGAATATGTCCAAGAACTCTTGGACAAGAGAGTAATAAAGAGGGCAAAGTCCATCAAATTCCAAGGAAGGCTGTTTTGTGTTCCAAAGAAGGACTCAGACTTGTCGCCACTCAAGTTCATAGTAAACTACAAGTTCAGAATGTTAACCCTTCAACACATAAGGACCCTGTTGCCCAAGAAGGCATACACAGTCTCCATAGACATGGCAGACGCCTATTGGCATATCCCAATCAATCGCCAAATTTCCTCCTACCTAGGATTCAAGCTACAGAAGAAACAATATGTCTTCAGAGCTATGCCCTTCGGACTAAACATAGCCCCAAGGATCTTCACGAAGCTTGCAAACGCAGTCGTTCATCAACTACGCCTAAAAGGAGTTCAGGTAGTGGTCTACCTGGACGATTGGCTGGTGTGGGCAGCATCCGAAACGGAATGCATGCAAGCCTCCAAGACAGTGATCCAGTTCCTGGAACATCTGGGATTCAAGATCAATGCCAAAAAGGCTCGACTTTCTCCAGCTCAAAAGTTTCAATGGCTCGGAATTCATTGGAATTTACAGTCACACCGCCTCTCCATTCCATCAAAGAAGAGGAGAGAGATAGCGGGATCTGTCAAGAGACTTCTAAAATCCGATCAGATTTCAAGACCCCAACAGGAGAGTGCTGGGCTCCCTTCAGTTAGCATCAGTGACAGACCCAGTGCTAAGAGCACAATTAAAGGATGCAACAGGAGTCTGGAGAAGATACACATCAAACGCTCGAAGAGATCTAAGAAGACCGATAACGACTCGTCTGCGATCACTTCTCAAGCCGTGGTCGGAGGCCAAGCACCTAAGGAAATCTGTGCTCTTACAACCACCTCCACCTTCAGTCATCATTCACACGGACCCCTCAAAGGAAGGATGGGGAGGTCACTCTCACCATCGGAAAGTCCAAGGGACTTGGTCCTCTCTACTCAAGACCTTCCATATCAACATTCTGGAAGCCATGGCAGTTTTTCTAACTCTGAAGAAACTGAATCCTCACTGCTCGACCCACTTAAGACTGGTTCTAGACAGCGAAGTGATAATGAGATGTCTGAATTGACAAGGCTCGAGATTGCCCCAAATCAACCAAGTGGCGTTGGCCATCTTCCGTTTGGCGGAAAAGAAGAGATGGCACTTATCAGCAGTTCACCTCCAAGAGTTCCGCAATGTGACGGCAAACGCTTTATCCAGGCTTACACCGATAGAGTCAGAATGGTCCCTAGACGCAGGATCATTCTCCTTCATCTTACGTCGAGTCCTAGAACTGCAAATTGACCTCTTCGCGACGAGCGACAACAAGAAGCTACCTCGTTATGTGGCCCCATACAAGGACCCTCTAGCGGAAGCAGTGGACGCGATGTCCCTAGATTAGAACAGATGGTCCAGGATTTACCTGTTCCCTCCACCCAATCTTCTGTTGAAAGTCCTCAACAAACTGAGATCCTTTCAGGGAACGGCAGCTATAGTGGCTCACAAGTGGCCGAACAGCATCTGGTATCCTCTAATATTGGAACTGCGACTGAAGTTGGTCCTGTTGCCGGACCCAGTTCTGACTCAACAGATCAGATTTGACCTGGAACAACTATACTCAGCTTCGAGCTTTTGCTCAGAGAGTTTATGCCTCAACTGAAAAGGAGTACAATTTAACCATAAAAGAAACACTTTCTGGTACAACTCAGGAACATAAATGGTGGTCTACCCTTAAATCTGCACTCTTTGGTGTAGATGCATCAGTTCCTCCTTTACTTAAACCAGATGGCTCAGTCACTCACTGTCCAAAGGAAAAGGCAACCCTTTTGGCTGATGTTTTTGACAGTAAACAGAGTAATGAAAAACTTGAACTTCCTCATTCCTGTTTTCCTGAGGCTAAACTAACTAGTTTAGCTTTTCGATCTCGTGAGATTAAAGCTCTGTTGATGGACCTTGATGCTTATGGAGGTGTAGACCCAAATGGTATTTTTCCTTTGTTTTTTATAAAGACAGCAGATTTCTTAGCTCCAAAGTTATCTGTTATTTTGCGCAAGTTAGCAAGAAGAGGAGCTTTTAGCACTAGTTGGAGAATTGGTAATGTTACTCCTCTATGTAAATGTGTTTGTGGTAGCTCAAGTCCCACTGATTACCGCCCAATTTCCATAACTCCCATATTATCTAAAGTTTTTGAACGTCTTCTGGCAAAACGTCTTAATAGGTTTGCTGAAGGTAATCATCTACTCCCTAGTTTGCAATTTGGTTTTCGTAAAGGCCTTGGAGCATGTGATGCCCTTCTTACAATCTCCAATGCTGTACAGAAATCCCTTGATTGTGGTCGGGAAGTTCGTATGATTGGCCTTGATTTTAGTGCTGCCTTTGACCGTGTTAATCATGAGGCCCTTGTTTTCAAACTGAAACTGTTGGGAGTGGGTGGGTCGTTTCTTAGCATTATTATTGATTTTTTAAGTAATAGATCTCAAAGAGTTGTTGTTGATGGGCACCATAGTGATTATAGGAATGTGATATCTGGTGTTCCACAGGGTAGTGTTCTTGGCCCATTACTTTTCATACTATATACACATGACATGTGGTTTGGCCTAGAAAACAAGCTTGTTGCATATGCAGATGATGCTACTCTCTTTGCATCAATTCCATACCCTGAATGTAGATCTAGGGTTGGTGAATCCCTTAATAGAGATTTGGCTAGAATTAGTACATGGTGCAAATTATGGGGTATGAAGTTGAATCCTAACAAAACTCAAAGTATGATTGTAAGTAGGTCAAGGACGGTGGTCCCTCAACATCCAGATCTCAGTATTGATAATGTTTCTTTAAATATGTATGACTCTTTCAAAATTTTAGGTGTGATTCTCGACAGTAAATTTACTTTTGAGAAACATATAAGGTCTGTGTCTTCTTCAATTTCACAAAAAATAGGCTTATTGAGAAAGTCTTTCAAGATTTTCGGGGATCAATCTATTCTGAAGAAGTGTTTTAATTCTTTCATTCTACCTTGTTTTGAGTATTGTTCTCCTGTCTGGTCTTCAGCTGCTGATTCTCATCTTAATTTGTTGGACAGAAACTTACGGTCTATTAAATTTCTTATTCCTGATCTAGATATTAATCTCTGGCACCGTCGTTCAATTAGTTCATTATGTATGTTGCATAAGATTTTTCACAACTCTGACCATCCTTTACATTCAGATCTCCCTGGACAATTCTATCCTGTTCGTAATACTAGGCAGGCAGTTAATTCTAATAGCCAGGCCTTCTCCATCACGAGGCTCAATACTACGCAGTACTCTAGAAGTTTTATTCCAGCTGTGACCAAGTTGTGGAATGATCTTCCTAATCGGGTGGTTGAATCAGTAGAACTTCAAAAGTTCAAAGTTGGAGCAAATGCTTTTTTGTTGACCAGGCAGACATAGTCTTTTTATAGTTTATTTATGACATATTTGTTTTTGATGTTGTTGATAGTTTATTATATGACATGTCTGTTTTGACGTTGTTTCTTATTTTAGAATGATTTATTGTTAATTTGTTCTCTTCATTTATTTATTTCCTTATTTCCTTTCCTCACTGAGCTATTTTTCCCTGTTGGAGCCCCTGGGCTTATAGCATCTTGCTTTTCCAACTAGGGTTGTAGCTTGGATAGTAATAATAATAATAATAATAAAGTGCAGAAGTCGACTGTCTTTGCTTCATCACAGAAAACCCGAAACCTTCATCTCATGATTTTCTCTCCTTAGCAGTCAAGAAAAGGTTTGGAATTTCGAGAGACAGTATAAACTTCTTAGAAGAATATAAGTCTAAATCTACCAGAAGACAATATGATTTGTCCTGGAAGAAATGGGTTGCCTTTGTCAAGGCAAAGAAGCCAAAAGAAATCTCAATAGATTTCTGCTTATCATTCTTTATTCATCTTCATGAACAAGGATTAGTAGCCAATACGATATCTACGTGTAAATCTGCCTTGACTAGACCCTAGCTGTATGCCTTCCAGGTAGACTTCTCTAATAAAATCTTTAACAAGATCCCTAAGGCCTGCGCTAAACTAAGGCCTGCAATACCTCCGAGGCCCATTTCGTGGTCGTTGGATAAGGTTCTTCATTTGGCATCAACTCTGAACAATGAAGATTGCTCTCTGAAAGATTTGACCCAAAAAGTTATATTCCTATTTGCACTAGCCTCGGGAGCCAGAGTTAGCGAAATATTGGCCCTTTTGAGAGATGAGGGCCATATTCAGTTCACGGAAAGGGGAGAACTGAATCTTTTTCCTGACCCAACGTTTCTCGCTAAAAATGAGCTACCCACCAAAAGGTGGGGTCCCTGGAGAATCTGCCCTCTGAAGGAAGATGTATCTCTATGTCCAGTAGAGTGCCTAAAGGTCTATCTTCGTAGAACTTCAGACTTTAGGGGAGGACAGCTCTTTAAGGGAGAAACTTCAGGTTCAAATTTGTCTCTGAAACAACTGAGGGCGAAGATCACCAACTTCATTCGCAGAGCGGATCCGGACAGTACACCTGCAGGTCATGATCTGAGAAAGATTGCTTCATCTCTAAATTTTTTTCCAAAATATGGATTTTGAAAGTCTTCGCTCGTATACTGGATGGAAGTCATCCAGGGTGTTTTCAAACACTATGCGAAGCAAGTGCAAGAGATCAAGAGGTTTGTGGTGGCGGCAGGTAGTGTGCTAAAACCTGCTGCTTAAAAACTTCGAGGAACAGTGAATTAATCGGGACTGTTATGTGAAGGGTGTACATGCTGACTCCCTATGGACTGTTCCAATTGTAAAAGGTGAAAGAAGCATAAAAGAATAACACGTGTACCATGTGTACTGTTACGCAATTGTGAACAGACTGTAATGACAGAAATTTGAATATGAAAATTTACAAAAATTTTCCTTTATAAGTGGCTTTAAGTGTTTTTTTTTCAAATGAAACAAGTATTTCTGATATTACTTCTATATTTATGCTAAAAAATTTTCCAATAACATTTTATAATGTACTATAAAATGCAAATTGACTTCATACTTTATTGGTTATCAATAAAATTATAATTGAATTTTCCGTCTTATTTCCCCAAAAATTCAGATAAATAGAAATGTGTTTGAGCGTTCATTGATCACCCTTTTATTTTGCATATATATAAGAGAACATCTATAAATATTTGTTCCAACAGATAGATAAACCTTCTCTATGTGTGTACACATCAGCATTTGTCAGTCTTTGATTACGACTGACTTATATACCTTGATTGTAATGCTGACTTATACAAACAATTGTTTCTACATGGTTACAAACCTGTCTGTCTTTGCATACAGCTAGCCCAGTAGACCCAGAGAGGTGTCGGTAGTTCATACATACATTTGTTCCCTTTCAAATACAAACTCTGATTGAAAAGGTATATGGTGAGACCAGTATACCTGTTTGTTTGCTAGGTTGTTCATATGAAATATGCAATCCTCGAGACTTTTTCTAGAGTTTTGGCATGACTCTTCCCTGTAGGGGGCAGGAAGCACTAACATAGTTCATGATTAGTTGAAATGATGTATAACAGTAACATCATACGTCTCTAAGTCTAAATGACCAAGGAAAGCCTGTGTTGAGGTTAAGGTACTATTAGAAAATCCACAGATACATTAATGGTCTGGTAAACTTCCATCAGGACGACATAGCCTGAGCCCAAAAAACAGATTTTAAGCGACGCGAAAAATCTATTTTTTGGTGAGATAGCCATGTCGTCCTGATGGACCTGCCCTCCTTTTTATGAAAGGGCTGGAAGAATCCCTCCCGAAAGTACTGTATCTGTAGCACCTCGCTTAACGCTACAAGGAATAAAGATGGCGGACGGATATGACGTCATCTAGGTACTCAAAACAGTAAGGAGTGGTGCCTTAATAACGGCTCCCCTTTCGTTTCTTGCCACTTTCCCTCTCGAAGCGTAAACGCTATTCTGGGTGAAGATAGCTATGTGGCGTGTCAAGAATACGTCCTCTGATATTATGCGATATCCCTAAAACTAAAAGTTCGGGATATTCACGCCAGGAGTTAGAATTATGGATACCTTAAGGTAAAATTCTCTGGGAATATCACTGTAGTCAAATATACCCTCGGAAGCTACTTTAAAGGAACTTCCATCAGGACAACATGGCTATCACACCCAAAAATAGCTTTTTCGCTTCGCTCAAAATCCATTTTATCAGCCATCCTGTGTGGATTTAGAAAAATGCACTCAACGACTGATGTGTTCATACGAGTTGAGTTCTCTATTTATGAAGCCTTTACTTCTAAACAGCACCATGTAACAGTCTTTTTTACCATTAAAAGGCATATGACACTGCATGGAGATATGGTATACTTAAAGCCATTCATGATTTGAGATTACGAGAAGAGCTACCATTGTTCATTCAATCATTTATTTCGTATAGATTTTTTCAAGTTAGAGTGCGGGAAAACCTATCAGAGAGGAAATGTCAGGAAGGAGTTCCCCAGGGTAGTGTGCTAAATGTACCCTTATTTGCATGAGCCATTAAAGGGATAACCTTTATCATTCTTCAAGGTATTCTCTCAACACTGTTTGTAGATGATCTCTCCTTATCATTTGCTGGAGCTAGAATGGCAATGGTTGAGAGATACCTACAACTCACAATTGATAAAATTTTTCAGTGGGCTGATACGGATGGGTTTAAGT
This sequence comes from Palaemon carinicauda, assembly GCF_036898095.1. Classification (NCBI taxonomy): domain Eukaryota; kingdom Metazoa; phylum Arthropoda; class Malacostraca; order Decapoda; family Palaemonidae; genus Palaemon; species Palaemon carinicauda. The sequence goes on from NC_090756.1 coordinate 73,774,849, forward strand.
TTCGACAAGCAAAACTACTGTTGTCCTTTTTTGTCGTATTCGGGGAGTACATCCAGACCTTGATATATACATCAAAGGTCAAAGGATCCCATATGTAAGAGAAGCTAGATTTCTAGGGTTGATATTTCATTGTAGGCTTACATGGGTTCCTCACTTGAAAGTCTTGAAAGTAAAATGTCTTGAGGCTTCGAATCTTTTGAAAGTTATATCCCATAAATCATGGGGTGAAGACTGCAAAGTTTTGAAGTTATACAAGGCCTTAGGTTAGGGTGTGAAATATACTCCTCAGCCATTCCAAGCCGACTAAAGATTTTAGATTCTTTACACCATGCTGGTATCAGATTATCCCCTAGGAGCCTTTAGAACTTCGCCTATCCCAAGCCTCCTTTTTGACACTGGAGAATCAACTTAAGACCTTTACCGGAAGTCTTTTATTGTTTGATGTTGGTTTGGGTTACAAAGACTTTCTAATTCTTTAGCCTGTCAGACTGCAAACCTTGTAAGGCATTGTAGATAATTTGAGTTGCACCCATTTTCTCCTCAACCATATGTTTTTTTGGATAAAAACTTTAGTGGATAGTCTAAATATAGGTAGAAATAAAGTGCTCCCATGTAGTATATCATCAAACTCTCCATGGAAATTACTGGAGATATCTTTTTGTAAATATTTTATTGGTATAAAAAAGAGTGTGATTGACCTAGAAACCAGGGCACTCTTAATTCAACATGTTGAAGAACATTGAGATACCACTTTTATATATACTGATGGCTCCAAATGTGATGTTGGATTTGGAGTAAATAGTAGTGCTTTTAATTGTAGAGGTTGCACTTCCTCAAGTACAGTATCCTCTATATATACTGCCGAACTATATGGCATACTAACCGCTATTGAGAAAATAGTGTGAAAATATGAGGTCAATTTTACAATTTTTAGTGAGACAAGAAGTGTCCAAGCTTTAGAAGTTTTCAATTCCAATAACCCTTTAGTTTTAAAGATTTTAGAGTGGCTTTTTATTATTGGACTGGGGTATAACAGTTCGATATAATATATTGGGTTCTAGCACACATAGTTGTGTCTAGAAATGAGAGGGCAGATTTATTGGTAAAGAATGGTGCAGCTGAGTTGTTACCAAAAAGGTATGCCATTCATTGTAATGATTTTTTACCTAGCATTAAGAATTTGGTTTATAATAATTGGGAACAACATTGGGATAATTTACTTCAAAATAAAATGAGAGAAATAATGAATGTTATATTCCCCTGGAGATAACATGATGCCTCGAAAGTGGGGGACTACTCTATCGTCTCTGCATTGGTCACACTTGGTTGACATGAATTTCTGCCAAATGGCCAACACCAACTGTATTGCGACGACTGTTTGGTACCTTTGACAGTGAGGCATTTGTAGACCGAATGCCCCAATTATAGCAACTTAGGAAATAGATATCTGTTTGAGGCTCAATATGGGGATGGTAGGTTCATCCTTGCTAAGATTTTTAGCCTTGATGTGTCCTACTATGCGAGCAGCATTTTTAGATTTATTTCGTAACAGGTCTTCTGAAAACTTTTCAAATTTTATAAGGACATCTTAACTTTTATGGTAGTAATTGAATATTTTTTCATTCTTTATATATACAGTAATAAATGATATCGGCATCAATGACCTTAGATGTCAGGATGCCAGAAAACTTTATATTAAACAATCAATCAATCAATAGCCTGAACTAGTGGGTTGTCCTAGTACTGTACTATATGAGTCTGTGCTTTGCATATTGATACTCTATCTCTGGAGTATGAACAAAAATATTTATTTGGTATTTAATGTCATATTAGATTCCCTGTTCAGGCTTTTAACAGGAAATTCCCTAAGGACCACACTGCGCCCCTGCAATAAAATAGGGTTTTCATTGGTCAAAACTCTTTATCAATTGTTTGCATTAGAAATCAGAGGCTACAGGTATGCCTTTGCCCTGGTGTTCTAGAGCATGAGCAAAGATGTAAGTGTTTTTTTAATTACAAAGGCTGTGCCAGAGCTTTGGGATAGAGGCCCTTCCCTGAAACCTCTAGCCTTTCTTCATTCTGATATGTTTCCTTAGTCCTTATTCATCTGCCATGTTCTGCTTGTGAATCTCTGAAAGATTTTTTCCTAAAGGAAATAACCATCAAGACTGCCCCTAATAGCATTAGCCTCTGTGAGATGTGTTAATGAGTTACACTCCTTTTCAAGCTAGGTTGCACACTCTAGGAATTGGTGCTGCATTAGTCCTTCATATATCCCAGATTTTTTACCAAAACACACAGCATTTTCTAGTGTGTACCCTTCTCCTATGTTGGTTATTTCTGCTACCTATTATCTTTAGGAATAAGAAAGATTTGCTTTTATCCCAATTAGAACCTTAAGGCCTTATATATGGAATATCAAAACTTTTAAAAAGGAGGGGTTAGGGAGGTCGTGGCTGTTTTGAACTATCTGTGCATGTATACTGAAAACTCTTAAAGACATTTCCTACTGATAAACACAAGCCACTATCATGGCATATAATGAGACTTTGGAAGTATGGGTAATGATTATGAGTTATCAGTCATGAAATTATGGCATTGCCTAATTCATTGTCCTGAAGTTAATATCAGTGTTGACTCAATTGTAAATTTCATGTCATGGTAGTTTCCTTCTATCTTCTACTTTAGTCAGGTTTCATGTAAGATATCTGACACAAGTGATTTAGTTCTTTTTTTCTGTGTGACTTGTTATTGCTTCTGGTCATATTATACATCCCACCCAGGATAATTGGACTCTTACACTTTTCTCTACATCTTCATGACCTTTTACAATGCAGTATTTTAATGGAAACTATTGTTAATTTCCTCTGTGTTATGGAGGAGGTAAGTGAATTTTCAGGTTCCTTATTGTTGTTATTCTTCTGAATGGTAAGAAATGTCCTTACCTTTGAGGATCCTTTCTGTTTTAGGACCTTTGGTAGATCCGTGCCTCTAGATCACTAGATATTTGGAGCACATTTGTTGAATATACGATTACTGGTAAGAGTTAGCTCACCTAAGTAGATGAATATGATTGTGTAATGAAATAAAAGATATGAAAAGTAACTTTATTTTTATATACAAACAACATTTTACATAATTGTTCCGTAACTGAAATACAAACCACGCTATTTAATATGGGTAATTACTTTCGGCGTAGCTGAAATGACAAGCCATTAGAATTTTAACGAGGGTTTACTACCGCTAGTTAGCGGGGGGTAGGGAGGGGTAGCTTGCTACCCCCCCCCACACACACGTGCTGAGTTCACTTTGTTCTCGGCTCGGGTGCTAGACGGACGTGTCCGCTATCACCCTCGCCTACGCTGACAGCCATTAATCTTTGTTTGCTTTTTTTTTTTGACAGAGTGTTTGGAAGTTGGCAAGTGTCCCGGCTTTCCTGACCGCCCTTTTGGAACTTATATGTCGGCGGTCGACACGGACCTACACACCTTATGTCCTTTCTGTAGGGGCCAACGGTGTGATAGAGATAATGTATGTGGTAAGTGCAGGGAGTGGTCTTCCTCCCAGTGGGAGAGGCTTTCCCGGCACTGGAAGAAGTCCAGGCAGGATATTTCTCCTTCAAGGGCTTCCTTGAAGAGAGAAAATCCCAAGGACTTTTCCTCCGTAGCCCAAACCTCCTCTGAAGCTCCCACTCGATCGGTTTCTTCCGAGAGGCCGTCGAGTGGTAGCGTAGGCCGCATTTCTGTTGACCGATCTCGGGGTTTGGGAGAGGGAGTTGCCTCCCATAGCGAGGCAGCTCCCCCCCCTCCCCCCGGGGGAGGATTTAAGTATATCATCTAATGTAAATGTTTCTAATAATGATCTGTTACAACTTCGGGCTTCCTTGGGGCTTCAGGGCTCGCCCTCCAAGGAAGCCCTGTTTAACATAATCAGGTTAGGAGCAGCTGTCAAACACTCGCCGACTTTAGCAGAGGTGGATCCTCTGTCTATCGTCGACGTTGTTGTGGCAGAGGCTTCTGATGAGTTATTTCAAACCTCTGCTCCTGTAGTTGCTGATGTAGCTGAAGGCTTAGTTCCCCCTCCGAACATCCTTCGAGGGAGGAACTAAGTCCAACGGTCTCTCCTGCAGGTGATTCTCCCCCTCGGGGGAGTTCACTGACAGAGACTCCTCTTCGGAGGACTGCTGACAGTCAGCCTGCTGCCCCCAGAGGGCGTATAAGGCGATAAGCTTGCCTTCCCCTCCGCTGTAGAGGCCTTCCTTCACCTCACAACGGTGTTAGGAGTCGCCTCTTCGGTTCGTCATTGCCGCAGTCCGCCGCAGAGGAACCTCGCCGTTGTTCACCGACCGTTATAGCTGCATCTCTGGACCTCTTCGCAGATCGTTCGCGATCTCCTCCTCCTGCCAGACCTGCTGACCTTCCGTCACCTTTCCTGGCCGCTGATGCGCTGTGGGCGCCCACGCATCCTGTTATCAAACGGGCAACGGTCCCTTCGGGGCAAAAGGGACTTTTTCACGTTGTGTCAAAGTCCCTTAAGCGCCAGGTTACCCCCGCGCGCCAATGTTCTCCTGCGCGCCAGCGTGCAATTGCGCGCAAGTGCTCTCCAGCTGCTGTTCTGGAGACAACGCACCAACGAGCACCAGTTCCAGAGACAACGCGCCAGCGTTCATCTGCGCGCCAGCGCTCACCTGCGCGCTAGCGCTCACCTGCGCGCCAACGATCTCCTGTGCGCCAGCGCTCACCTGCTCGCCAGCGTGCCGCTGCGCGCCCTCACCCTAATACGCGCCTTGCGCGCCCATGATCTCCTGCGCGCCAGCGCTCGCCTGCGCGCTAACGATCTCCTTTGCGCCCATGATCTTTGGATCTGGGCGTAGGAGGGAAGATACCTTCTTCCCCTGCTCGCCAGCGCTCTCCAACGCGCCAGCAAACACTGACGCGCCATCAGACCCCGCCTGCTCGCCAACCTTCACCTACATGCCATTGCACGCCCTGCGCGTTCTCCAGTTGCCGATGTGCGCCCTCTTATGCGCCCGCGCGCAAGGGATATATCCCCTGCGCGCGCGCCCAACGTTATCACCCTCACGGGCTCATCGGGATCCGGCGCGTCTACGCACGCGCAAGCAATCGCCTCCGCGTGTGCGAACGCCTGTCCAACCTACTGCATGCCATCGATCACCTGCACGCCCTCGCCTGCGCGCCATCGCCCGCGCGCCATCGCTCACCCGCCATCGCTCGCCCGCACGCCCACCCGCACCCTCGCCATCGCCTCTGCGCGCCCGCGCGCGACCCAGGCAAAATCCCATCGCGCAACCGCCAGCGCGACCACCAGCGCGACCACCAGCGCGATTCTCAGCGGGATTCCCAGCGCGATCCCACGCGCGTGGCTGCAGGACCACGCGCGACCAGGTCTTCGTCATCATGTCCCCCCCCCCGGAAGCGCAGACCAGCGCGCTCGCCGGAGGGAGGGATAACGCCGGATAGGTCCAGGAACTTTCCTTCTTCTTCTTTTCAGGAAGACCCTGTTGTGGTTTCTACTCCTAGGGATTGAACGATCCCCTTCCCTCCAGAGGGATTCTCTGACTGCGCTGCTGTCAGTAAGCAGTCTTGGTTTGGGTCCCTTGTCAGAGCTGTCATGCAGGCCTTTAAGCCCGCTTTCTCTGAGCTGGGCCTCAAATCAGCGGCAGTTTCAACCCCCCTGAAGAGGAAGAGAGGAGTAGAGGACGTGGTGACTTCTCTAAGGGCTAGGCTGGATCCTCGGAAGTCTTTGAGGAAGGCTCCCTCCCCCCCCCAGACTTTCTCTCCTTCCCCTTCGGACGAGTATTTCCCGTCCTCGGGATTCACGTGAGGTGAGTCGTTCTCCCATCGCACCAATGGGAGAAACCCCACCTCGCGTAGAGAAGTGTGCTCGGGTAGGGGTGGAGAAGAGCCTCCTGCCATCGCTGTTGGAGTCCTGTACCCCTCCCAGGAGGGAGTCGAAGGACTCTAAGACTGTCCCAAAGTCGTCCTCGAGGATAAGACCAGAGCCAGCCAAACCTGCGGAGAACGTCCATGAGTCCCCTCAAAGAAGAGCCTTTGGGGACAGGAAACTTTGCTGCTAGCCCTTCAGGAGGAGAGCTACAGGAGTCCGAGCATGCGTTCTGGCAGGTTCTGACCCTGATGAGGAATCTCAACGGGTTCGTGGATCCTGAGATTCCCCCTCGAGAGGGCAAGGACACGATCCTGGACCGAGTCTTCGGTACTCAAAAACCCCCTAAGGCCAGCGCGGCTTTGCCTTGGTCCCAAGGGATTAAGAGTGCCAGAGATAAGGTTGAGGGCCAGCTCTCCGAGCTTGCCTCCTCCAGCCATTCCAGCGCCGGCAATAAACTCCTCCCGCCTCCTCGTGTCCATCAGAGGAGGTACTTTGAGATCATGGAGGAGTCTTGTTTAGCTCTTCCCTTACACCACTCTGTGGAAGAGCTTACCAGGGGAGTCCCTCTAGAGAGACTCTCCAACCGGCAAGTGTCTTTCTCGGCTACAGAGATCCTCAGTCAGGAGAAGGTGGCGAAGTGTGCCATGTAGGCAACTTCGTGGCTGGACATCTGGCTAGGGTCTCTCGGCATCTTGTTACGATCCGAGGACCTGTCCAAGGAGAGTACCAGGAAGGCCTTGGAGACTTTCCTTCTTTCAGGCACTCGTACCATCGAGTTTCTAGCCCACCAAGTCTCGAACTTGTGGGCTAATTCCATCTTGAAGCGTCGAGATGCGGTGTCTGAGAGATTCCACACGAAGGTCCCCAGCACCGAGGTCAGCATGCTCAGACATTTTTCCATCTTGGGGAGGAATTTGTTTGAGCCTAAAGACGTGGAACAGGCGGCTGAGAGGTAGAGGAAGTCCAACCAGGACTCTCTCCTACATAGGGCTCTTACATCGAAGCCCTATAAACCTCCAGCACCTCAAGAACCTCGCCCATCCAAGACAACGAAACCGGCAGTGGCAGCAAAGGCAACGGTGTCGAAGCCCTTTCCTATCAAAGACAGGAAAGGGAAAAAGTCCTCCAGGGGAGGGAAATATCCTAGAGAGAGTGGCCGAGGCCGCAAACGCTAGGATTGGCAGTCCCCCAGCATGTCCACCAGTGGGGGATGCCTACAAAGTTGCGCGATAGTGGGGGATGCCTACAAAGTTGCGCGATAGTGGGGGATGCCTACAAAGTTGCGCGATAGTGGGGGATGCCTACAAAGTTGCGCGATAGTGGGGGATGCCTACAAAGTTGCGCGATAGTGGGGGATGCCTACAAAGTTGCGCGATAGTGGGGGATGCCTACAAAGTTGCGCGATAGTGGGGGATGCCTACAAAGTTGCGCGATAGTGGGGGATGCCTACAAAGTTGCGCGATCAGGTGGCAGCAACTCGGGGCCGATTCCTGGACGATTTCCGTAATCAGTCAGGGATATCGCGTCCCGTTCACAACATCTCTACCTCCCCTGACAGCGAATCCAGTGTCGTTGAGCTCCCTTGCCATGGCATCGGCAAGCGGGCAAGCCCGTCGGGCAGAAGTCGAGACCATGTTGAAGAATGGCGCTCTCCAAGAGGTCGTCGACGGGTCCCCGGGCTTCTTCAGACAACTCTTTCTTGTAAGGAAGGCGTCTGGAGGCTGGAGACCAGTCATCGACCTCTCAGCTCTGAACAGGTTTGTCAAGCAGACCCCGTTCAACAAGGAGACGGCAGACATGGTCAGACTTGCAGTGAGACCGCAAGACTTCATGTGTACACTGGACCTGAAGGACGCGTACTTCCAGATCCCAGTCCATCCGTCTTCAAGGAAGTACTTAAGATTCAGTCTAGACAACAAGATCTACCAGTTCAAGGTGCTGTGTTTCTGTCTCTCCACATCACCTCAGGTTTTCAGCAGAGTGTTCACCCTGATATCATCATGGGCACACAGGATTGGCATCCGTCTCCTCCGTTATCTGGACGACTGGCTGATCCTAGCAGACTCGGAGTCGACCCTTCTTCGACACCGAGACAAACTTGTGGGACTTTGCCAAGATCTGGGGATCATGGTAAATCTCGAGAAGTCTTCTCTGCTTCCTACTCAAAGACTGGTATATCTAGGCATGATCTTAGACACCAATCTCCACAAAGCCTTCCCATCAGACGACAGGATAGCAAGGCTGAGGAGGGTCGCGAATCCTTTCCTCAGACGAGACAAACTCCCAGCCCAATCATGGTCACGTCTCCTCGGTCACCTGTCATCCTTGGCTCGTTTAGTTCCCAATGGTCGCCTCAGAATGAAATCTCTGCAATGGCGACTCAAGTCTTGGTGGAATCAAGGACACGATTCCCCGGACGTCATGGTCCCTATGGGTCCTGAGGAACGGACTGACCTTCAGTGGTGGGTGACAGACGAGAACCTACGAAAGGGAGTGGATCTTCTCGTCCTCCTCCCGGATTTGATGCTGTTCTCGGACGCCTCAAAGAAAGGGTGGGGGACCACGTTCTGAACCACAGGACCTCAGGCCTGTGGTCAGAATCAGAAAGGTGCCTCCATATAAATCTGCTAGAAAATGAAGGCCGTATTCCTGGCCCTTCAACAGTTCCAACAATACCTGGCGGGTCACTCTGTGGTGGTGATGAGCGACAACACCACAGTAGTGGCTTACATCAACAAGCAGGGAGGTACCTTTTCGGAGCAGCTATCCCATCTTACAGTAGAGATACTGAGATGGACCGAAGTCCACTCGATTCCACTATTGGCTCGCTTCATTCCAGGTAAGAGGAATGAGCTCGCCGACAGTCTGAGCAGGGCGTCTCACATAGTGAGTACCGAGTGGTCTTTGGATCGTCTAGTAGCCAACAAAGTCCTGACTTTGTGGGGCTCCCTGACTGTGGATCTGTTCGCTACAGCGTTGAACTTCAAGCTCCCGCTGTACTGCTACCCAGTCCCGGATCCCAAGGCACTCTGGCAAGATGCCTTCCAACAACGGTGGGACAACATCGACGTGTACGCCTTTCCCCCATTCTGTCTGATGAGGAGGGTACTCAACAAGACCAGAATATCGGTCAATCTCTCGATGACCCTTATAGCTCCGCTATGGCATCACGCGAAATGATTTCCAGACCTTCTGCAACTCCTAATGGAACTCCCGAGAGAACTCCCTCCATGACATGAGCTACTCAAACAACCACATGCCAACATCTTTCACAAGGCCGTAGCTTCGCTTCGGCTTCACACCTGGAGACTATCCAGCATCTCATCGCAGAGAGAGGATTTTCGCAGCAAGTTGCGAAAAGGATGTCTGGACACCTGCGAAAGTCATCCGCAGGGGTCTACCAGGCAAAGTAGAGAGTTTTCTGTGGTTGGTGTTGTGGAAGGGGGTATCTCTCCACTCGATGCCGCTATTCCAGCAATAGCGAGTTCTTCGTGTATTTGCGAGAAGAAATGTGCCTTTCAGTCTCGGCAGTGAAAGGCTATCGCTCAGCCTTAAGTCTTGTCTTCAGGCTCAAAGGAGTGGAGATTTCTTCTTCGCTGGAACTTTCCCTACTCATACGAAGTTATGAACTTGCCTGCCCTCAGTCGGAAGTGAGACCTCCTCCATGGAACGTGGTTCGAGTACTCAGGTCTCTTAAGAGACCTCCCTTCGAACCATTACGCCAGGCTTCAGATCGCCACCTAACTTGGAAGACGGTGTTCCTACTTGCTTTGGCTTCGGCCAAGCGAGTTGGTGAACTTCATGGTCTCTCGTATGACATCGCCCATTCAAGGGGATGTGGGGAGGTAACATTCAGATTCGTCCCTGAGTTTGTTGCTAAGACTCAGAATCCGGAAGTGCCAGACCCTCGGTTTGACTCTTTCCGTATTTCGAGTCTTCGTTCTGTAACAGATGACCCAGACCATCTCCTACTGTGCCCAGTAAGGAGTCTGAGGCTCTATCTTAAGAGAACAGCTGCAGTTCTTCCTCACGTGCAAGCATTGTTTGTAAGCAGTGGGAGGATTAAGAGAAGGGTCAACAAGAACACCATCTTGGCATGGATTCGTAGGGTAATCCATCTGTCCCTGAATCCCGACCCTCCTCCGTCACGTCGCCCAAGGGCACATGATGTCAGGGGCATAGCTACGTCCCTGGCCTTCAAAAAGAAGTACTCAGTGATGCAGGTTCTACAAGCAGGGGTGTGGAAGCATCAGACGACCTTCACAGCCCACTACCTGCAAGACGTGACCCACAGGAGGCTCGATACGTTCTCTATCGGCCCTGTGGTTGCTGCACAACAGCTGCTTTAAACCTCAGGCTCCTTAATGGACAAGTAGCAGAAGGTTGAGGGCATTGTTACCTGGTTTTAGTCTGCATGAATGAAAAGGTATGTCTGGCCCTTATTCTTTTCTTCATCCTCCCCTCTCTTGGGGAAAGCAGCATCCTGGGTTCTTTGCACAGCTGACCTCAAACCACTGCAGGTAAACCATGTTCCCTTGTGTTCTTAGTATTAAGCTAATACTGTCACGTCCCCATACCCTGACGAGGTGGTATTGGGAGAGTCTTAGCCTTAAGTTTCCATCTAAAGAACTTCAGGTCAACCTCCTTGGATGAGTCACACTTCATTCCTTCACACACAGCTTATGTAGGCCGCAGCCCTTGCAAAGCAAGGTGCTAGCGAGGTGCAGGGACTCCTTATTGTTGAGTGCCGACACACTCACATACTGAGTCCCCAAGCAAAAAGCCAAAAGCCAGTAATGGCTGGGACTTACCACCCTACCTAAGGGTTGAGTCATCCATATTAAATAGCGTGGTTTGTATTTCAGTTACGGAACAAATGACAAATTCATAGGTAATTTGTATTTTTCCTAACTATACAAAGCTTAGCTATTTAATCAAACTTGCCCGCCAGCCCTATCCCCCGCGAAGTCCTACCTCTAAGCAAAGTGAACTCAGCACAGGTGTGTGTGAGGGGGGAGCGGGTAGCAAGTTACCCCTCTCTACCCCCCGCTAACTAGCGGTGGGGTAGTAAACCCTCGTTAAAATTCTAATGGCTCGTCATTTCAGCTACGCCGAAAGTAATTACCCATATTAAATAGCTAAGGTTTGCATAGTTAGGAAAAATACAAATTACTTATGAATTTGTCATATTTCTCTCTCTCTCTCTCTCTCTCTCTCTCTCTCTCTCTCTCTCTCTCTCTCTCTCTCTCTCTCTCTCTCTCTCTCTCATAGTCAAGTTAGACAAAACTTGCAATAATTTTATAACTAGTGGATTAGGGAGGAGTGTTGCTATGGTAAGGATGGGACTTTTATTTTTTTGTTTAAATTGTTTTAATTTATATGTTAGAATTGCTAATTATACTATATAAACTATTCTTTTTCCAGGATTTCTTCTCGGAAGACTTATGGAATCGTATAAAATCAACCTGGAGGGAAGTGCTCATCGAGTTAACACCATCTCAGATTGCAGATTTCTTAAGTGATAAACATGTCAGGTTTGTATAAATAATTTACTCGTAAGTTGATTTATTGTTTACATTTGAAAATAATTATTCTAGTTATTTGGTGACAAACCCACAATTTATTTTTATTTAAGTTGGGTTTCTTTTGTATCAATGATGTTTAATTGTTGAATAAGATTAGAGAAGGATCTACCTTGAACTCTGTATTCCAGGTAGGTAAGAACCTACTTCTTGTTGGGCTAACTTGCTGAATGCAAAGCATCTCTTTTTCTATTATCATGGTAGCTTCTTTTTTTTCAATTAGTCTTACCCACCATCGATGGCACTATAAGGTTTGAAAGAACAGCTTTGATTGGAAAACTCATTAAAGAATTAACAGTGGATTTGTGTAACTAGCCCTCCCATGTCTCTCTAACTACTACTGGTACTACTATGAACCATTATCTGTAGTCATCATGTATGAAATGGTTTCAATTGCTTTGTTAGCCACATTATTGACATTTGTTTTTGTAATGTCTGATTGTTAAGAAGATTTTCACCCCTTTTCCTATGCTCTTTATGGTAGTGCCATTTCTATTAACTTTTCACTTAATGTTGTAGTTATGTTTTCTGAAATAAGATACTATGCAGTCTGCTATAAGATTCATATGTATGGGTCTAAGTTTGACCTTCATGAGGAGATTGTTTTGATCTGGATTGAAGCAATAAGTGTAGCAGCGTCCCAGATCAAATAATAGATTGTGCTTAATCTGTGGCCAGATGTGAGCAATATAAAATGGTGAAGAGAGTTTTTGTTACTTTCAATTCTTTAGAAGATAGCTTCATTAGAGATGGTATTTTAATCAGTTTTACTTTACTCTCGGTCAGTGTAAATTATTTACATTTCAGTGTTAATCATACGACTCCTGTATATTTTAAGGCTTCCGTTTTTCCCCATTACAAATATCCCTTGCTTGTCCTTCGCTTCCAGATGATTCACCAGGCCCCTTCACATGTAGAGTTTGATCTTCTCAAAATGGAAATGGAAAAGAAATTATCCAATACATTAAATATCTACCTTATGAATTGGATCCCTCTCACTGAGAGAATGCCTTGACAAAGTCACCCTGCTTCATCACTGAATGCATTTTTGGTGTTGAAGCCTTATGATGGGCAGGGGGCTCTCGAACTGAGGAATATTTTTTCCCTCATTTTGACTTCAAATGTCTCAAATACTGTACTTCTATCTTTTCATCAACTATCATCTGCCTAGATGTCCAACTTGTTTTCCTCTTTTCACCATCTAGATTTTACTGAGATTGGAGTTAGTTTTGAAACCAATTGTGAGATGTGGAGTGGTGGGCTTCCAACTACCTGTAGCTTAATGTTCTGGCCAAAATTTCAATGTTCCCATATTGATAAGCAGAATTATCTCTGAATAGAATTAGCTCTCGAATTCCAGGGGTATGGCTCTTTGCATGCAGTCTGGTATGCTTGTCACTAGGATTAGAATCACATCAAGCAAGTTTGGCTTACATTTGAGCCACTATAATCATGGTGGTACCATACTTTCAGGGTTAGGGTAGGTAGTGGACATGTGGGAATCAGCTCTCATTGGTGGAAGAATTAATTTCATGAAAGGCTACCCTCTTAATGAGAGAATACCTTGATGAAGTCTTTGAGCTTCAGCACGGCATATCATTCCCGTACTGAAACTTGGTGAAAGGCAAGAGGGCTCTCGAATTTGGGGAAACTGCTCCCCCATTTGAAATCTAAATTTTTCTCTCATCTTTTTCTTTCTCTCAATATTACTTTGACCTTCTCCTAATTTTATAAACTTTCTTTCATGTTGCTTTCCCAACTCTATGAGAAAAAATTCTCTTTATATATATATATATATATATATATATATATATATATATATATATATATATATATATATATATATATATACAGTGGAACCTCTACATACGATTGTCCTAACATACGTATTTTCCAACATACAAAGTAAAATTCGACCAAATTTCTGTCTCAACATACGAAGTGTTGCTCCACCATACGAAGTAAACAATACTCTTACCCGTGGAATTTTCTCGAAAGCGTCCAGTGTCATTTGTTGTTGACGCTGCTAGACGGCAGCACATCGGAGGGACGCCAATCGAGCGTCACCTTGATCAGTCCTCTCATCGCGTGCGCATCGTGTGGTTGTCCTCTATTCGCTCAGTTTTAACAGTTTTTTATATTGCCTTTTCACATGTTGTTTTCTGTGTTCCGTAATCATGGGTCCTAAAAAGCTTAGTTTCGGTTCAGGAAGTAGTAGTAGTGGTGAGAAAAAGAGGAAGTCTATGCTTTCATTAGAATTAAAGTAGGAAATGATAGAAAAGCATGAGTGAGGTGTACGTGTTAGTGATCTGGCTAAACAATATGGCCGGAATATGTCTACGATCTCGACGATCATCAAACAGAAGTCAGCCATTAAAGCAGTGAAACCTTCGAAAGGGATCACGATTATTTCTAAACATCGTAGCCTTACTCTGGAAGAGATGGAATGCCTTTTGTTGATCTGGATAAAGGACAAGGAGATTATTGGCGATACGATCACGGAAATGATCATTTGTGAGAAGGCCAGCGCTATCTACAGTGACTTGAAGGCGGCGCGCTCTCCGTGTGACGCGGGGGAGAGTTCAGCCGATCTTACGACGGAGGAATTCAAGGCGTCTCGAGGTTGGTTCGAGAAATTTAGGAAACGGACCGGGATTCATTCAGTTGTTCGTCATGGAGAAGCTTCGAGTTCGGACACCAAGGCTGCTAAAGACTTTGTTAAAAAGTTCGAAAGCATCGTGGCGGAGGAAGGTTACGTAGAGCAGCAGGTGTTCAACTGTGATGAAACCGGTCTGTTTTGGAAAAAGATGCCTAGTCGAATGTACATTACCGCCGAAGAGAAGAAAATGCCTGGACATAAGCCAATGAAGGATCGGTTGACTCTTGTGCTTTGTGCCAACGCCAGCAGGGACTGCAAAATAAAGCCGTTATTGGTTTACCATTCCGAAAACCCTAGGGCATTTAAAGCACATAGAATTAATAAATACCTGCTACATGTTCTATGGCGTTCTAATTCTAAGGCTTGGGTTACTAGGCATATCTTTGTGGAATGGGTAAACATAGTTTTCGGCCCTGCTGTCAAGAAGTATCTTCAGGAGAGGAATTTGCCTTTGAAGTGCTTGCTTTGTTTTGACAATGCACCCGCTCACCCCCCCGGACTCGAAGATGATATCATCGACGAATACAAATTCATCAAGGTGTTGTATCTTCCACCGAATACCACCCCTATCCTCCAGCCCATGGACCAGCAAGTCATCTCTAATTTCAAAAAGCTCTACACCAAGCACTTATTTAATCAGTGCTTTAATGTCACGCAAAGCACCAACTTAACTTTGCGTGAATTTTGGAGGAGATACTTTAATATCGTGCACTGCTTAAAGATCATTGATCAGGCTTGGGAGGGAGTAACTCGTCTGACCCTGAATTCCGCTTGGAAGAAGCTTTGGCCTGATGCTGTTGCTCCCAGAGATTTCGAAGGATTTGGCCCCGAGAATGAACCTGTGCTTGACGCCGAGGAAGACGTCAAAGAGATTGTATCCCTTGGCAAGTCCATATGTCTGGAGGTGGATGAAGATGACATCACCGAACTCATCGATGAGCATCACGAAGAGCTCACCACCGAGGAACTCAAGGAGCTGCAAGCCATGCAGCATGATGAGTTCCAAGCGCAGTTGAGCGAGTCGGAGGAGATCGAGGAGGTAGGCGAAATCTTAGGTACGGCAGAAATAAAACAGATGTTGGCATATCATCAACACGTTGTTGATTTCATCGACAAGCATCACCCACAGAAACTTCAGGTTTGCCGTGTTGTTGCGCAGTTCGATGATGTTTGCTTAACGCATTTTAGAAAAATCCTCAAAAGCCGTACAAAGCAACTTTCACTCGATAGTTTCTTTAAAAAATCTTTAAAATGGTCTAGTGATCATGATGAAAAGAAAGAAAGTGAAGCAAAGAAAAGGAATACCGAATCGAGTGAAAGTGATGAAAATTAAAAATAAGAAAAGAAAAAAATGTAAAAAAGAATATAAAATTATAAAAATGAAAAAAAAAAAATAAGTTTAAGTTAAAGTTCACGTAGTAGTGTAAGTTAGTGTAAGTTATCGTACACGTTATCGTACAAAGTCACCGTCCCTACCTCCTCGCTGATCTTCCGTCTCCTCCTGCGTAGAAGTCCCTACACCTGCGCTGGCCTGTCGCTAAGGTAAAGTGTTACATTACAACCCGTTTTTTATTTATTATTTCATTATTATTATTCTTTTTTTTTGGTTTGTAATATGTATTTATTATACAGGTATTGTATTAATGTATTGTGTAATTATGTGTAGCCATTTATTAAGGATTTATTATGGGTTTTTAGGCTGAGGAACGAATTGAATAAATTACCATGTATTCTTATGGGAATATTTGCTCCAACATACGATCGTTTTAACATACGAAGCAGTTTCTGGAACGAATTAAGATCGTATGTAGAGGTATCACTGTATATATATATATATATATATATACATATATATATATATATATATATATATATATATATATATATATATATATATACGGATTTTGAGCGAAGCGAAAAATCTATTTTTGGGTGAGATAGCCATGGCGTCCTGATGGAAGGTTCCTGTTTGGTAGCTTCCTTGGGTATAAGACTACTAAGATATTCCCAGAGAATTTAACCACAGGTTATCACAGAATTCTAACTTCTGGAGCGAGTATCTCAAAGGTTTCCCTTTAAGACATCGTAATACAACAGGGGACACGCATGTCTGAACGTGCCACATAGCTATCTTCACCCCGAACAGAGTTAATGCTTCGGTGTGTAAGGGCTGAGAATAGCTGGGAGCCGTTCCACAGCTAATCTCACTCGTGGCTACTACTGATACTCGAGACGTAAACAAACGGACGCCATTGCTCTGATGACGTCACGCCCGTCTTCATCCTGAAGCCAGTTGCTGCCCATCACCATGATACAATTGTGTAGGGTGGGAACAAAACTGGACAAAGTAGTAGGGAGGGTCCATCAGGACGCCATGGCTATCTCACCCAAAAATAGATTTTTCGCTTCGCTCAAAATCCGTTTTTTGGGCTCAAGCCATGGCGTCCTGATGGAAGAGTACCAGAGAATCAATGTATCGTGGTAGATTTTTCCCCCAGTGTTAAGTGCCTGGGCATTGACAAAACAGCAAAGTAATCTTAGGTAAAGAACCATAGGAACGAAGTATCCTGCCCCCCATTGGTAGGAAGTTCCCATGGGCTATGCCGACGTCAAAGTGGTATTGAAGGGCTATTCATCCTGACAGAAGAACTTGAAGAACTTAGAGATGAAGCAGAATGTTTGATATTTGTATAGGAACATTCTAAATTAGACCAGTGGTGGTTGGGCACTGTGTATAGAGTTCATCTCTTGGTTATCAGAAGTAAGTATTCGTGTAGGAACCTTACTGAGACAGGGTGAATATAATTTAGGATTAGACATCTTAAATTCTTCATGACCATAAGAAAGGAGGAATAAATAAAACTATGACAGTATGTATTTCATAGTAGGTAGGAGCTGAAAGAGACGCATAAGTAATAAAATAGAAATTTTATTTCACAATGCAGAAATTAAATAATTTACAGCAAAAGTAAAGTTCATTTACAGTAATAATAATGTACATAGAAATAAAGGCTTGCTCTTGAATCTGAAAAGGAATTTCAGGATTAGTAGGTACTCGTTCTCGAGGAACGCAAGTCTTTAAACAACACATCATGCTCAAGGCATGCGGCACTTGTGTGACACTATGACATTTCACCTGGGATAAGAACAGTTATAAAAGCACTAAGTGTTTTTTGACATCACTATGAATCGCTCGAGGGTCAACATAGGCACCCGAAGAGTTAGAGTCCCAAGTAACTCACTGTTCTACGCAGAGTTAGGTGCAGGTTTCATAACACTACCTGCGGCTACCACAAAATGTTTGACTTCGTGCACTTGTTTCGCATAATGTTTAAAGAAAACTCGCGAGGACTTCCAGCCCGTAAAGTTTTTAAGGCTTTCAAAGTCCATGCTCTGAAAGAAGTTCAGAGAAGAAGCCACTTTTCTAGGATCATGACCAGCGGGTGTACTGTTCGGATCCGCTCTGCGAATGAAGTAGGTGATTTTCGCTCTTAATTGTTTCAGTGACAGGTCGCTGCCCGATGTTTCTCCTTTGAAGAGTTGGCCTCCACCAAAGTTCGAAGTTCTGCGAAGATAGACCTTGAGACTCTCTACTGGACATAGAGAGACATCCTCCTTCAGGGGGCATATTCTCCAAGGGCCCCATCTTTTGGTGGGTAATTCGTTTTTAGCGAGAAACGTCGGATCAGGGGAGAGGGTCACTTCTCCTGAATCGGCAAACAGGATGTGTCCCTCTTCTCTTGATAATGCCACTATTTCACTGACTCGAGCTCCCGAAGCGAGAGCAAATAAAAATATAACTTTCTGAGTCAGATCCTTGAGGGGGCATGAATCGTTGTCCAAGTTGGAGGCGAAATGGAGTACCTTGTCTAGTGACCAGGAGATCGGTTTCGGAGGGGGTGCTGGGCGTAGGCGAGCACATGCTTTTGGTAATTTGTTAAAGATGTCGTTGGACAGATCAATTTGGAAAGCATATAGAATTGGTCTAGTCAAGGCCGATTTGCAGGTTGAAATCGTATTGGCTGCTAATCCTTGTCCATGAAGGTGAATGAAGAAGGACATACAGAAATCAATGGTGATTTCTTTAGGATTTTTTGCCTTGACAAAGGAGACCCATTTCCTCCAGGATGATTCATATTGCCGTCTCGTGGATTCGGTCTTGTATTCCTCTAGGAAGTCTAGACTTTTCTTCGAGATCCCAAACCTCTTCTTTGCGGCAAGGGAGAGAAAATCATGAGATGAAGGTCCTTGATTTTCGATGATGAAGCGAAGACAGTCGACTTCTGTACTTGTTGAGAGAGAACTGGGCCCGGGAGAGGGATCAGCTTGGGCTGCAGCTCCAGGACCAGGGGGTACCAGTTGCTCCGGGGCCACTTGGGAGCCACTAGGGCCGCTGTCCCTTTGAAGGTTCTCAGTTTGGAGAGGACTTTCAACAGAAGGTTGGTGGGAGGGAACAGGTATATCTTTGACCATCTGTTCCAGTCCAGTGACATGGCGTCCACCGCTTCTGCTTTGGGGTCCTCGTACGGGGCTACGTACAGAGGAAGTTGATTGTTGTCGCTCGTTGCAAAGAGATCTATCTGAAGTTCTGGGACTTGATGAGAGATGAAGGAGAACGATCTTGCGTCTAGAGACCATTCCGACTCTATCGGGTTTGTCCGAGATAGAGCATCCGCTGTCACATTGCGGAATCCTTGTAGGTGAACTGCAGACAGGTGCCACTTCTTCTTCTCCGCCAGACGGAAGATTGGGAGAAGCACCTGATTTATCTGGGGCGATCTTGAGCCTTGGCGATTGAGACAACGAACTACCACCGAGTTGTCTAGGGTTAGACGGATGTGGATCGAGGGCGGCGGGGATAACTTCTTCAGAGTTAGAAGGACCGCCATGGCCTCCAAGATGTTTATGTGGAACGTCTTGAATAGTGGAGACCAGGTCCCTTGAGCCTGTTTCAGGTGGGAGTGACCTCCCCAGCCTTCCAGTGAGGCATCCGTGTGGATGTTGAGTGATGGAGGAGGGTGTTGGAGAGGAATGGACCTTTTCAGGGCCTTTGCTTCCGACCACGGCTTTAGGAGGCGTCGAAGTCTGTTTGGAAGCCGTCTCTTGAGGTCTCTTCGAGCGATGGATGCCTAGCGTCTCCAGACTCCCGCGGCATCCTTTAGCTGTGCACGAAGCACTGGGTTTGTCACTGAGGCGAATTGTAGAGAGCCTAGAACTCGTTCCTGCTGTCGTCTTGAAATGCGTTTGGATTTCAGTAGTCGCTTGACAGACCCTGCTATTTCCTTCCTTTTCTTCTGGGGGATGGAAAGGCGGTGTGACTGAAGATTCCAGTGGATTCCCAACCACTGAAACTTCTGAGCTGGAGAGAGGCGAGATTTCTTCTCGTTGATCTTGAATCCCAGGTGTTCTAGGTACTGGGTAACTTCGTTGCAAGACTTTGCACACTCTTCGGGCGATGGAGCCCAGACTAGCCAGTCGTCGAGGTAGGCCATCACCTGGACGTTTCTTAGGCGGAGCTGTTGTACTATGGCATCCGCCAGTTTTGTGAAGATCCGAGGGGCCACATTGAGGCCGAATGGCATGGCCCGGAAGGCGTAGCTTTTCCTTTGGAGTCGAAATCCTAGGTAGGAGGAAGCGTGATGGTTCATTGGAATGTGCCAATAGGCATCCGCCAGGTCTATAGAGACCGTGTAGGAACCTTGAGGCAGAAGGGTCCTTATTTGTTGAAGCGTCAGCATCTTGAATTTGTTGTTCTCTATGAACTTGTTGAGGGGGGATAAGTCCAGAATGACTCTGAGTTTGTCTGAGTCCTTCTTGGGAACGCAAAACAGTCTCCCTTGGAACCTGGTGGACTTTACCTTCCTTATCACCTTCTTGTTCAAGAGGTCTAGAACATATTCTTCCAGAAGGGGGGTCGATTGCTGGAAGAACCGCTGGAAGATTGGGGGTGGTTGCGTCCAACTCCAGCCTAGACCGTTCTTGATGATGCTGTGTGCCCAGGGATCGAAGGTCCAACGATCCTGGAATTGGCGGAGTCTTCCTCCCACCGGAAGCACTTCATTGCTTCTGGTGTCCCGAGGACTTGTTGCCTCGGCCGCTAGCTCCCTTTCCTCCTCTACCTCTGGAGGGACGACGAGATGCGTCTCTGCTTGCACCCCTGAACGAGCCTCTACCTTTGGCATGAAAGGTAGTGGATGGTTGCTCAAAGGCAGGGGTGAAGACCGGTGACTGTGACAACACCGGTTGGGGGACCAATTGAAAGGTCTGTTGTGGTTGGGCAACCACTTGGGAGGTAGCGGGTCCCGGAAACTGACGTCGTTGCTGACGTTGCTGGGGTTTTGGTTTTTGAGGTTTTCTCTTAGGCTGAGGTCCTTCGTCCTGAGAGGGTTTCCTTTTTCTGGACATGCCCCACTTGTGGAGAAGGTTCCTATTCTCCGTGGCGGCTCTGTCAGTTATTTCCTTGACAAGGTCAGAAGGAAACAGGTGCTTTCCCCAGATGTTGGAGGAAATCAGCCTCCGGGGTTCGTGTTTCACGGTGGCACCGGCAAACACGAATTCACGACAGGCTCTGCGAGCCTTTATGAAGTGGTACAAGTCCTTCATTACTGTCAGTAAGTGGGATTTGGCTAGTACCATGTAGTGATCTGGTACTCTTGTGTCACAGGCCATCACATCCAGTTGGACTTGATGAGAAAGAGATGCCGCAAGCCTCTCCTTCGTGTCTTGTTCCCGGCGAAGGAGGTGATCGTTGAGCTTAGGGAGGTCTTCATTAAACTGACGTCCGGCGACGTCAGGATCGAGCCTTCCCACGACGAAAGTATGCTGAACATCTTTCCAGTGTCGAGCGTCAGGGGGGGTCACGATGGAGAAGGGTCTGCACTCCTCCAGTGCAGGGCAGGGTTTCCCTTCTTCCGCCGCTTTAAGGCATGCAGCTAAGGCCTTTTCCAAGAAAGGAAGAACCGCAGTGTCAGGTGCAACGTACGTAGGATGCTTCTTGCTCAAAGCCGGAAGCTTAGAGCAGGTAAAGCCCCTACTCTTAAATGCGGAGGCTAGCATAGCCTGGGCCTTTGCGAGATCGAACACTATCTCTTCTTTAGGTTCGGTCTCTTCCTTCGAGGCAGGTTCGGAACGAAGCCGGACGTAACAGTCCGGGTAGGCCTCGAAGCTTGGGAAGAACTCCACATCTTCCAACGGGACCGTGCCGATCTTGTCACTAACAAAGATCCTGCCGGTCGCAATAACCATATGCTCTGCATACCTCCACGGGTTGGCATGAGAGCAAGCTGGGAGATCCTTGACCGAAATCTTCTTCGGTTCTCTGGATCCAATCATCGACCTGATGGACTCCTGGTTCTCCTTCAGCCTGTCGTCCATGACGGCTCTAATCAGCTGGATCAGTTCTTGGGTAGAAGAGGAAGGATCCGGAGTCGAGGAGGTAGACGGAATAGACATTTCCGTCGGTGTAGGAGTAGGAGGAGGGATGGACGAGGGAGCAGCTCCAAGCTCCGACTCGGTGTACTCCACCTTGTCTTCGTCCTCTTCGGCTCCTTGAGCCATAAGCGTCTTCTCCGTGTCTTCCGAGACGTCTGAGATCTGTTCATCATCCTCGGAATCTAAACGACACTCGTGCATGGACTGAGCCATGACCACATCAGGTTCCACCGTAATTTGGACAGTGGGGATCGTATCTTTTGGTACCACTGAGTCAGAGGAGGCCTTAGGGAACAACAGGGACCTCAGTTCTTCGGTGGCCAGGTACGGTCCAGTAGCATTTTTCTGAAAGCCACGCACCCACTTGCGCAGCTTTTCACGAGAAATGTCTCTAACCTCCGCTGAGGGAGGGTTATGGAAGGCCTCAACTAGGTGGGCCTGGCAGACCGTACAATCCAGTGGATTCCAAAACTTCAAATCCCCTTTCTTGTCTGCACAAGGGGCGTGAGTCCTGCAAGCCGTATGCCCGTAAAACTGCGGGCGTTTCACAGCGCAGAAGGCGAAGTCACACTTCATCTGCTCCTCCTGTGGAAGAAAGAGAAAATGAGTATGGGGGAGTCATAAGAATGGCTCTTAAACTAAGTTAATATTAATCATTAATTTTAACTTAAAGAAGGTGTGATGCATAGAGAATGAAAACAGAAAAGGAGAACATGCTCCATGCATCCCGCCCGGCTGGTTACCACAAGCTTGGTCCTTGGATAATCCAAATGACCGAGATCATTGGATATAGTTTCCTAGAATTCCCAGTATTTTGGAACTCCATGGAAACCCAAGGACAAGATTGGGATTGAATTCATTCGGTTCCCAGTTAAGAGCCAGAAGGCCTCATTAAAGGGTAACTGCTTCTGGCAACCAGCCGCGCTAAGATGCACATAGCATGCTGGAAATAGAAGAATGCAAAGAGACAGCATGATCACTAATAGAGCAGTACTAGGTACTGATCTTAATAGCGGAAGCAGCTTATCTGTTTGCGATATAGGGCTATCCTAGTCTTATGATAGCTACAGTAAGGGGGTGCAAGTATTCTTGACGCCTCCGGGGCATCCGGCAAGCCGCCGGCATGCCGGAGCTCGCTCCAGCATAGATTCTGGCATTAGAACAGACGATTTTCAAAAGTCAGTTAAATACCAGGATGGCGGCCGCCGGCACAACGGCGGCACGCCGGCAGGAAGCGGCGGCTCCGGCAGTCGGAGGATGCCAGGTTGGTGACTGGGATAAGGATGGTAAAGGCAGTATCGGGTTGCCGGCAGTATATGCCGGCACTCCGGTGATCGACCGGCAAGCGGACGATTAGATAGGAGTAGGAGAGCCGCCGGTGGTAGCCGGCGGCAGCCGGCAGTCCCTCGGTACACGGGGGGCTGGCGGCAAGGGTAGGGAAGTCACCAAGTAGGAGGCAGGTATTGCCGACAGTAGAGGCGGCAAGAGACCGGCACCCGGATAGAAAGAGAGACAGGGGGAGGGGGGAAGGGATGCAGGAAGTACCGTCAGGGTTCCAGACATCCCTCCCCCTCCCTGAGGGGGTGTACCCATGATAGAGGCAGGCTCTAACATCCATGAGCAGGGGTCACTAGGGACCGGGAGCTAGGTAGCCCAAGGGAGGGCTAGGGAACACCCAAGAGGGGGGGGGGGAGACTCCCATATGCAGAACTATACTAGTAACTAACCTTATAGGACACTATGAGGGTATATGTACCAGAGTGGACTGCACAAGGAAGCTCGGGTAGCCCTACTCTTCCACCCTAAGGAGGAGTTGTAGGACAGGGGACAGATGAGTATAAACTAACCTAAGCATAGGCTAGGCTATACAAGAGATAGGTGGGGAGGGAGAAGAGAGAAGTCTTCCCAGGAAGGGTTTCTGTACCAGAGCGGCCACTAAGGGAAGGGAGGACACTCCCTAACCTAAGATCAGGCTGATCGGCTAAAACGGTGCAAGAGTACCGTTTCAGCATGGAACAGAGAAACCTTCCTAACCCGACCTAGAACAGGGCTAAAAGTCCTGAACTAGGCAAGGAAGAAGACATATCGCTATCGCAGGAAAGTCATAGACTATCCTAGCCATAGAGGTAGGCTAGCCTAACCTCACTCTCAGACGCAGCCCTAAAGGGGGTTCATTCCTTTAGGGAGGACAGAGAGGCGATATATACTCTATTAGACAATTAATCCCTTTACTCAGAAAAGGGATCAAGGCTAAATAGAGGGAATGCCAAGGCAGGGGATGAAGGAAGCATATAGGGGTCCTAATATTAGGTTAGGTTAGAAAGAATCACTGACTAGCCTATCCCCTATATGGTCCCTGAAGGCGAAAACATTTGCATCACTGTCAAAAGTATTGTAAAATAATAATGCCACTATCTTCATAACTTAGTCTAGGATCACTAATAAATCATGCATGAACACTTGTATGTAGGCTCCTGGCCTGGGGGCTATAGTAGCCGACTGGTATGAGGTCAATCGATGACCGATAAAAAGCGTCTAAACACGATATAAAAGTTCCTAGCTATGAAGACTAAATAAACTAATGTATTCGATTAGTATATAATGCCGGAAGCGTTGTTGTGGCTAACTAAATAAGACATGCAAAACAACAACGACGCCATAAAATGGCGGGTCCGGTAGAGGCACAGCTCTGCCACAAAACATCAATTATTTCGCAAAATAATATTTACTTTACGGCCAGAGCTTAATTAAACAATACTGGAACCTTGTACTCAACTTTCCAGAAGAAGGCGAGGCTGAAGGTAACGACATAGCGAAGATGCAAAGCGATAAAGATAACACAAGGGAAAATCCGTCTAAGTAGGGCAGCTACTAAACAAAGGATGAAGACGGGCGTGACGTCATCAGAGCAATGGCGTCCGTTTGTCTACGTCTCGAGTATCAGTAGTAGCCACGAGTGAGATTAGCTGTGGAACGGCTCCCAGCTATTCTCAGCCCTTACACACCGAAGCATTAACTCTGTTCGGGGTGAAGATAGCTATGTGGCACGTTCAGACATGCGTGTCCCCTGTTGTATTACGATGTCTTAAAGGGAAACCTTTGAGATACTCGCTCCAGAAGTTAGAATTCTGTGATAACCTGTGGTTAAATTCTCTGGGAATATCTTAGTAGTCTTATACCCAAGGAAGCTACCAAACAGGAACCTTCCATCAGGACGCCATGGCTTGAGCCCAAAAATATATATATATATATATATATATATATATATATATATATATATATATATATATATATTAGATTAATTAATTTATTTATTTCTTTATTTTATTTTTATTTTATTTCCTTTTTGTTTTTTTATATTTTGTTTTAGTTTTTTATTTTTCAATTTTATTTTGTTTATTTATTTTATTTTATTTATTTATATTTTTTTTTTTGTCATGGATGTTGCTACATCCATTATAGCCACTGGCATGGATGTTTATACATCCATTATTGCTGCCTGCTTTGATGAATTGGAGGTGTCGCGGTTGGGAGGTATTTGTATTCAAAGCTATATGTGAGAGTATTGAATGATCTCAGCCATCCCGAAGATGGTTTGGACCTTTTTGGCGGAACTCTTCTCAAGTTTTGGGTCTTCGGAATCCAGGGGGATCTAATGCCAGGGGTAGGACTCTTGGCTTTTGGTCGGAAGCCCATCATTACAGATATGGGGAGGGATTGATTCCATAGTTTCTTGGTCTCGGTCATAACAGGCGGGTTCAGCTTACACTGTGGCGGGATGTTGCAAGGACAACCCCCACACCCTGAATCACACTTACTGACAATGGTCTCCACAAAACAAACTTTCCCCTTACGTAATCTACAACCAGATTCTTAGACAAAAAGGACGAAATAAACAAAACATATCCTAAAAACTATATTTCCTTACAAACTAAAACGCTCAACATAAAAAAAACACACTTATCAATAATCATACACTTAACACAAAACAGACCTTAATCATACCACCATTCAATTAAACCCTCAAAATAAATAACGCTTAACAACTTACAAAACATACAATAAACGTAACATAATTCAAATAAACCAAATTTAAACCCTAACAAAACTTAAAACTAAACCGCACAACCAATATGTAATTCTGAGTGGACACTTTCGTCCACACAAGGCCTACAGTCTTTTATAGCCAAAAAGCACAACTCTGCAGCAACCGGACCGCTGAAAAATGTTAATGCACAATTGCACTTATCATCATCGTCATCATCATTATCATCATCATCATCATCAATACGCCAAACCAATTCCTTCAACCGGGCGGGGTCGTTACAGCATCTATTTCATCAAGATCCACAGAGCAATCCAATCAGGTCCTTAAACAATCCAGGTCATCAATAATTCATTCCAAATCTGAGCAGTCGTATCAAATTCCTTAAACAAGCCAGGTCGTCAACAATCACATTCACATAAATTTCTCCCCAAAGGAGGAATCGCAGCCTGCCAAAATAAAAAAGAAAACACTTACGAACACTTCTAGCTAACTGAACTATCGCACTATAATCAAAGATAAATAATAAATTGTTCCTATCATTCACAATCACGACAAGCAAAGATAAACAAAACTGTACTTACTCAGAAAATCAAAAACACTTCCACGCTGGTCAAAAAATGATAATGATATAATCCAGCTCTCACACAACTGCCTTAAGCTGCAGTCAAATAAAAAAGCATTCGCTCCGAAACATTCACCACTGTCGTAACCTTACTAAAAATGTAAACAAACAATCTCATTTGTACCAACAGTCTTTCTCACCACAAACGATCGTTAACCTAACTACTTTCGCTCGCTAACACAATATCTCTCTCTCTCTCTCTCTCTCTCTCTCTCTCTCTCTCTCTCTCTCTCTCTCTCTCTCTCTCTCTCTCTCTCTCTCTCTCTCTCTCTCTCTCTCTCTCTCTCTCTCTCTCTCTCTCTCTCTCTCTCTCTCTCTCTCTCTTTCTCTCTCTCTCTCTCTCTCTCACAGGATTTGGCAAAACCAAAAATAAAATAAAACAAAAATAAATCCTCCACAACACCCCTGCCTCTATATCTGTTTTGGTGCTATCCTTCGGGTAGGGTATGGAGTGGACCATCTGGGAAATATACTCTCATTTTGCTGATAGTAGCGAATGCAAATTTCCTATGTGTGTCACACCACTGGCAATTCATTTAAACATTAATATTCAAGAGGTGGGGTACACAAAGTTGAATTTGTATTGAGCAATATATTTTCACAATAAATCATACACAGGTCTGAGCACTTTTAATTAAGTCTAAGAATTTCAATCTTGCAATGTTTTTTTAAATAAAATACGTGCTCTTCATTTCATGGTAGCGATTTACAAAAGACGTCTTGAGGTAAGAACGGTCAGGGGACGAAGACTTAACATTTATGTTAGTACAGTTTTCAAAGGCAATATAAAAGTCCAAAAAATTAGGGTTTTGGTTATGACGAGCAAAGGGGCAATAATTGTGACAACTTATCAGATTGTTGCGTTAGGCTCAACTGATCCACGTCCTGCGGGCATCGTAAGGCTTCACCGGCATTGTAGGGTGTGACCTCGTGACGAAAGAAGAGACTGGCCAATCATAGCCACCTTCGTCACAGTAATCCAGATACAACCGGTAGGCCTACACCCTCCTGAGCCGTTGTTCCCTCAAGTCCCGCCTTCTGACTCCCCCACAAAATCTGCAAGATAAGGAGGGAGGCAGAAAACCATTCATTGGCAATTTGGCATGGAGACAACCTCTTCTCCAGTGGATGCTGATAAATCACACTCCCCCCAAGCGAGCCGGTGACCAGGGGTCATTCACATGACCACAAACAGGGTTTACGTGACATGTGATGTATGATGCCTCAATATTCTCTAGCAGGTAAACCTAACTAATCAACCTGTATCTCGACCCCTGCTCTATGGATTTCTTGAATAACGAACCTCCATTCCCTGGATACGCTGACTCTTCCCCGGCACTGATGACGACCTCGGGTAGTCTGATTGAGGAAAACTCTGTTGACGACCTTCAAACTAAAAAGGACCACTCTACTTATGTTAAAAAATCTAGTAATTTGGGTAACACAAGGAAACTGCAAATCCTTCATGTTTCCCAAATTCTATTAGAGACAAACTGTGATGATATATATATAGAGCATTTGAGTGGTATGGATTGATAAAGGAAATACGGATGAGACTCGGAGATGAAAAATGGGACTCTTGGGTATCTTTGCACATTCATGACGAAGCGTTTAATGCCGTTTGTAATATTAGTAATATTGAAATTAACATCTTGAACATCATGGGAGCTCTTTATGGTAAGGTCCCAAAGGAATTGGATGTATACAAACCTGCTAATTGGATTGAAAAAGACTTAAATGTACCCATGCCTTCACAGAGAAAGCCAAAACAACCAATGTGGCCTGTAGCTTAACCTAGAGAGTTAATATGGAATTATTTTGAAATATGTAATTTGATTCAGAAAAAAAAGTAGGAACCATTGCACCTGGAGATATACCTCCTTTTGGGAAAAATAGTTTATCTCATCCATGCTAAATCCTTGACGCAGTCAGCAATACTATCTAACTTACATACAGGCAGTGATGAAACTTCATTAGAAATGAAACCTCATTTAAATTTTAGTTATGGAAGGGGAGTGGTCTTTAGTAAAGACCTGTACGATTTTATAGAGGAGGAGATACTTTCCATGTGTCCTCTAAATTTATAGAAAGTGCCTAAGGTTCCTGGAACATCAATGATTATACTTACTCTCCAAGATGCTGATGTACCTCTCCTTATTGTTATTGAAAATTAAAGGATTAAAATTTGTCCTTTCAAACAAAAGCCTCTGCAATGCTTTAATTGTTTTAAATTTGCACACCCATCCAAAGTTTGCAAAAATGAAAAAATATGTGGTATTTGCTCTATCATGGAGAATGTACACATGAGGCCAGGTGTTTAAACTGCAATTTGAACCATAAATCAACTGATAGGAGATGCGAACTGTATAAGTTGGAGGAAGCTGCCCTAAATAAATCAAGTTTAGAACACATAAGTAAGGGACAAGCAAAAAGACTGTTGAATAAATCAACTAGCTATGCAAAGGCCTTAAGATCAAAGGGAAATTTACCACAGGAGACATCAAACCCACCTAGCACTGCCAGTAATTCTAAGAAAATAAATTCAACTTCCAATGATAAAGTACTGCATGACAAGGTAAACATATTGCCTTCTGAGGCTCTGCCACGGTATATTAAAACTGGGTCATTACCCACTTATGTACAGCCTTCTCCCCCCATTACCAACGATAGTACTAACCTCTTTCAGGCCATTTTCTTGCCTGATTTGATGGAGATTCCACCCGACACCAAGTTACCAGGTGCACTTGTATTGGGGAAGGTGCAAAACCTGGTAGTTCACCACCTATAAATAAGAAAAGAGAGAGACCTCCATCTCTCTTGCCCCCTCCATGAGAAATATCGAAATTATGACGTCTGATGAATATGATGTTTTGTCTCTTGATATTTCTGATTAGCTGGAAGTCAATTTAAATAAATCCGTAATTCAAGTTGAGGTTCGCCAACCCCCTCAACAATTAGATCAAATATACAAAAAGAAAATTATGAATGCAAAACTCAATCTATCAAGACCCTCTTTTATAAAACTACCTGGAAATAGTGTTAGATCAAAAACTGCTAATGGGAAGACTCCATCCAAGGGGTCTAACAAAATATAAACCATAGTTTTTCCTCCATTTTGCAATGGAATTGTCAGGTGTTTAAGAGCCAAATATGAAGAACTTAAGCTCCTTATTCATGAGCATTCCCCAAAAATGATATGTCTACAGGAGAGCAAACGATCATAATACTCCTTTTCCTCGCGAATATGTTAGTTATGTGACACCATATGATCACCAAGTGGGGAGCCATGGCGGAAGTCTCATATATGTTCATCGAGATGTTCCTCAAATATCTTGGTCTATTGTACACCTCTGCAGGCAGTGGTTGTACAGATTGATATAGGGAGAAAATATTCAATTTGTTCTATGTACTTGCCTCCAAATGATAACATTTTGTATGATAACTTAGTAGAGGTGATTCAACAACTCCCTCAACCTTTTCTTTTACTTGTAGATTTGAATTGTAGACATCCTTTGTGGGGTGATGTTTTAGCAAACACGAAGGGAAATATATCATCAATTGTGGAAAATGAAGAATTGGGACTCCTTTATACAGGAGAGCCCACCCACTGTTAATTGGAAGCTCTAATTGCCTTCAGGATTTAGATTGGAGGACATTAGATAATTGGCATACTAGTGATAATGCACCAATCATTATAAACACCAACAATGGTCCACCTTTACAGAGATCGCCAAGTTGGAATTTTGACAAGGCAGAGTGGGATAAATTTTGTGAGCTAAGCGAAATTGAGGGGGATGCAGAAGAGTTTGAAAATATTGATGATGCCATAGATCTAGTGAATGGAACTCTCCATACCGAAGGGGTCAATTCAATTCCCAAAACAACAAGGATATTCAGACGATGACCAATCCCTTTGTGGTCTTCAGAACTAATAGCCTTGCACAGAGCCACAAGAAGATCGCTAACATGATTGCGCAGACGCCGTACTGATGAGAATTTGATTATATACAAGAAATGTAGAGCACATGAAAGAAGCTAGGCACCAGTCATAGGTGTCTTATGTTTCCTCCATTAACAGTAGAACACCATATTGTGTAGAGGAAAGTAAAAAAGATGGCTGGAAAATTCACCACCAACCCACCACCAGTGTTGAAAGTGAATGGTCATTATGTGACTGAAGCAACTGAGGTTAGCAATGCCCTGGCTGATCATTTCTCAAATGTATCATGCAAGTGTGTAGCAACCCCTGATCACCAGCATAGGAAAGTTTTAAATTTTGCAACAGGAAGGGAGGAGTCATACAATTCCCTTTTACTGAAAGAGAAATTGATTTTGCCCTTTCCACTTGTAATGATACAGCCCCTGGACCCGATGGAATTCCATATGCGATGATTAAACATTTACCAGTCAATACAAAGTTATTTATTTTAAGTATTATTAATAGAATATGGCAGGGTCACAGTTAAACAAGTGTTTGGGAACTAGCCATTATTTTTGCCTTTTTTAAACTGGGTAAGGATAAGTTTTTAGCAGCAAACTATCAACCAATTGCATTGACATCTTGCGTATGTAAGATCATGGAGAAGGTGGTCAATTGAAGACTGATGTGGTACCTGGAAAAGAAAGTATTTTATCCCCTATCCAGTGTGGATTCAGAAAACTGCACTCGACAACTGATGTTTTGATATGACTTGAGTCCTCTATTTGTGAAGCCTTTGCTTCCAAACAGCACCATGTAACAGTCTTTTTTTTTTTTTTTTTTTTTTACATTGAAAAGGCATAGGATACTGCATGTAGATATGGTATACTTACAACCATTCATGAATATGAATTAAGAGGAGAGCTACCACTTTTTATCCAATCATTTCTTTCACGTAGAGTTTTTCAAGTGAGAGTGGGGGAAACTCTATCAGAGAGGAAATGTCAAAGTGTTCCCCATGGTAGTGTGCTGAGTGTAACCCTCTTTGCACTTGCAATTAATGGGACATCCTCAGTTATTCCCCAAGATAATCTCTCAACACTATTTGTGGATGATCTCTCCATATCATTTGCTGGAGCTAGAATGGCAATGGTTGAGAGAAAACTAAAACTCGCAATTGACAAAATTATTCAAAGGGCTGATGTGAATGGTTTCACGTTTTCATCAAGCAAAACTACTATTCTCCACTTCTGTCGTATTCAGGGAGTACATTCTGGTCCAGATATATACAGTACATGAGATTTTAACGGATCCCATGTGTAGTAGAAGCTAAATTTTTAGGATTGATTTTCGATTCTAGGCCTACATGGGTTCCTCACCTAATGGTGTTGAAAGCTAAATGTGTTAAGGCTCTGAACCTTTTGAAAGTATTGCCCCATACATTTTGGGGGCCAGGCCATAAAACTATTTTAAATTTATACAAGGCCTTAATTTTTTCCAAAATTAGTTATGGGTGTGAAATATACTCATCAGCCACCCCAAGCCGATTAAAGATATTAGATTCAATACATCATGCTGGTATAAGATTTTCCACTGGAGCATTTAGAACCTCACCTATCCCAAGTCTCCTTGTTGATGCTGGAGAGTTACCTTTAGACCAGGGGTGCACAACCTTTTGAGCTACTCGGGCCACATCATCAAACATATATCTAGTCGAGGGCCACTAGACTAGATTTTACATGAAATGATAAATAGTTTGTAGAATGTTTAAAGATAAAAAAAACACAGTTGCTCACCTGTTTTGTTTTAATGAGATTTTTGACACTGAGATTCATGTACAAGTTTTTTTATGTTAGGATGGAAATTTGTGGTTGCCAGTCTTAAAACAGAGTGCAGATTTTGATCACTTAGCCTGCTACGAATATTTGACTTGGTCTGGTTGAGCAGACTAAATGTTTGTTCACATATGTAGGTAGAGCCAAATAAGCTTGCATAAATAGCAGCTTTGTTTCTCAAATAAGGAAACTGATCTTTGGCCAAGCAATTATAAAAGTTGAGCAAGTCCCCTTCATTATACTTGGTACGAAGGCTGTCATTATTCTGAAGATCAATCAGTTCGAGTTGTGCTTCGAATTCTACTTCATCAGGAGATACAGAAAAGGGGTTGCTGAACAACTTCAAATCATTGACTTCTTTCTTTAGGTCCTTAAATCGGCTCTCAAAGGCCTCCAAAAGTTTTCCTAATTTTGCTGCATAATATTCATGTCTATTGCATACTTTGTGTTTCTCACACATAAGTTTGTAATTTGGGAAGTGTCCTAACTCTCCTTTAACTATCTGTAACTGAAACAATTTTAGTTTTTGTTCGAAAGCTGTCACATAATTGGCTAGCTGAGAAATAAGTTGGTAATTCCCCTGAAGTTTATGATTCAAGTTATTTAAGTGACTTGTGAGATCTGCAAGAAATGACAAATCACAAAGCCAGTCAGCATTTGTAAGTTCTGGTACCATCTTATTCTTTTCATTAAGAAATATCTCAATTTCATCCAGAAGACTGATAAATCTTTTCAGCATATTTCCCCTGCTTAACCACCTTACTTGAGTGAAAAACACTAAATCGCCATATTCTGCTTCAATTTCATCAAAAAATTGCTTGAATTGCCGGTGATGCAAAGCTGAGCGTGACTTGATAAAATTGACTGTAGAAACTACAACTTTCATTACATGATCAAAGTCCAGTTCTTTTCCACACAAATTTTGTTGATGTATTATGCAATGAAATTGTTTCAGTTCATATTTTCGCTCTCCAAGGTGTTTAATCAATAGCTGCACTAATCCATTCTGCTTGCCTATCATTGCAGGAGCCCCATCAGTTGATATTCCTACTAACCTGTCCAAATCTAACTCAATTACTGAAATTTGTTCTAAAAGTCCATTAAGTAAATCACTACCAGTTGTCTGCCCCTTCAATGAACTGAGCCCTACAAGTTCCTCATGAATAGAAAAGTCCTCTGTCACACCACGTACAAATACAAGTAGCTGAGCCGTAGATGTAACATCAGTAGATTCATCAGTGGCTAGGGAGAAGTACACAAATTGTTTACTTTACTCCTTCAACTGGTCTACTATATCACCCGACAAATCAACAATACGTCGTTGCACTGTCATACGATTCAAACTGATATTCTCAAACTTTTTCAAAACATCTGGAGAAAGTTTTTGAGCAGCAAGTAGAATACACTTTTTTAATGAAATCCCCCTCTGAAAATGCCTTGGAATGTTTAGCAATCAGGTTTGCAATTTCATAACTCACTTCTGTTACGTCCTGTGCCTCTTTATTTTTCTGAATAAACATATTTTTCTGCTCATGAAAACCTTGCATTAGTGATTTAATTTTCTGCTTTCTTAGTTCACCAACAAATTTTTCATAAGGCTTGTGCTTTGTCAGATAATGCCTTTGCAAATTGTATTCCTTACAAATGGCCACACTATTCTGGCATATCAAGCAAATGATTTTTTTTTCACTGTTTTCCACAAAGAAATAATTATCTGTCCATATTTCTTGAAATTTTCTATGTTCATCTTCAAGCTTTCTTTTTCGACTTGAGTTTTTGTCCACAGAAGTACCAGAAGCCATAGTAGCTAAGCAAAATTAATCTGAAAACACTACAATGATAAATGCCTGGCCTTGTAGCAATATCTCCTATTTTAGACTGCAAAGAAACTATCGGAGCTCAGACAAATTGGCTAACTTGGAAGGTTGCCAAATAATCATTTTACAAACTTTTTAAACAGGAATTTAGATGTATTAGGAAACCATAATTATGAATGTTTAAAAAGAGAATAGTATTCAAAATTATGATAAATATTAATTTAGATATAACTTCAGGTGGTTACCTTCCCTTCACAACAACGAGGTTACTCCCGTCTAGACAACGTTGTAGACAGCCATACGCGTTCACCTCTTGTCTCGACTGCTTTCGTGTTCGAGGATGGTGATGAAATTATGAATTTAGTGAATGAACTGATTATAGATAACGAGATAATTCAATAATAACAAGAAAACACAAAGAATAATACATACATACATATATATATATATATATATATATATATATATATATATATATATATATATATATATGTATGTATGTCTATGTATGTACATATATATATATATATAAATATATAATTATTATATATATATATATATATATATATATATATATATATATATATATATATATATATGTTTATATATGCACAGACACATATACTGTACATACATACATACATATGTAGGTGTGTGTTATATAGTACATTTTTACTATTTGTAATTATATCATAAGACAGAGTAATATGTTTATATTTATTATTTTCTTTTACTGTACAGAGAGTGATATATTGTGTTTTCTATGATAACTTCAAGGGCCGCCATGTGCTTCACTGGGGGCCGCATGCGGCCCGCGGGCCGCCGGTTGTGCACCATTGCTTTAGACCATTACCCAGTGTCTTCCATTATTCGGTATTGGTTAAGGTTACAAAGACTCCCTAACTCTTTAGCCTTTCAGATTGCAAGCCTTGTAAGGCACTCGACATACTTTGAGTTGCACCCAAAATTTCCTCAACCTTATGGCTTTCGGGTGAAACAATTATTAAACAGTCTTGATATAGTTAGATGTAAGGTGCTTCCATTTAAGCTATCATCAATCCCTCTGTGGAAATTACCTGAGAGGTCTTTTTTTATATATTTTATTGGTGTTAAAAAAACACGACTAGGTCTCTTTTTATGGAATATGTTGAATAACATAGGGAATCACTTTTTATATATACCGATGGCTCCAAATCTGATGCTGGTGTTGGATTTGGGGTATATAGTAGTTCTTTTAACTGTAGAGGTGCAATTCCTCAAGTATCTTCCATATTTACTTCTGAATTATATGGCATACTAACTGTTATTGAGAAAATAGGGTTAAAAGAGGAGGGCAATTTTACCATTTATAGTGGTTTAAGTCCCCTTCAAGCTATAGAAAGTTCTGATTCTAGTAACCCTTTAGTTTTAAAGATTTTAGAGGGGCTTCTAATTATTGACCTAAAATGTATAGCAGTTCAATTTTGCTGGGTTCCGGCATGCGTAGGTATGTGTGGAAAGGAAGAGGCAGATTCACTGGCAAAGCTTTCTGCAGCCGAATTGCTGCTAAGAAGGTGTTCCCTTCTCTATAATGATTTTTTACCAGCAATTATAAATTCTATTTATAACAATTGGCAACACCATTGGGATAGTTCAACCGAAAATAAGATGAGAGAAATTGTGATTTTGATATCCCCATGGAGGTATAATGGGATGGCCCAAAAAATGGGAGAGTACTATTTGTCGTCTTTGCATTGGTCACACTCAGATGACACACGAGTTTCTGCTGGCTGGCCAACACCAACCATATTGGGACGACTGTTTGATACCCTTGACAGTGAGTCACTTGTTGACTGAATGCCCCACTTATAGCATTAAATTTATATCAGAAGCAGGTGTTCTTAATGCTATTTAACTTGTATAATGTATTTACTTCTCGGGTTTTAATTGAATATTCTTTTAATCTTTATAATAAACGATATTGATGTCAATGACCTTCGATGTCAGGATGCCAGAGAACTTCAAATCATTCATTCATGAAAGACTAAAGCATCTCTTTTAGGATATCTGCCAGTCTAAACATTTTATTTTCCTAAACCTAATTATATTCCCATCAATTGGTAATTGGTAAGATTTTTACATTTAATTTTACAACACTTGAAAGTACAAGGAATGGGGTTTCAAATTATGTATGACACAAGTATATTGCAATTATCAAAATCACACAAACCAGCCTAGAAAAGCAATATTCTCGCTATTACTAGACATACACTAGGCCTGAGATCACAGCAGCACCTGGATTTTTTTGTATAATTCTGACCGATGTATATATGTTTAGTTTTACCGTCGTAACTCAGTAATCATTAATGCTATTGAAAATATTAAAACAGAAATAGAAAGCTAAACATTTTCTCTAGATTTGTAAAACAATATTAATAATTGATCTTATAAAGTTTTGAGCAATTGAAGGTGGTAGTTTGATAATAAATAAATAAGTTGATTCTTTATGCAAAGAACATTTCTACACTAAATGTGTATGGTATTATTGTATAATTGTCAACTAATAGATATGTACATATATAAAAGTAAACATGCAAATAATACCTATTCAAATAGTATAAATAAATTAGAAAAAAATAACAAATGGAAATACATAACTCAAACATAGAGTAAATGTAACATAATTCTTAAACACGCACAACTTTACTCACACTTATACGCACATGTATACAAACACGTACGGAACCATTCATTCCAAAATTTATAGTCGGGTACTTACTCTTTCTTTAGTTTCTCTTGGACTTGTCAGGAACGTTTTAGTTATTACCTGTCTCAATGTTGCAAGTCCCCTGTAGAAGCTTGTGGACTGGTAACAACGCTAGCACACCTACTGGCTAGGTGGCAAAGGGGCAGTAGGTGGTGCCCCACCTCTTGTCAAGTCCTTTGGTGGTATGCTCGGAAGCGTATGTGGTAAATTTATCAAAAGCAATTCATCGACAACAATTCATCGTTGAGCAATTCATCGACCAAGCAATTCACCGATTCAACATTTCATCGATTTAAAGAAAAAAAAAAAAGTCTTGAAATCTTGTTAAAGAGCAAACATTGTTGTTTTATTAATTATACACACTCCATTGACTGGAAGAAAATACATCTATTCCTTTAGTATATGCTTTGTTACCTGGAAAATCAAATAGAAATTACGTAACATTACTAGAAAATATCAAAAAGTTTAATTGTATGCAAGCACCGTTAATAATCTCACTAGATTATGAAAAAGCTATGATTAAGGCTGCTAGTGAAGTGATTAGCACCACTCAGCAACGTGGGTGTTTTTTTTTTCACTTTTCTCATAGCATTATGCGATCGATTCAGTCAAACCCCTTAAAGCAAAGGTACGAGACTGACTCCGACTTTGCATTAAGTCTTAAAATGCTATCGGCTGTAGCATTTGTTCCTGTTCATGCAGTCATAGGAGCATTTGAAGAGTTATATGATGTCATACCTCAGTTGTCGATTACATGGAGGATATTTGCATAGGTTGGCCTGATCGAAGACTAGTACGTTGACCTCCTCAGTTTCCACATGAAATGTGGAATGTATATCAAGCCGTTTTGGAAGATCTACCTTAACCCAACAACTCAGTCGAGGCCTGGCATCTGGGTTTTGAGGCGCAGCTCACATCTTACCATCCTAACATTTGGAAGTTTGTGGAGTGCATCAAACGGGAACAAACATTGAGCAATGCCAAAATTGAGCAATACCTTGCAGGACAAGAGCCCCCTTTGAGAAAGCGGAAATATCGTGACTCTGCCAAATGGATAAAAAGAATTGTATTGAACTATGATGCTATTGACCCTGTTATTAATTACTTGAGGGGCATAGCGCATAACATCTCTCTTAATTAGTAGAAAGTTTTCCTTTTGCAGTTGAATGTGAAAACTTTTAAAGATATTCATATTTCAAAAATTTTCAAGACAATAAAGGTTGAATTTATGTATTTTAACGTTTTCTCTAAATTTGTTTTATTTCCATATTCTTTTGCAGATAATTGTTGTATCAAAACAAAAATGATTATGTGATTAATAAATTATTTTATCTTTTATTCCTGTGAACTTTTCTTTGACCTCTATTAATTATATCATTATTATTATTTTTATTATTATTATTATTATTATTATTATTATTATTATTACTATTTTTATTAATAAACAAACAAACTAACTCAGGGCAAAAGACGAAAGCTAAATGACTGAAGTTACAAACAAACCAGTTAAAAAACTGAAAGCAATGCAAATTAAATGACCAAAGTAATCAACTTATCTTCGAAAGAAAAAATGCCTAGTCAATCGATAAATTGATGAATCGCTGAATTGCTTGGTCGATGAATTTCCTAGACTCGCTCGGAAGCATCCACCTTCACACAGGTGCACCTTGCAACACAAGCAATAGCAATAGCACCTTGTATCCTTGCAGACTCCCCTTCCCCAGCACACTTGACACTTTTTCTGCTGTGCAGTCTTTACGTATTGTTGCACGTGTTGCACATTGAAGAGTGTCATTTGGAATAAGTAGATGATGAACTTCTTCATCAATATACTGGTCCTCCTTATAAACTGGTAAGATTTGATCATTTAATCAAAATGATCAACGCCACCCATGAAATTCTTGTAGCCCTATATGGCTTCCGGCCAATGTAACTGCAGTCTTTCATGGGTGCCCTTCTGCCTATGGTCCTGAAGTTCTACTTCAGCATTGCGAATGTTAATTACCTGTTTGGCGAGGGTGACGTCCCTCCAAGTGATGATAAACGTGTCGCCTCGCCTATGGAAATACGTTGTTTTACGCTAGATATTCATCCTAGCAAGGACTTGCAGCGCATTCCCTCCTAATGAGAGAATTCCTTGATGAAGTCATTGAGCTTCAGCACGATATATCTAAATTTCTCTCTCTTATCTTTTTCTTCCTCTTAATATTACATCGACCTTCTCCCAGTTTTAAAAACTTTCTTATGCGTTGCTGTCCCAACTCTGAGTAAAATTTCCCATATGTATACTGTATATGTACATATATATGTATTTGCTCTTTTTTTTCCTTTTTTTTTATGGCATGGATGTTTCTACTGTTGTTATTGCCACTGGCGTGGATGTTTCTACATCCGGTACTGCTGCCTGCTTTGATGAAAGGGAGGTGGTGTCACAGTTGGGTGGTATTTAGGCTCAAAGCTATATGTGAAAGTATTGGATGATCTCAGCCGTCCCAAAGATGGTATGGACCTTTTTGGCGGAAGTATTCTCAAGTATTTGGTCTTCGGAATCCAGGGGGATCCAATGCTTGGGGGTAGGACTTTCGGCTTTTGGTTGGAAGCCCATCATTACAGATATGGGGAGGATGATTCCATAGTTTCTTTGTCTCAGTCTTAACAGGTGGGTTTTTGGGCTCAAGCCATGTCGTCCAGATGGAAGTTCCTAAAGGGTAGCTTCCTTGGGTATATATATAACTACGGCGATATTCCCAGAGAATTTACCTTAAGGTACCCAGAATTCTAACTCCTGGAGCGAATATCCCTAATAAAAGAACCAGGGATATCGCGAAATATCAGAGGACGTATTCTTGACACGCCACATAGCAATCTGCACCCCGAACAGAGTTAACACTTCGAAGGGGTCAATTGGCAAGTAAACGAAAAACGAGAAAGAAAGGAGAGCCGCTCGTAAGGTACCTCTCCTCTCCCGATTCGTAAGCGTGCATTGCGCCGCTCACGGCGCCATCTGTATTCCTTTTTGCGTAGCTCAACAACTCGGTGTTTTTCCGTGTTATCTCGCAATTCTTGGTTTATTTCAACATTATAATGCTTTCTCCAACTACTACTGCTTCTGATAAGTTGAGTATTATCTCTTTTATGTACAAATGTAAGCTCTTGGTGATTTTAAAATAATTTGATAGTGTTATCTTTTTTACAAGAGCTGTTGCCTACCGGAGGCGTCCTGGACGCTGTCGCTTGCTATGCATGAGTTATTTAGTTAGCCAGAGCGACGTTCCCGGCTGTTTCGCTTTAATAATTTTAGCTATTCAGCTTTACATAAGATTTCTTTATATGATGCTTTTAGTATTTTCGTTTTGGCGAATGATTTGCCGATTCTGGCCTACGCTAGACCAGGTAGCCTAGTCGTTTGGCCCTAGTACTTTCCTGCATGATATTCAGATTTCCGAGTGTTTTAAAATTTTATTGAAGCTTTAGGCAGTTTTATACATTTAAGATTATGTTGATTTTCTTCCAAGATAGTATAAGAGTGAGTTTCGGTGATTTAGGTAATCGATTCTCTTCACGCCTAGGCTAGTTGTCTATGGGGCTTTAGTATACTTTCTCACACTCCCCGGTTGCTCTCATCTCTTCGGAGAATGTGTGCAATCCCTTTCCCTCTGCTTAAGCCTTGGGCTTAACCCTAATGGTTTATCTGAATTGACTTTAGATACAACTATATTAGGGTGTTTCTGTTCTTTCCTGTTTCCAGTAAGTCTGGCTTCAGGAAGGGGCAGGACATCAGAGTTCTTAGTCTGAGTCTGTTTCTGTCTAGCATTGTGGTTGAGATTTCCTTGCTAGGCTGACAGCAGACATAGGAGGCTTAGCCTCCTTAGTTCACTTTCGAAGGTTTCTGTACGAGATGATTCCTTCTTTTTGTGATCTAGCAGACTAGTCCAGTGTTGTTGTTCTCGGTGTGGAGGATGAGATCCTCCTGTTCTGTGAATAACAACGCCTTCCTTGCTTTGGTTCCGAGGGAGTTGGCAAGTACTGCTGGCCTCCCTCTTCGGATCTCCCCTAGGCTAAGATGAGTTTTCTTGGCTGCGGGTGATTCATTTTTAGAGCAAGGTTGGCAGGACCCTCTTTCCCCTTTCCCCCTCTTTCCTTAGTGATGGCCTAGGCATTGCATTCCTGTCCGTCATTCTACATCTGTACCTAGCATAGGTTAGGATGTGGAGTTGACTCAGCCCCTTGCCGGCCGGCAGTGTCTTTTGCTTTGAGTGCTGCCTGGACCTCCCTTGGTCTCTCATCCATGTTTGTCTGTAGAGCCAGATGGCATTGGTCAAGGAAGCCTGAAGTTATATTCTCCCCTTCCTTATGGGCACTCTTTCGGGTTGCCGGGCTATGAGGCAGTACAGTCTCTTATCCCGGCATCCATTCTGTTTTTCTTCTAGTGTTTGTACCCTAGCCTGGCTGCCGGCCTAAGTGGCCGGCAGCCGGGCAGTTGGAAGTTCTCTGGTTCTTTTGCTGCCGGCCGGCATTGGTTGTATACCTTTGCCGGCTGGCTATAATATCACACCATAGTTCTGCCGGCCGCTACGACTAGTGGCCGGCAGCCGGGTGCTATTGTTGTTTAGTTGCCGGCCGGCAGTCCCCTGCCGGCCGGCAATAGAAACACACCGAGGTTCTGCCGGCCGCTACGTTTGGCGGCCGGCAGTCACTGCCGGCCGGCACACGCATTGGAACCAGCGTTTTTCCGCCTTATAGTTTAAAAGTAGTATGCTTTGGAACTAGTTAAGGTGTGTGCCGACCGGCACATTACCTTCTATACTGTAGCCAGTAATTTTCAGTATAGTATATACTGCAGGGAGAAAACTATAGTGTAGTATATGTTACAACACTAAGTTTTTCTAACAGTCTTGTGTTGTCTTGTGCAGCCCTTTGGTGTAACCATACAGATAAAGAAAGTGAGTTCCTTCTTGTCTACTATCCAGTATTTTAAAATTACTTATTTGGGTGTGAGCTACACCTGTTTTCCTCTGGAAATTATTTATTGGTCATTCTTGAATAGAATAACCATACAATTTTATTATCTGGAAGGTTGCAGCAATTGGCTGTGCGGGAAATACGTGTGTGTCTTTCCTTTCTAGTTTAGTGATTCTAAGCTATGTATATCCAGTGATACGTAGTTCACTTGATACTCATGGAATTTTCTTCTCTTTACAGGAGGACCATCCGAAGTGTGGAAGCGTTTTCTGCAACGTCCGCAGCAAGAACTTCTGCGGACATGACTTGTGTAGGAGGCACGCAGCATGCGCAGTCTCCAAAGGTGATCTCCGGTATTGGGACCCGCAGGTATGTACAGTATGCACAAACCTGATTACTGAGGCTTTTGATTCCCCTAAGACGGCGGAGTCAAGGGACGCAGCAAGGGAGAAGCTTCATACCTGGGTAAGGGGCTTTCAGAAGAACACTTCTGGCCCCTATCTTCCAAGTGAGAAGATGAGGGCTTACCTTTTCCCCAAGGCGTCAGCAGAGGCAGTGATTCCTCAGCCTCAAGCGGAGATACCGTTGGTTCAGATCCCGGTGGATGCTGAAGTCGCGGACGCCCTGCAGGACATCCAGTTGGACGATAGGATATCGGAGGTGTGCGAGTGTTTGGAAAAAGACCCTCTGGCAGAAGACCAGGAAGAGGAGCAGGCTCCAGACAATGAGGAGGAAGAGTTCGACGAGGTGTCGGCTACTCCGGTTCAGGCCCCTGAACCTATTCCCTCAACATCGTCCTCTCTCCCAGATGAGCTGGGAAAGACCCTTTCTTCCATCGTTGGAATGATCCAACAGATGCAGAAGGAAAATAATGAGAAGGCTGCTGCAATGAAGTTGGAGATGCGGAGACTTGCAGCATCACGTGGGCCCCAGAAGAAGCTCAGCGTGAAAGACCTTCCCTTGTGCTCAGATGCTAACCCTTGGAGGTATGCCGAGCACATGCCTATGACGACGGGAAAAATCGTCATTTCGGAGAAGTTGGGCTCAGTCCCCCTTGAGGAGGTGGAATTCTGGCCCAGCAAGGAGTCGTATCCGGACTGTTATGTCCGTCTAAGGAAGGAACCAGCCTCAAAGGAAGAAACGGAGCCAAAGGAGGTCATAGTTTTTGACCACGCTAAGGCTCAAGCTTTGTTGTCAAGCTCGATGAAAGAGAGGGGCTTCACAAACTCAAAGGTACCTGCTTTGAGTAAGAAGCACCCTTCCTTTGTGTTCTCTCCTTCTAGAGCCTTCCCCTTTATGCAGAAAGGGTTTACGGCCGTGCTGAAAGCGATCGAGGCAGGTAAGCCATGCCCCTCCTTGGAGGAGTGTAAACCTCTGTCTTTGGCCCTACCCATGGACCACAAAGACTGGAAGGACGTCCATCTTACCTTCTCAGTCGGGAAGTTGGAGGCCGATATTGCCGGACGTCAGTTCGGTGAGAACCTCCCCAAGCTGTCTGACTTTCTTTTGCGCAGGGAGCTTGAGACAAAAGAAAGACTTGCTGCCTCAATGTCTCATCAAACGACTCTGGAGACAATGGCAAGTGACCCCAAGGTCCATGAAATGTTTATGGTAGTGGCTAAGACACACCTAGCCACAGTGACGGAGGACCTTTATAGTTTCGTCAAAGCTAGGAGAGCTTGTAGGGAGTTCGTGTTCGCCTCGGCTGCGGTGAGGCACGAGCCAAGGAAACTAATCTCCTCCAGCATTTGGGGCAAAGACCTCTTCCCTAGTGAAGCGGTCAAGGAGGTTGTAGATAAGGCCGCCACGGAGAATAGAAACCTTCTCCAGAAGTGGGGCCTATCTCTCAAGGGAAAGTCTTCCCCGGATGAGGGTCCCCAACCAAAGAGGAAGACTAAGAAGACTAGGCAACCCTCTCAGCCAGCCAAGCCATTCAGACAGCAGCAGCAACAACTTCCTGTGCCTACAGTGCCCCAGATGGTGGCACAAACCCCGACCACGTACCAGTGGGTACCCCAAGCTGTGACTACGCAGTCTCCGGCATTTAACCCAGCGTTCGAAGGGCAGTCAACTACCTTTCGAGCGAAGCCTAGAGGAGCAGCCAGAGGTTCGTCTAGACGCCCCTCAAGGGGGAGGGGATTTAGGGGTGGTCACGGTCAAGGAGGCAAGACCTCAGGGCAGCAGCAGCCAAAGTGAAATGATACCGGTAGGAGGGAGACTTCAGAATTTTTGGGATCGGTGGACCTTCGATCCCTGGGCCCACAGCCTACTCAAGAATGGACTGGGTTGGAGCTGGTACAGCACTCCACCCCCGTGCCCTCGTTTTTTCCAACACTCCACCCCCGTTCTGGAGGAGTACATTCAAGAACTCTTGGAGAAAAGAGTAATCGAAGGGTAAAGTCCATCAAATTCCAAGGGAGGCTGTTTTGTGTTCCCAAGAAGGACTCAGAAAAA
This sequence comes from Palaemon carinicauda, assembly GCF_036898095.1. Classification (NCBI taxonomy): domain Eukaryota; kingdom Metazoa; phylum Arthropoda; class Malacostraca; order Decapoda; family Palaemonidae; genus Palaemon; species Palaemon carinicauda. The sequence continues at coordinate 73,818,831 of NC_090756.1, forward strand.
CTCAGAGTCATTCTGGACTTGTCGCCACTCTACAAGTTCATAGTGAACTGCAAGTTCAAGATGCTAACACTGCAACACATAAGGACCTTACTGCCCAAGAGGGCATATACCGTCTCCATAGATTTGTCAGACGCCTATTGGCACGTTCCAATAAATCGCCAACTCTCCCCCTACCTAGGGTTCAAGCTACGCCTTCAGAGCTATGCCATTCGGGCTAAACCTAGCCCCAAGGATCTTCACGAAGCTTGCGAGCACAGCTCTCAAACAATTACGCCTAAAGGGAATCCAGGTGGTAGACTACCTGGACGACTGGCTGGTGTGGGCAGCATCCAAGACAGAATGTTTGCAAGCTTCCCTACAGGTGATCCAGTTCCTAGAGCATCTAGGCTTCAAGATCAACAGAAAAAAGTCTCGGCTTTCTCCATCTCAAAAGTTCCAGTGGTTGGGAATCCACTGGGACCTAGTGTCACACCAACTCTCCATCCCGGCGAAGAAGAGGAAGGAGATAGCTGGTTCTGTCAAGAGACTTCTGGATTTCGAAAGAATATCAAGACGTGAACAGGAGAGAGTGCTGGGATCTCTCCAGTTTGCCTCAGTAACAGACCCGGTGCTAAGAGCACAGTTAAAGGATGCAACCGGAGTTTGGAAAAGTTATGCATCAAACGCGCGAAGAGATCTGCTAAGACCAGTACCGCTTCGTCTACGTACGCTTCTCAGGCCTTAGTCCCGAGTCAGGCAACTAAAAAAGTCGGTGCTTCTTCAGCCACCTCCCCCCTCGTTGACTATTCATACAGACGCCTCGAAGGAGGGGTGGGGAGGTCATTCTCATCGGAAGAAGGCCCAAGGAACTTGGTCCAATCTATTCAAGACATTTCACATAAACTTTCTGGAAGCTATGGCAGTACTTCTTACCTTGAAGAAAGTCTCCCCTCGCCGCTCGATCCACATAAGGTTGGTACTGGACAGCGAGGTGATTGTGAGATGCTTGAATCGACAAGGATCGAGGTCACCACCACTCAACCAGGTGATGTTGGCCATCTTTCGACTGGCGGAAAAGAAGAAGTGGTACCAGTCGGCAGTTCACCTTCAAGGAGTCCGCAACGTGACAGCGGACGCTCTATCCAGGTTCACACCGATAGAGTCGGAATGGTCCCTAGACGCAGGATCATTCTCCTTCATCTTGAGTCAAGTCCCAGAACTGCAGATAGACTTCTTTGCGACGAAAGACAACAAGAAGTTACCCCTTTACGTGTCCCCGTACGAGGATCCCTTGGCAGAAGCAGTGGACGCAATGTCCCTCGACTGGAACAGATGGTCCAGGATTTACCTGTTCCCTCCTCACAACCTTCTATTGAGGGTCCTCAACAAACTGAGATCTTTCAAGGGAGTAGCGGCAATAGTGGCTCACAAGTGGCCGAACAGCGTGTGGTTCCCTCTGGCATTGGAACTACGGCTGAAGTGTCTACCGTTACCAGATCCAGTTCTGACCCAGCGAGTTCAGAAGTCGACTGTCTGCGCTTCATCACAGAAAACCCGGAACCTGCAGCTCATGATTTTCTCTCCCTAGCGGTGAGAAAACGTTTCGGGATTTCGAAAGACAGTATAGACTTCCTAGAGGAATATAAGTGCAAATCCACTAGAAGGCAATATGAGTCATCATGGAGAAAATGGGTGGCCTTTGTCAAGGCGAAGAATCCGCAAAAGATCTCGACAGACTTCTGCTTATCTTTCTTCATCCACATCCATGGTCAAGGGTTAGCAGCCAACACAATATCAACGTGTAAATCTGCTTTGACAAGACCCATTTTATATGCCTTCCAGGTCGACCTCTCTAACGATATTTTTAATAAAATTCCGAAAGCCTGTGCTAGGCTCAGACCATCAGCACCTCCGAAGCCCATTTCATGGTCTCTGGATAAAGTTAATTTCGCTTCGCTGTTGAACAATGAGGAGTGTGCTTTAAAGGATTTGACCCAAAAAGTTATTTTCTTGTTTGCACTCGCTTCGGGTGCCAGGGTTAGTGAAATAGTAGCCCTCTCGAGAGAGGAAGGTCGTGTTCAGTTCTTGGATGGGGGAGAACTAAACTTGTTTCCGGATCCTACGTTTCTCGCCAAGAACGAGTTACCCACCAACAGGTGGGGTCCCTGGAGAATCTGCCCTCTGAAAGAAGATGCATCTCTATGTCCAGTGGAATGCCCAAAGGTCTATCTTCGTAGAACTTCAGACTTCAGGGGTGGTCAACTATTCAGGGGAGAAATATCAGACTCAAATTTATCGCTGAAACAACTTAGGGCGAAAATCACCTATTTTATTCGCAGAGCGGATCCAGACAGTACACCCGCAGGTCACAATCAGAGGAAAGTTGCCTCATTCTTAAATTTCTTCAATAGTATGGATTTCGAACATCTTCGCTCATACACCGGCTGGAAGTCTTCCAGAGTTTTCTTTCGTCACTATGCAAAGCAAGTGGAGCAACTGAAGAGGTCTGTGGTAGCAGTGGGTAGTGTCGTTAACCCTGCCGTTTAACTCTGCGAGGAACAGTGAATTTAATTGGGACGATTAATTCCGGGGTGGGTGTGTAGTTACGAACTGTTTTACAAACTAAGTGTTAGGGCACTAGGGTGCCCACATTGACTGTTCCATATTTAAAGGTGAACCTAGCATAAGTGCAGACATGTGTGCCAAGCGTTTCCAACGCTAATGTAACTGATTAGTAATACAGACTTTTATGATTTTGATACTTTGGTATGTTAAAAGTGGCGCTAATGTTTTCTTTCAGATAAACAAGTTTTCTGTTTACTATCATGCTTATGCTTATTTATTGGTTATCCTCCTCTTATATATGTATAATTGTTGTTTAACCTGTTTTATTTTATTGATTGTCAATAAACTAGTTCTTGTGAACCTTGCGTCTCCTTCGCCTGTGTCATTTTACTTGAAATGATTTAGCATTACGTTTTCTATGTATATTTATTTGGGATAATTCTAATAGATTGTTCCTTTATGCAAGCATCTTTCATTGGTTTATGCTTTCCCCTAGCGGGAGGACTCCATACCCTAAGGGGACGGTGGCGGATGTGCAAGTTTTCCTCCTACCCGGATATAAACCTTTGGTAACTGGTCGATATTTCATATTGACTCAGTGGTTCTTTTATAAACTATGCTTTACATGATATAGGGTGAGACCACTAAATTGGCTTGCCTGTTATTCATACATAGGTATATGTACTCCTCGAGACTTTTCCAGAGTCTAGTATGACTCTTCCCTGTAGGGGGCAGGAAGCACTATCATGGTCTATGGTTAGATGAAAAGATGTATGACGGTAACATCTTAGGTCTCTAGGTCTAGTTGGCCTGGAAATACCTTCTGGGAGTACGGCACGTTTTTAGAATCCACAGATACAGTAACGCTCTGGTATACTTCCACCAGGACGACATGGCTTGAGCCCAAAAAACGGATTTTGAGCGAAGCGAAAAATCTATTTTTGGGTGAGAAGGCCATGTCGTCCTAATGGACCCGCCCTTCCTTTTTTCCTCTAAAAAAGGGCTGATGACCCCTCCCTACATACAGTATCTGTAGCACCTCGTGTATCACTACAAGGAATACAGATGGCGCCATGAGCGGCGCAATGCACGCTTACGAATCGGGAGAGGAGAGGTACCTTACGATTGGCTCTCCTTTCTTTCTCGTTTTTCGTTTTCTTGCCAATTGACCCCTTCGAAGTGTTAACTCTGTTCGGGGTGCAGATTGCTTTGTGGCGTGACAAGAATATGTATTCTGATATTTCACGATATCCCTGGTTCTTTTATTAGGGATATTTGCTCCAGGAGTTAGAATTCTGGGTACCTTAAGGTAAATTCTCTGGGAATATTGCCGTAGTTATATATATACCCAAGAAAGCTACCTTTAAGAACTTCCATCAGGACGACATGGCCATCTCACCCAAAAATAGATTTTTCGCTTCGCTCAAAATCCGTTTTATTTTACACCTGTGCCTCTATATTGGTTTTGATGCTATCCTTCAGGTAGGGTATGGAGTGGACCATCTGGGAAGTATACTCTCATTGCGCTGATAGTGGAGAGTGCAAATTTCCTTTCTGACGTGTGAGGCCTAAGTATTCTTGAGCAGGCAAATTAAATTTCCTTTTTCTAATCTGAACCCTGTCTTATGGACTCTACAAACAAAGGTCCCCCATCCCCTAGATAAGCAAACACTAACTCGGCACTGTTGACGACCTCTGGCAAGTCTATTAAGGAAACTTCTGTTGATGACCTCAGAACTAGAAAGGACCATTCTACTGATATTCCAAATTCGAGCAATTTGGGTAAAACAAAGAAACTCCGAATCCTTCATATTACCCAAATTCCAAATGACACAAACTATGATAATCTATATAAAGCATTTGAGTGCTATGGATTTATAAAAGAAATAAAAAGGAAACTTGAAGATGTTAAATGAAATTCATGGATATCTTACAGTAGTCACGATGAAGAATTTAAAGCAATAAGTAATATGAATAATATTAAAATTAATAACTTGAATGTCATGGCGGCTCTCTGCGATAAGGTAACAAAGGATTTGGATGTGTATAGGCCTGCCGACCGGTTGGAAAAAGACGCTGATTCGGTTATGCCTTCCCAGAGAAAGCCAAAACTATCAATGTGGCTTGTAGCTGAATCAAAGGGGGTTACAGGAAATTATTTCAAAACATGCAAGTTAATTCAGAAAAAAAGTGGGAACTATTGCAGCTGGAGATATATCTCGTTTTGGAAAAAATAGTTTCCTTATCCATGCCAAATCAAGCACACAATCTGTAATACTTTCCAATCTGAAAACAATTAATGATGACATTAAGTTAGATGTCAAACCCCACCTAAATTTTAGTTACGGAAGAGGAGTAGTTTTTAAGAGAGATCTGTGTGAATTTACAGAGAAGGAGATACTGGCCATTTGTCCACTAAATGTATGGAAAGTTCACAAAATCCCAGGTACATCAATGATTATCCTTGCTTTCCAGGATGCTGATGTACCTTTCCATATTAATATTGAAAACGAAATGATTAAAGTAAGACCATTGAAGCAGAAGTTTGCAAAAATGAGAAAACAAGTGGTAATTGCTCCAAATTTTACAATGGAAAATGTGCACTTGGAGAGAGGTGTTTAAATAGCAACTCAAATAAAAAATCCACAGATAAGAGCTGCAAGCTGTATTAGTTGGAAGAAACTGCCCTTAACAAATCATATTTAGAACATACAAGTGAGGGACATCTCAAAAGACTATTAAATAAATTAAGTAGCTATGCTAAAGCCTTAAAATCAAACCCATCTAGTACTGCCAATACCTCTAGAAAAACGGATTTTGAGTGAAGCGAAAAATCTAATTTTGGGTGAGATAGTCATGTCGTCCTGATGGAACGATCTTTCAGTAGCTTCCTAAGGGTATATATGACTACAGTAGATATTCCCAGAGAATTAAACTAAAGGTTTCACAGAATTCTAACTCCTGGCGCGAGTACCCATAAGGTTTCCCTTTAGGATATCGTATAATAACATGCTTGATACGCCACATAGCTATCTGCACCCCACATAGCCCTTACGCTTCGAGGGGGAATAGTGGCAAGTTATGGGAGGAGCCGTTACAAAGTTCTCCTCCTCCGTTACTGTTTTGGTACTCAGCGACGTCAATATCCGGTCGCCATGTTGGCCACCATCTTGGATGACGCCACCGGAGCGCGCCATTGTCATTCCTTTCGGCGTTTATGCCAGCCTCCATGATACAATAAGATTGGGAGGGCCCTGTCAAGGCCGAATAGAGAACAAGGACGGATCCATCGGGATAACATGGTTATCTCACCCAAAAATAGATTTTTCGCTTCGCTCAAAATCCGTTTTTTTGGGCTCAAGCCATATCGTCCTGATGGAAGTGTACCAGAGAATTAATGTATTGTGGATTTTTCCCCTTTTTTGTAGTGCCTTTCGACTTCTAAACAATATTCCTTTGGTCTGATGACCACAGAGACCTGTGGCACATCCATCACATGCCACCTCAGATAAGCATATACCATGTTACTGCTTCCTGCCCCCCTGGCAGGGAAGTCCTAAATGGACAGAAGGAACATCTTGAAGTTGCTTGATAGAGGAACTTACCTAGTCTCGGAGATACCTGCCGGTTCCAGGGCCAGATAGAGAAGGTAAGTATACTCGTGTTGGAACAAGTTACCTTAATCTAGATGAGCATGCATCAAGAGAAAAAATAAAAATATATCAAAACAAAAGGTAATAAAAGTTTGTAAAAGTATTTTATTTCATGAGAAAGAGTGGGTGAAATGAGACGCTAGGGTGACCTAATACTCTTTTATTCATTAAAACAGGATTAGCATGAAATAGGTAAATTTTTTTTCTTACAATAACCAATGCAATTAAAAACATATACTAAAGACATCAAAAGAAGTGGGTGTGGAATCTGAAAAGGAAAACTTGCCATTACACACATAAGTTCCAGAGGAACTATAAAGTCTTCCTAGAGAGTTTTATACTGTATACACTTCATGTTAAAACATGTGGCACACGTGTTACAGTCTATGTTACTTCACCTTGTAGAAGAACAGTCTTTAGCATCACTAGGTGGCACTTAGATTCACTATGTTTCGCACTAGGGTCAACACAGGAACCCGTGGAGTTAGAGTCCCGAATAACTCGCTGTTCTACGTTGCACTAAGCAGCAGTTTTAGCACACTACCTGCTGCCACCACATGGCGCCGCAACTCTTGCACCTGCTTTGCGTAGTGTTTGAAAAACACTTTTGATGATTTCCAGTCCGTGAAAGAATGAAGAGTCTCGAAGTCCATCGTCTGGAAGAAATTCAGGGAAGAGGCGACTTTCCTGGGATCATGACCTGCGGGTGTACTGTCAAGATCCGCTCTGCGAATAAAGTAGGTGATCTTCGCCCTTAGTTGTTTGAGTGACAAATCAGACCCTGATGTTTCTCCTTTAAAGAGCTGTCCTCCGCCAAAGTCTGAAGTTCTTCGAAGATAGACCTTTAGACTCTCCACTGGGCATAGAGAGACATCTTCCTTCAGGGGGCAGATTCTCCAGGGGCCCCACCGTTTGGTGGGAAGCTCGTTCTTGGCGAGAAACGTTGGGTCAGGAAAGAAGGTAAGTTTGCCTTTGTCAGCAAACTGTATCTGGCCCTCTTCTCTTGATAAAGCCACAATCTCACTGACTCGGGCTCCCGAGGCGAAAGCAAAAGGGAAAATCACTTTTTGAGTCAAATCTTTCAGAGGGCAAGACTCGTCCAGACTTGATGCAAACTGGAGCACTTTGTCGAGAGACCAGGAGAGGTGCAGGACGAAGTCTAGCACATGCCTTTGGCAGCTTGTTAAAGATGTCGTCGGACAGGTCGATCTGGAAGGCATAGAGTAGTGGTCTTGTCAAGGTCGATTTGCAGGTAGCAATCGTGTTGGCTGCCAAGCCCTGTCCATGAAGGTGAATAAAGGACAAACAAAAATCTATAGAGATTTCTGTAGGATTTTTAGCCTTGACGAAAGACACCCATTTCTTCCAGGAAGACTAGTATTGCCTTTTGGTAGATTTAGTTTTGTATTCCTCTAGGAAGTCCAAACTTTTCTTCGAGATCCCAAACCTCTTCTTAATGGCTAGGGAGAGAAAATCATGAGCTGTAGGTCTCTGGTTTTCCTTGATGAAGTGAAGACAGTCAACTTCTGAACTTGCTGGGATAGAACTGGGTCCAGCAGGGGAATTATCTTGGGTTGTAACTCCAGGATTAGAGGGAACCAGTTGCTCTGGGGCCACTTGGGTGCCACTGGGGCTGCTGTGCCTTGGAAGGTTCTCAGCTTGGTGAGGACTTTCAGCAGAAGGTTGGGTGTAGGGAACAGGTAAATCTTGGACCATCTGTTCCAATCCAGGGACATGGCGTCCACTGGTTCCGCTCTGGGGTCCTCGTAAGGGGCCACGTAACGAGGAAGTTGTTTGTTGTCCCTCGTCGCGAAGAGGTCGATCTGCAGTTCCGGGACTTGACGAGAGATGAAGGAGAATGAGTTTGCGTCTAGGGACCATTCTGACTCTATTGGGGTTGTCCTTGATAGAGCATCCGCCGTCACGTTACGGAATCCTTGAAGGTGAACTGCTGAGAGGTGCCATCTCTTCTTGTCCGCAAGGCGGAAGATGGGCAGTAACATTTGGTTGAGTTGGGGCAATCTTGAGCCCTGACAGTTGAGACATCTGACCACAACGGCGCTGTCCAGAGTTAGACGGATGTGAGACGAGGGTCGTGGAGACAGCCTTTCCAGAGAAAGAAGGACCGCCATAGCCTCCAAGAAGTTGATGTGGAACGTCTTGAATAGGGGAGACCATGTTCCTTGAACTTGTCGTTGAGGGAGTGACCCCCCCCATCCTTCTAGCGATGCATCCGTGTGTATAACGACCGATGGAGGTGGTGGTTGAAGGGGAACTGATCTCTTCAGGTTCTTTGCCTGCGACCATGGCTTTGGGAGTGAACGAAGCCTGGTTTGCAGAGGTCTCTTGAGATATCTTCGAGCGATGGATGCGTATCTTCTCCAGACTCCCGATGCATCCTTCAGTTGTGCTCGTAGCACTGGGTCTGTCACTGAAGCGAACTGGAGGGAGCTGAGCACCTGCTCCTGTTGATGTCTTGAAATCCGTTTGGATTTTAGGAGTCTCTTGACAGATCCCGCTATTTCCTTCCTTTTCTTTGGAGGGATTGAAAGACGGTGTGACTGAAGGTTCCAATGGATTCCTAGCCATTGAACTTCTGAGCTGGAGAAAGTAGACTTCTTGGTGTTGATTTTGAAACCCAGATGTTCCAGGAATTGGGTCACTTTTCTTGAAGCTTGCAAGCATTCTTCTGAGGATGCGGCCCATACCAGCCAATCGACCAGATAAGCCATCACCTGGATGCCTTGAAGGCGTAGCTGTTGGACGATCGTTTCTGCGAGCTTTGTGAAGATCCTTGGAGCTATGTTGAGCCTGAAGGGCATTGTTCTGAAGATGTATTGCCTTCTTTGAAGCCTGAATCCTAGGTAGGAGGAGGCCTGGCAATTCATTGGAATGTGCCAGTAGGCGTCCGCCAAGTCTATCGAGACTGTGAATGCCTTTTGGGGCAGTAGGGCTCTTATGTGCTGAAGAGTTAGCATCTTGAATTTGTTGTTCACGATGAACTTGTTGTGAGGGGACAAGTCCAGAATGACTCTGAGTTTGTCGGAGTCCTTGGGAACACAGAACAGTCTTCCCTTGAACCTGGTGGACTTTACCCTCTTGATCACCTTCTTGTTCAAGAGTTCTTGGACGTGTTCATCCAGGACGGGGGTGGAGTGTTGGAAGAATTGATGGAAGGTTGGAGTTGGTGTTACCCAGCTCCACCCTAGTTCGTTCTTGATGATGCAGTGAGCCCAAGGATCGAAGGTGCAACGATCCTAGAAGAAGCGGAGTCTTCCTCCCACCGGAAGCATTTCATTGCTTCTGGTTTCCCAAGGGTTTGCCACCTCGGCCGCCTGCTCCCCTCCCTCCTCTCCCTCTGGAAAGGCATCAAGAGGAGTCTCTGCTGGAGCCTCTACCTTTGAGACAAAAGGTAGTTGACTGTTTTTCATAAGCAGGTGTGAAGACTGGTGACTGAGCCACCACTGGCTGAGGGACCAACTGAAAGGTCTGTTGGGGCTGAGCCACCAACTGGGGAGTAGCGGGTGCCGGAAACTGGCGCTTAGCCTGTCGCTGCTGAGGCCTAGGCTTGTTAGACTTCTTCTTAGGTTGGGACCCTCATCCTGAGATTTCCTCTTTCTAGACATGCCCCACATGCTGAGAAGGTTCCGGTTCTCGGTGGCGGCTCTGTCTACGATCTCTTTTACGATATCATCGGTGAAGAGGTTTTCCCCCAAATGTTGGAGGAGATCAGTTTCCGGGGTTCGTACTTGACGGTAGCGTCCGTAAACACGAATTCCCTACAGGCTCTCCGAGCCCTGATGAAGCTGTAGAAGTCTTTCGTCAGAGTGGCGAGATGGGTCTTAGCTAAGACCATATACATATCTGGGGTCCGAGTGTCCCCAGCCACTGTCTCCAATTGCACTTGGAGGGAAAGGGAGGCGGCCAGTCTCTCTTTCGTATCCAGCTCCTGACGCAGAAGGTATTCGGAGAGCTTAGGGAGGTTTTCATTAAACTGACGTCCTGCTACGTCAGCCTCCAACTTTCCTACCGAGAAAGTTAACTGGATGTCTTTCCAGTTCTTGTCATCAGGAGGTAGGGCGAGGGAGAGGGGCCTACATTCCTCTAATGTAGGGCAAGGTTTCCCTTCCTCCACCGCCTTCAACACTGCCAGCAAGGACTTTTCGGCAACGGGGAAGACCATGGTGGCAGGAGCAAGAAAAGATGGGTGTTTCTTGCTAAGGGCCGGCACCTTGGAGTTGGTGTAGCCCTTGCTCTTAAGGTTTCTGGCCAAAAGAGATTGAGCCTTGGCATGGTCAAAGACTTGAGACGGGTGTAACAGTCCGGGTACGACTCAAAGCTAGGCCAAAACTCCACCTCTTCAAGGGGGATGGCACCTAGCTTGTCATTGACGAAGATTCGTCCACTTGTGATTGGCATGTGCTCAGCATGCCTCCAGGGGTTGGTCACTGAGCAAGGGGGAAGATCCTTGACGTTGATGTTCTTGACCGACTGCTTCGACAGACGGAGAATCTCCCTCTTGAGGTCCTCTTGTCCTCTTCGGAACCTCTCATCCAGGAGGGCCACTAGGACCTGGAGACTGTCCTGGTTCTGCAGTAACGACGGAGTAGGAGTAGGCGTAGACGAAGTAGAGGGGACGGGTTTCGTTACGGCAACGGAAGTGACAGAGGGGGCGCGGGCGACTTCGCCCTCGGAGTCCGGAGCCTTCACATGCTCCTCTTCTTGACCCTCGGCCATCAGGGTCCTTTCGATGGTGTCTGATACCTCCGACATCTGTTCCACCCCGTCAAGATGGAAATCTTGCAGTACATCCTAAACGTCAGGTTCAACCGTCAGCTGGACGCAGGGGATCTCGGCCTTGGGGATGACAGCATCCGCAGATGCCTTTGGGAAGAGCAGAGCTCTCATCTTCTCACTCAGGAGATAGGGCCCCGTGGTGTTCTTTTGGAAACCACGCACCCATTTGCGCAGTTTCTCTCGGGCAACTTCCCTGGCCTCCGCAGAGGTAGGGTCCTCGAACGCCTCGTGGAGCAGGTCCTTGCAGATGGTGCAGACCTGCGGGTCCCAATACCGGAGAGTCCCCTTGGTGATGGAACAGCTGGCGTGGGTTCGGCACGCCAGGTGGCCGTAGAAGTCCGGACGCCGAACGCTACAGAAGGCGCTCTCACACTGGACATACTCCTCCTGTAAAAGAAAGGGGGAATGAGTCTGCGGAAGTCATATACAATGACTTAAAGTAATCTTAGATTAGCAATAAAGTTATTTAACTTAATATAAGATTCCTTTTCTTGTGTAAGCTTAGGATAGTAAGCTGGAAAAGAAGCAGAAAAGACACATACATGTGCATCCCGTCCAGCCAATTGCCGTGACCCCACACCAAGACTAATTCTAGGGGCTCTTAAAGAGCCTAAGAGATGGAAGAGATATCCACAATGGATTAAGCACAGCTTAGGCTTCCTCTGCAGAATTAGTCATGGTGAGAGGGGGGAAACTGAGTTCATTCAGTTTAGGATAAAAAAGTGGGAGGAGAAGTAATCCCTCCCTATTCAGATGGGTCCCGGCAAGGGACTGCGCATGGATGCACAGAGTATGCTGGAAATATTTTTACTGCATAACTATACATCATAGTTTTTTGTCTAGGGTAAGTACTGTACCATAGATATACTGGCTATCATATATAGCTATACAATAGTCGCCGCCGGCACCAGGCCGGCAGGGGAGAGGTGACAGTCCACTGAAGTAATATGATTAGGTGGCTCCGGCAGCGTGGCGGCATGCCGGAAACGCGCCGGGTGCCGGCGAATCTCCATCGAAGGTGGGAACCTGCTGTCTGTCATCAGTCTATGTGGCAGAGAGAATAGGAGCTTCTGGATGATGGCAGATTTCCGGCAGGCGGCGGCCTCCGGCAGTTGGCAAGCGACTGGCGAAGGTATTCCAGCACTGGCGTCAATCAATGAGACAGAGTGGATACTAAGGTACCCTGACAGCTGTTGCCGGCAGGGTAACGGCAGTGGACCGGCACTGATAGGTAGGGAGAAAGGGTAGGGGAAGAGAGAGGGAAGGGTAGTTCGTTACCCGGACCTCGTCTTCCTCCGGAAGGAGTGTTCAAATGAAAGAGAGGGGGGCAATCTTTCATCAAGCCGCAACAGAGCCGGCAGTCGGCAGGAATTGCGGGTGGTGGCCCAAGGGAGGACCGAAGAACACTCTAAGATAGGGAGGTCTCATGCCGGCAGACCGATTCATTTAGGCTATCCCATAGTTCGACTATATGCGGGAAGCGTAGCAGCTTGGACTCACCCACGAAGGGACCAAGCCGAACCTACAACCCGCCGGCACACGGTGAAGTTGTAGGACGGCGGACAGGGGTGTGATGGCTAGGCCAACACAAAAGGACAGAAGGGGTAGGGGCGAGGGTCCTGAAGAGGAGCGTGGGGGAAGGCGTAGCCTTCACCAACGGCCGGGGGGGGGGGGGGGCAGTCGTATCCCAGGTGTAAGAGACTTCATTCTCCAGCCTAGGGTAGGTTAGTTCAGAGAAGGTACTGCTCTAGTGTACTGTTGTAAACTATAAAGAAACAGAATCCCCTGGCCTGCCTAACCTAGGCTGAGGAAGCGAGGCCCGAACCAGGGAAGGCAGGTGTAGAACAGGTCGCTAGGCCACAGGGAGGGAAGGGTCGAAACCCTACCAAGTGTGGAATGGGGCGAAAGGCAGAGCCCTTCCACCTTCGCCAACCAGCAAGGCCCCAAAAGGAGAGTTCATTCACGTAGAGGGGGAGCTGGGGGCGAATGACTGGTACTCTGAGGTTCTGTCCCAAATTCAAAGCTCATGTGCTATGGCTAGGATTGGGGAAAGAAAATCCTAGCCTAACCCTACTCGAATACGATTCGAGGTAAGGAGGGCTAGGATGTAGCCTAGGCTATCTCAGAGGGAAGAGATACCTTGGGTAAGATAACTGGGGAGGATAGGAAGTATACAAGGCCCTACGTTAGGTAAGGGGCAAGAGAGTCGACTACCAAGATCACCGAAACCCTTAGTATACTTCCTCGAAGGCGAAAACATATGTGCAATCACTGAATCTTATATGTATAAATGCCTAAAATCTCCATTTCATAATTTAAAACTAGGAACACTTATTATATCATGCATGAGAGTAAACAAAAACCACCTAGGCTATCAAGTGTAGGGGCTAGGCTAAAACCCTAGCCTACGAATCGGCTACCTATGCTCGCCGAAAAAGGGATACTTTCGGCATAATATAACTAATTCCTAGCAATGAAGACTAAATAACTAATGCTGATAATTAGTTATAAGATTGGGTAAGGTTGTTCTGGCTAACTAAATAAAGCATGCGAGGCAAACAACAGCGTCCGACATGACGCCTCCGGTCAAGGCACAGCTCCGCCACAAAACACGGTATTTTAAGATAAAAAGGTGTTACTTTACGGCTAGAGCTTATTTATACAATACAAGAATATGGTACTCAACTTTCCAGAAGAAGGCGAGGCTGAAGATTGCGACATAATGGCTCACTTAGCGAAAAACTGGGAAAAACACCTTGTCGTGAACTCTACGTGTAAAGGAATGACAATGGCGCGCTCCAGCGGCGTCATCCAAGATGGCGGCCAACATGGCGACCGGATGTTGACGTCGCCGAGTACTAAAACAGTAATGGAGGAGGAGAACTTTGTAACGGCTCCTCCCATAACTTGCCACTATTCCCCCTCGAAGCGTAAACGCTATGTGGGGTGCAGATAGCTATGTGGCGTGTCAAGCATATGTCCCCTGTTATTATACGATATCCTAAAGGGAAACCTTATGGGTACTCGCGCCAGAAGTTAGAATTCTGTGAAACCTTTAGTTTAATTCTTTGGGAATATCTACTGTAGTCATATACTGTATACCCTTAGGAAGCTACTGAAGGAACCTTCCATCAGGACGACATGGCTTGAGCCCAAAAAAGAAGTATATCATCTGATAAAATGCTGAATGATAAGGTAAGCATATTACCTCCCGAGGCTTAACCATTTTTTTTCAACATTAGGGCATTGTCCATCTCTACAGCCTTTGTCCCTCATCACTAAAACTAGTACAAACCTCTCTCAGGCTATGTCCTTGCCTGATTTGATGGAGCTTCCACTTGAAACCAGCTTACCTGATGCACCTGTAGTGGGAAAAGTGCAAAAACCTGGAATCTTATCATCTATTAATTGTAAAAGAGAGAGACCTCCATCTCTCTCACCCCCTCCATTAGAAACAGTAAAGTTATGACATCAAATAAATTTGATGTTTTGTCTGTTGATGTTTCTAATGAACCGGAATATAAATTGAATAAATCAGAAATTCTTAAGTTGAGGTCCACCATCTGCCTCAACAAATAGATCAAAATGTCACTAAGAAAAACAGAAAAGTAAAACCCAACATATCAAGACCATCCTGAAGAAATGTACAATTAATAATGTTAGATTAAAAACTGCTAATAGGAAGACCTCATCCTGGATGTCTTCCAGAAATAATCCATAGAGTTTTCCTCCATTTTGCAATGGAATTGTCAGGGTTTAAGGGCCAAATGTGAAGAACTTAAGCTCCTAATTCATGAACATAATATATGTCTACAGGAAAGTAAGCTTGATGCTAACACTCCTTGTTCTCGAGAATATGTTAGTTATAGCATACCATATAATCAACAAAAAGGGAGCCATGGCTGAAGTCTCATGTACGATCGTTGAGATGTTCCTCAAATACCTTTGTCTATTTGTACACCCCTGCAGGCAGTGGTTGTACGAATTGATATAGGGAGAAAATATACAATATGATCACTGAACTTACCTCCAAATAAAGGGATTTTGACGTAGGAAAAATCTATTTCTGGGCGAGAGATCCGTGCCGCCCAGTGAGATGTTTGCTCATTTTGAGTCGATGCTATTGTCTCATACACAGAAATGCTCCTTTTACATCATTTCTAAGGTAAAAACTGCTATGAATTTACCAGAGAAAAATTTGTATAGGAATGCTAGGTTGAACCCAGCTCGCTCACCTTAATAAGGTGTCGGTATAATACTGGGGCGTGAATAAATCACAACCAGAGGTCTCGCACCATTTAGATATCTCCTGTCAATATCCCCGAACAGCGAGGCACCGTTCAACATCCTACTACTACTAGCGATCCCACGCCAGTGACGTCACTCCTTATAGCACCCCAGATTGGGGCCCAAACAGGGTGGGACGGGTGGGTTCACTGGGCGGCACGGGTCTCTCGCCCAGAAATAGATTTTTCCTACGTCAAAATCCCTTTTCTGGGCTCCGACCCGTGCCGCCCAGTGAAATCGTACCAGAGAATGGGGACCCAATATGGCTAACTACCTGAGGAGAGAATAACACAAAAATAACATAGCTGATGAGTTTTAATATCAAAAGGGAGGAATGAGGAATCCCGTAAAAATAGATCAACATGTATATGACAGTGATAAATAGACATGGTAAACAATTCAATAATGAAACCCGTAGGTAAAATTCAACAGATATGAATAGTGGTAATCAAGCTTGGTAATAAAAAAAATGCAAAGGTAAAAATTCAATCATAGATATGAATATGAGCATGGTACAAAATTCCATCAGGGGATGATAGAGAGAACCAAGCAAAACTAAATCCATAAAAAAGATTTAACATAACAAAAATAAAATCATCTCGGGGATTTTAAGAACAAGTGAAATAAAAAACAATTCGTGAAATTGATCAATGATTAATAAAATAATACACCATAAGGGTGTATGGTAAAGAAAACAGGTAGGAACAATAGGTAAGCCAGGCAGGAGGGAAAGAGGACAGAGCAAGACGTTGTGATTAGGACTCAGTACCTTCAGGAGGAACTATATTCCCTGCAGCTACTGTGGCAAATCTAAGAGCTTCTAAAGGTTTTAGGTAGTGGCGCTTAAAAACTTTAGGGGACTTCCAACCCGTATATTTTGAGAGCTCATCAAATTTCATATGGTGGAAAAAATTAATTGAGGTAGCCACAGCTCGAATATCATGGACATGTGGGAATGATTCAGGATTAGCTTGTTTAATAAAATAAAGAATTTGTTGTCTGATTCCCTTAAGGTTAATAGTTCCTCTGTGTTCTCTAATAAATAATGGCCCTGTGGTTGTGGTGGAAGTTCTACTTAAGTAGGATTTCAGGGTGGCAACTGGACACAGGGATGGATCCCGAGGAAGTGGAACAATCTTCCAAGGAGACCACCTGTTTTGGGGGTCCTCATTTTTAGCCAGGAAAACTTTGTTAGGGGAGAGAAGGACCTCACCGGAAGAGAGAAACTCTATATGACCTGGGTCTCTAGATAAGGCTGACAATTCTGAGATTCTGGAGCCAGAGGCGAGGCTCAAAAGAAAAAGTGACTTTCTTAATAATGCCATATAGTTACAGGATTCATTTGGGGTGTCAGAGGCTAGCTTAAGAACATCGTTCAAAAACCAGGAAACTGCGCTAGGGCGAGTTGAAGGTTTTAGTCTGGCACAAGCTCTCGGAATGGATGAGAATTATGAATCCGTTAGATTAATGTCAAAACCAGTATGGAAGATCTTTTTCAAGGCTGACTTGATTGTAGTAATTGTATTGGCTGCCAGGCCTGATTCGAAGAGAGTTCTGAAGAATGTCATAGTTAGGTTCATCGTCATTTTCTCAACTTGGGAATCTTTCAAGAACTTAGCTAATTTCTTGACAGCTGAGTCATATTGACGGAAAGTAGATTCCCTTTTGTCAGATTCCAGGAAAATAGTATTCAAAGGATCGATGTTTGCACCTTGTTGGGCTGCGAACTTCATGAAGTCCATAAAGTTAGGGCATTCAGAATCCTTGAGGAAGCGAACACATTGTGAGTTTGTACTGTCTGTGTTAGCACCGGATTGGGAATCCGCCGGGGGCGGAGACCTAGTTCTAGCAACAAGGGGAACCAATTGCTCTTGGGCCAGTTGGTGGCTACGAGAGCCACTTTCCCTTTGAAGGATCTGAGTTTGTGCAAAACTTTCAGCAGGAGATTCACCGGAGGTAACAGATAAATCGTCTTCCAGGTATTCCAATCTAGAATCATAGAGTCCGTGGCATAAGCCTGAGGGTCCAGGTTGGGGGCTACGTAACAATCTAGTTTGCGATTGGATTCCGTCGCAAACAGATCCACCTGGAGACCCGGGACTTGAGATAGTATCCACTGGCAAGATCGATTGTCTAGTGACCATTCCAACTCTAGCGGAGTCGTCCGGGAAAGTGCGTCCGCTACCACATTCCGGACTCCTGTTAGATGGACTGCTGACAGGTGCCACTTGTTCAATGCCGCCATGGAGAAAATGTTTAACATGATGAGGTTTATTTGGGCCGATCTGGAGCCTCCTCTGTTGATGCAGTGTACTATGACTGCACTGTCGAAAACCAGTCTGATATGGAGATTCCTGGCTGGATTGAGACGTTTTAAAGTGAGGAAGGCTGCCATGGCCTCTAGGATGTTGATGTGCATTTGGTTGAAGACCGGTGACCTTAACCCTTGGACTTTCTTGTGTTGGGAGTAACCTCCCCACCCTGTTAAGGAGGCGTCTGTGTGAACGACGAGTCCCGGGACCGGATGTTGTAAGGGAACCGACTTGGAAAGATTCTTGATCTTCGTCACAGGCTGCAGACTATTTCTCAGGATTGGGGGAAGGCGAGCATGTCTGTCTCGGCGTTTTACGGTTGCTCTGGAGCGCCACACTCTGTTTATGTCCTTGAGTTTGGACCTTAGGACGATGTCTGTCACGGAGGCGAACTGTAAGGAACCTAGGATCCTCTCTTGGTTCCTTCTGGAGGTCAACTTTTCCCTGAGAAATTGTTTTGTATTCCTCGCTATCTCCTTCCTTTTGGCTTTGGGGAGGCACAGCGTATGGGAGCACAGGTCCCATTGTAGTCCCAGCCATTGAAACTTGGTCTCCGGGACCAGGCGGGATTTCTCGAGGTTGACTTGGAATCCTAGTTGTCGAAGGAAGGTGAGGACTTTGTTCGTTGCTATGCGGCAATACTGGGCATTGTCTGACTAGTTTAGCCAATCGTCTAGATAGGCCACTACTTGTATCCTCTGAGTTCGAAGCTCTTGAATTACTGTCTCTGCTAGTTTGGTGAAGATTCTGGGTGCTCTGTTGAGCCCGAATGGCATCACTTTGAATGCGTAGGCTTGTTTGCCTAGCTTGAAGCCCAGAAAAGGACGAAAATGCCTTGCTATTGGAACGTGATAGTAGGCATCTGTAAGATCGATGGAGGTGGTGACGCCCCCACGGGGAAGTAAGGTTCGCACCTGCGAGACGGTAAGCATATGGAATTTGTCGCAACGAATGAAGGAATTTAAACGAGACAGGTCCAGGATTACTCTCCGTTTGTCTGAGCCTTTCTTTGGCACGCTGAACAAGCGCCCTTGAAATCTTAAGTGACTTATGCTTTGGATTGCATTCTTTCGTAGCAGATCTTTTGTGAAGGAACGTAGTTCTTCCGTTGGTAGTTGGTAAAAGCTGTTCGGTGGAGGAGGTCCCTGTATCCAGCTCCACCCTAGGCCTTTTGAGATGATGCTGGAAGCCCAATCGCGGAACTTCCAATGGTCCCGAAATTTGTACAATCTCCCTCCTATCTGCAATTTATCAATGGTTGGAGGATGATTTGCCTCCTCTGCTTCCACGGGAAGACTTGCCTCGGTGGTAACCCCTTCCGCCACCTCGGGCACGAAAGGCACCCCTGGAACCCCTGTGACGCTGGTAGCCACGGAAAGAGCCCTGAGACTCATACGTGGGGTTAAAGGCGGGGGAGAAGGAAGTGGAGGCGATCTGAGACTGAGGGACCAGAACGTATTGCTCTTGTAGTTGGCCCTTTGAGGTAGAAGGCTGGGGACCTTGAGGAGCAGGTTGGACTGAGACCAGTTGAACCACTTGCAGAGGTTCTCTGAATTGGGAAGATTGGAAGGGCCTCAATCTCTTCCTACCTCGAATTGGGGTACTAGTAGGCTCATACTTCCTCTTTGAAACCAGGCCCCACCTAACCTTGAGGTTTTGGTTGGCTCTAGCTGCCTCGCTAAGGACCGAGTTAACTAAGTCCTCTGGGAAAAGATCTGGGCCCCAGACTGGAGCTTTGATGAGCCTTTTAGGTTCGTGCCTAATCGTGGCTTCGGATAGGATGTGTCGTCGAGAACGGGTCCTGGCGTTTGCAAAATCATAGGCGTCAGCCATAAAGTTTTGCAAAAGCGACTTAGTGAGGACCTTAAAGAGGTCCTCCTCGTTGCAAGTGGCGACGGGCAATTCAGAAAGGGCAACTGAATTAAGGGATCTGCTGAATCTACACCTCAACTCGAATTCCAATTTAATGAGAGACTCCAGGAGTTTAGGAAGCCGTTCGCTGAATTGCGTCGAGGCACAGTCCGGGCTCAACTTACCTACCGAGAAGGTAGTTGGGGCGTTCCGCCAACATTCATTGTCTCCCGGAAAGAGAAGGGAGGTTAAGTCGGTCTCCCTGAGTTGAGGTAAAGGCTTCTCTTCCTTGATAGCCTGAAAGACCGTCTCTATGATCTTGGTCGCACATGGGGTAGGGGTCTGTTCGTCGGCCACAAACATAGTATAAGAACTCTTGTAGGCCGTAATCATTGTGTTCAAGCAGTCCCACTCATTGAACACGCGGACCAAGACAGACTGTGCCTGCTCTTTTGGAAAAATAACAGTTTCCTTTGGGACCTTATCTAATTGAATTAGAGCCTCTTCCGTGAGGCGAGCGTAGCCGGGGAAGGGGAATTCAAGACCCAGCGGGTAGAATTCATAATCCGCAAGAGGCCGGGTACCGAAACCTTCAATTGACAACATACCCTCCGAGAAGGGGGCATGCAATGCTAACCTCCAAGGGTTATTCTTATTGAAAGGAGGAAGCTTGGAGGCGTCGGGGATGGGGTATTGCTGTTGTGGTGGTGGCAGCCCCGAGCGCATGAGTCCCTGAACTAGGCTTTCCATGGAAGCTATTCTTTCTTGTGATTGCTGTGTATGAGACGATAGCATCGACTCAAAACGAGCAAACATCTCACTGGGCGGCACGGGTCGGAACCCAGAAATAATATTTTGCATGATGATTTAAGAAAGGTGATTCGACAACTCCCTCAACCTTTTCTCTTAGTGGGAGATATGAATAGTAGACATCCTTTATGGGATGAGGTTTTAGCAAACACAAGGGGCAATATTGTATTATCAATTGTGGAAAATGAGGATGTGGGACTCCTTAATACAGGAGCTGACATGATACGTTGTTATATATTGACCTATCAACTGCAACCTCTAATTGCCTTCTCGACTTCGATTGGAGAACATTAGAATATTGGCATTCTAGTGATCTTGCACCAATCATCATAAACACCAGCAATGGTCCACCTTTACAGAGATTGCCATGATGGAATCTTGACAAGGCGGACTGGGATAGATTGTGTTCGCTAAGCGAAATTGAAAGGAATGAGGAACAGTTTGAAAATATTGATGATGCCATAGACTTACTGAATGGAAACCTTCATACAGCAGGAGTTAATTCAACTCCCAAAACAACAGGGTTATTCAAATGACGACAAATCCTCTGGTGGTCTTCAGAACTAACTGCCCTTCACGGAACCAGAAAAAGGTCTAACTCAGTTGCGCATATACCATATTGAGGAGAAATTAATTATCTACAAGAAATGTAGAACACAGTTCTGTCATACCATGAAAGAAGCTAGAGGCCAGTCATGGGTGTCTTTTGTTTCCTCCCTTAACAGGAGAACACCACCATCGTCTGTATGGAGGAAAGTAAAAAAGATTGCAGGCAAATTCACCTCCAACCCACCACCAGTGTGAGGGTGAATGATCAGTATTTGACAGGAGCAACCAAGGTTAGCAATGCCATGGCTGATCATTTCTTTAATGTATCATGCGAGCGTGAAGCAGATCCAGGTTACTAGTTTAGGAGCATTGAAGAAAAGAAAATTTTAAATTTTGCAACATCAAGGGAAGAGTCATACAATTCTCTTTTAACTGAAAGAGGATTTGATTCTGCACTTGCTACATATAATGATACAGCCCTGGGACCCAATGGAATTCCATATGCAATGAGTAAACATGTACCTGTTAATACCAAGTTATTCTTTTAAGCATTAGTAATAGAATATGGCTTGATCATAGTTATCCAAGTCTTTGAGAACTACCCTTTATTTTAGCCTTTTTAGAACCCAGAAAGAATAAGTTTTTAACTGCAAACTATCAACAAATTTCATTGATAACTTGTTTATGTAAGATCATGGAGAAGATGGTCAATGCAAGACTGATGTGGTACCTGGAAAAGAAGGATATTTTATCACACATCCATTGTGGATTTTGGAAAATGCACTTGAGTGATGTGTTGATTCAACTTGAGTCCTCTATTTGTGAAGCCTTTACATCCAAACAGCCCCATATAACAATTTTTTTTTTTTTTTTTTTTTTTTTTTTTTACCTTTAAAAGGCATATGACACTGCATGGAGATATGGTATACTGTACTTTTAAACCATTCTTGAATTGGGATTAAGAGGAGAGCTACCACTTTTTATTAAATCATTTTTTTTACAAGAGTTTTTCAAATGAGAGTGGGCGAAGCTCTACCTGAGAGGAAATGTCAGGATGAAGAGTTTCTCAGGGTAGTGTGTCGAGTGTAATTAATGGGATATCCTCATTCATTCCCCAAGATATTCTCTCAACACTACATGTCGAGGATCTCTCCATATCATTTGTTGGAGCTAGAATGACAATGGTTGAGAGAAAACTACAAATTGCAATTGATAGAATTATTCAGTGGGCTGATATGAATGGGTGTAAGGTTTCAACGAGCAAAACTACTATTGTCCATTTCTGTCATATCCGGGGAGTACATCCAGACCCGGATATATACATGAAAGGTCAACGGATCTCATGTGTAGGTGAAGCTAAATTTTCCGGATTGATTTTTGATTTAATGCTTACATGGGTTCCTCCCTTAAAGGCATTAAAAGCTGAATGTCTTGAGGCTCTGAATCTTTTAAAAGTATTGTTTCATACATTATGGGGGCAGATGGTGAAACTATTTTAAAATTATACAAGGCCTCAATTTTTTTCCAAAATTAGTTATGGGTGTGAAATATACTTATCAGCCACCCCAAGGCGATTAAAGATATTAGATTCAATACATCATGCTGGTATTAGATTGTCCACAGGAGCATTCAGAACCTCACCTATTCCAAGTCTCTTTGTTGATGGTGGAGAGTTAACTTTAGACCATAACTGAATGTCTTCTATTATTCAGTATTGGTTTAGGTTACAAAGACTCCCTAATTCTTGAGCCTTTCAGACTGCAAGCCTTCTAAGGGACTCAACATACTTTGAATTGCACCCAAAATCTCTTCAACCTTACGGCTTTCGTGTGAAACAGTTATAAAACAGTCTTGATATAATTAGAAGTAAGGTGCTTCCATTTAAGATATCATCAACCCCTCAGTGGAAATTACCAGAGAGGTAAATATTTTATAATTGTTAAAAAAAAACATTACTGAATTAGAAGCTAGGTTTCTTTTTATGGAACATCTTGAACATAGGGGATCAACTGTTATATATATACCGATGGCTTCAAATCTGATGCTTGCATTGGATTTGGATTATATTGTAGTTCTTTTAACTGTAGAGGTGCACTTCCTCCAGTATCTTCCATATTTACTTCTGAATTATATGGCATACTAACTGCTATTGAGAAAATAGTGTTAAAAGAGGAAAGCAATTTTACCATTTAAAGTGATTCAAGAAAT
Source organism: Palaemon carinicauda (assembly GCF_036898095.1). Taxonomy (NCBI): domain Eukaryota; kingdom Metazoa; phylum Arthropoda; class Malacostraca; order Decapoda; family Palaemonidae; genus Palaemon; species Palaemon carinicauda. Next base: position 73,841,842 of record NC_090756.1, read on the forward strand.
GTTCTTCAACCTTCAGAAGGTTTTAATTCTAGTAACCCTTTAGTTTAAAAGATTTTAGAGTGGCTTTTAATTATTGGCCTGAAAGGTATAACAGTTCAATTTTGCTGGGTTCTGGCACACATAGGTGTTTCTGGAAATGAAGAGGCAGAGTCACTGGCGAAGAGTGATGCTGCCGAGTTTCTACCAAGAAGGTATCCTATTCTCTGCGATGATTTTTTTCCTGCAATTAAGAACGTAATTTATAATAATTGACAACAGCATTGGGATAGTTTAACCGAAAATCATATGAGAGAAATTGCAATTGTTATATTCTTTTGGAGATATAATGGGATGCCCTGAAAATGGGAGACTACTCTTTATCGTTTCCTCATTGGTCATACTCAGATGACACATGAGTTTCTGATGGCGGGAAAACATCAACAATATTGCGACGACTGTTTGATTCCCTTGACAGTGAAGCATTTGTTGACTGAATGCCCCACTTATTGCACAGAAAGAGATATCTATATCTTTTTGAGGCTCAATGTGAAAATGGCAGGTTCAACCTTGCCAAGATCCTTGGACATGATATGTCTTACAATGCTAGTGGCATTTTTAAATTCATAGTAGAAGGAATTTTTAATGCTTTTTAACTTTCATAACATATTTAGTTTTCTTGTTTTAATTGAATATTCTTTTTATCATTATTTATAATAAACGATACTGTATTGGCATCAATGACCTTCAATGTCAGGATGCCAGAGAACTTCAAATTATCATTCATTGCAGTGCCTGGGGCCACCTCTTGGTAGGCGCAGAGTGCCACTATTCTGGTATAACTAAGCGCCAGCAGTCTTCCGCGGGAGCGCACTCGCCACCAGTCTTCCGCGGGAGCGCGCCCGCCAGCAGTCTTCCGTGGGAGCACGCCCGCCAGCAGTCTTCTGCGGGAGCGCGCCCGCCAGCAGTCTTCTGCAGGAGCGCGCCCGCCAGCAGTCTTCTGCGGGAGCGCGCCCGCCAGCAGTCTCCCGTGGGAGCGCACCCGCCCGCCAGCAGTCTCCTACGGGAGCGCGCCCGCCAGCAGTCTCCTACGGGAGCGTGCCCGCCAGCAGTCTTCATCGGGAGCGCGGCCGCCAGCAGTCTTCTGCGGGAGCGCGCCCGCCAGCAGTCTTCCGCGGGAGCGCGCCCGCCAGCAGTCTTCCGCGGGAGCGCGCCCGCCAGCAGTCTTCCGCGGGAGCGCGCCCGCCAGCAGTCTTCCGCGGGAGCGCGCCCGCCAGCAGTCTTCCGCGGGAGCGCGCCCGCCAGCAGTCTTCCGCGGGAGCGCGCCCGCCAGCAGTCTTCATCGGGAGCGCGCCCGCCAGCAGTCTCCCGCGGGAGCGCGCCCGCCAGCAGTCTCCCGAGGGAGCGCGCCCGCCAGCAGTCTCCCGCGGGAGCGCGGCCGCCAGCAGTCTCCCGCGGGAGCGCGGCCGCCAGCAGTCTCCCGCGGGAGCGCGGCCGCCAGCAGTCTCCCGCGGGAGCGCGGCCGCCAGCAGTCTCCCGCGGGAGCGCGCCCGCCAGCAGTCTCCCGCGGAAGCGCGGCCGCCAGCAGTCTCCCGCGGGAGCGCGGCCGCCAGCAGTCTCCCGCGGGAGCGCGGCCGCCAGCAGTCTCCCGCGGGAGCGCGCCCGCCAGCAGTCTCCCGCGTGAGCGCGCCCGCCAGCAGTCTTCCGCGGGAGCGCGCCCGCCAGCAGTCTTCCGCGGGAGCTCGCCCGCCAGCAGTCTTCCGCGGGAGCCGCCCGCCAGCAGTCTTCCGCGGGAGCCGCCCGCCAGCAGTCTTCCGCGGGAGCGCGCCCGCCAGCAGTCTTCATCGGGAGCGCGCCCGCCAGCAGTCTTCCGCGGGAGCTCGCCCGCCAGCAGTCTTCATCGGGAGCGCGCCCGCCAGCAGTGTTCCGCGGCGCGCGCGCGCCAGCAGTGTTCCGCGGGAGCGCGCCCGCCAGCAGTCTTCATCGGAAGCGCGCCCGCCAGCAGTCTTCATCGGGAGCGCGCCCGCCAGCAGTCTTCCGCGGGAGCGCGCCCGCCAGCAGTCTCCCGCTGGAGCGCCCGCCAGCAGTCTCCCGCGGGAGCGCGCCCGCCAGCAGTCTTCCGCGGGAGCGCGCCCGCCAGCAGTCTTCCGCACGATCTGCGTGAGCACGAATGCCAGCACTCTTTTGTGCGATCTGCAGCGCGCGGCAGCACTCTAACGCGTGATCCACGTGAGCGTGCCAGCACTTTTCCACGCGATCCGTATGAGCACGCGCCAGCACGCGCCAGCACTCTTCCGCGCGATCCGCATGAGCGCGCACGCCAGCACTCTTCCACGCCATTCACGTGAGCACGCCCTCCAGCGCTCTCTCGCGCACTTGTGCTCTCAGATCCAGCGCTTTCCTGCGCACTTGTGCTCTCAGATCCAGCGCTCACCAATGTGCGAGCTCATGACAAAGAGCCAGCGTTCACCTGCGCACTAGCGCTTGCCTGCTCGCTAGCGCTCTTCTGCACACTTGCGCTCTCTGATCCAGAGCTCTCCTGCGCTGTTGTGCTCTCAGATCCAATGCTCGCCAATGCGCTAGCTCTTGCAAAAGAGCCAGCACTTGCCTGCTCGTCAGCGCTCTTCTGCGCATTCACTGAAAACTGCGCTTCAGCAGAAACTAAGCACCAGCATCATCCTGTTAACCATCACTATAGTGCTCTCCTGTGCACTCGTGAAGGAGGCAAAAAGGATGGAAACTTTTTGACAGGTCACCATTGCCCCATTCCCCTCCACGCAAACGCATTACAGCATGGCCGCCGGGAAAAGAGTGAAGAGGCTTTACAGAAGGGTTCAAGATCCCGTAGATTCCATCTTCCAAGGGGAATCAAACGCATATACCATCGGTCGAGACTCCTCATCGGGAACTCTTGGTCCCTTTTTCTTCAGGAGTTTTTCCTGACAGTACCAAGATCGCAAATCTCTAATCACCAGAACGCCGATCACTAGCTCATCTTCCATCAATGAGAAATCATCAGCCGACTGATCGCTAGATGACCGTTTGCTGATCGCTAGCTCACCGATTACCAATTGCTAGCTCATCTCTCTCTGATCATTGATCTCCAGTTTCGCCAATTGCTAACGATCTCCGATTGCTAGTGTGCCGATCGCTGATTGCTAGTCAGTAACCAGTCATCAGCTTGCTGATCACTAGATTGCCGATGGGCAGCTCATCTTTCTTTGATCATCGACCTCAGCTCGCTGATCTCTGACCAGCCAATTGTCAGCTGATCTCAGACCAACCAGTTGTCAGCTTGCTGATCTGTAGCTCACTGATCATCAATGGCTAACTGGTCACCAACTGAGGATCATTAAACCATTTTACTGTCTCTCAGGGCTCTCCAAGCCGATCACCAACTCATTAATTGCCAACCTTCCTTGGCTGACTGTCCAGACAACCCTCATCTGCCTGTCAGTTACTATCTTCGGCTCACAGATCGCAGATTTACCGATCATCGGCAATTCGCCGTTCACAAGCAGTTCGTGTGTCGGACTTACTTATCAACCTCTGCCTGTGGTTCCCTAGATCAGAAGGCATACAGCACACTTCTCGCTACTCACCGTTCGCCATCACACCAATCCAATAAAGTGATCGGAAAACGATCGACAACGTCCATCAGCGGCTTGTCGACAGGTGAGTACTCGCGAGCTCTCTCCAAGTGCACCGTAATCACGATACCTAGTCGTTAACCATTGATTAACATTCGCCAGACTGATGCTGATTTAAGGGATAGCATCAATTCCATCAGGGCACATTGTAGGGTTAAACGTTGCCTTACTTTTATCAGTTAAAGGAGTTCTCTCCCAGGGAAGAATCCTTACACAGTGTATCGCGTCCCATCCCTTACGCCACGAGTCAAGACCCCAGCGTCAACAATCTCCTATGTGAAAGGAGTCGCAAGCTGTTGTCCCTTTTGGTCAATGTCCACACCGTGTCGGAGTTCGGACAAGGGCTAAGACCACAGGTCTTCATTTGCACACTGGACCTAAAGGACGCATACTTCCAGGCCTAAACCATCCATCTTCTTAGAAGGATTGAAGATTCAGTCTAGGCAAACAAGAACCACCAGTTCCGGGCACTGTGCTTAGTTCTTTCCACAACACCCATCCTGGACTCACAGGATCGGCTTCTGTCTCCTCCGTTTTTGGACGGCTGACGGACCTTAGCAGACTCGGTGGCAACTTAACATTAGCAGCGGAACTTTTGAAGTCTTTTTACCAAGATCGGGTGTTGTATCTGGGAATGATTCCAGACACCAATCTCCACAAAACCTTCTCATCAAAGACAGGCGAAGAAAAGTCACAAGACCCTTTCTCATAACGAGAAGAACTCCCAGCACAGAGGGACTATTTTTTTCCTCGATCACCTATCATCTCTGGCCTGTCTAGCCTCTAACTGCTGCCTCATTATCTGTTCTTTTCAGGGGTGGCATGAGTCCGAGTGGAATCAGGTCTTCGATTCCCTAGACATTCTGACCCCCATGGGACCAGAAGTTTGGACGAACCTCAAGGGATGGGTGTCAGTCGAGCATCTACGAGTGGTATAACCTTCTCATCCTTCCCCAACCCTCGGACTTGATGCTATGCTTAGACACATCAAAAGAAGGGAGGAGGTACTATAGTGCTGCACCATACGACCTCAGGCCTCTGGACAGAGTCCGAAAGTACCTTCACTTAATTCTCTTTAGAGATGAAGGCCAACTTTCCAGTCCTTCAATAGCCTCATCAGTTCCTAACAGGCCACTCAGTGGTTTGATGAGCGACAACGCCACATAGAGGCTCACATCAACAAGCAAGAAGGAACTTGCTCGCAGCCTGTTCTCATCCAACTGTATAAATACTAAGATGGGCCAGAGTCCTTTCTGTACCACTATCAGCCTGCTTCATTCCAGACTAGAGGAATGTGTTCGCCGACAATCTGGGCACATCATCTCAGATAAAGTTTACCGAATGGTCTTTGGATCACCTTGTACCTGACAAAGTCCTGACTTTACGGGGTTCTCCAACTATGGATCTGTTCGCAATGCCCCTGAACCTCAGGCTTCCCCTGCTTCCCTGTCCTAGACCCCAAGGCTCTCTGGCAAGAGGCATGCCGTTTTGTCTGGAGAAGGATATTCAAGAAGGCTAGAACATCGGTCAGCCTTTCAAGGGCTCTCATAGCTCTGCTATGGCATTATGCAGAACAGTTTCCAAACCTTCTGCAACTCCTGATAGAGTCTCCAAGAGAACCCTGTTGACGTCTCAGACAAGCACACTTCGACATCTACTACAAGCTATAGCTTTGCTATGATTGTACGCCGGGAGATTACCTAGTATCTGCTCTCTCAAAGAGGCTTTTCGCAGTAAGTTGCGAAGAGGTTGTGTAGATATCTGAGTAATTTATCAGCATCAGTGTACCAGGCAAAGTGTAACGTCTTTTGTGGTTGGTGCCATGGGAAAGTGTATCGCTCTGCTTGATACCTCTATTCCAGGAATAGCTCAATCCTCATGTATATGCAAGAGGAAAAGACCCCCTTTTCAGTTTCAGCAGGTAAAGACAATCACTCAACCTTGAGCCTCGCCCTCAAACTGAAAGGAAGGGACATCCCCTCATGCTAGATCTTTCCTAACTCATGTGGACTTACAAACATGCTTTTTCCCAGTCAGAATTGAGACGTCCCTCTCAGAACATGGTTCGAGTTCTTTGGTCTCTTTAGGAGACCTCCCTACGTTCCACTTCACCAGGCAACAAATTTTCACCTGATTTAGAAGTCAGTGTTCCTACGTACTTTGACAGCAGCCAAATGAGTCAAGGAACTTCATAGTCTCTCTTTCGACATCGCCTATTAATGAGAAGGGTGAAAGGCAACGTTCAGTTTCGTCTCCGAGTATCATGCCAGACACAGTCTCCAGAGGTGACGTATCCTAAAGAAGTGTCCACTCGGTAACTGACGATCCAGATGAAATGTTACTGTACCCGGGGTAACGTATGAGGCTCTACCTCAAGAGAACGGCAATAGCCCACCCTGGACCCTTCTCTTGTCATCAGCACTGGAGAGACAAGAGGAGGATCAACAAAACATCATCTCTGCTGGATTCACAGAGTCATCAATTACGCTCTGAAGCCAGATCCTCATCCAACGTGTTGACTCACGATGTCAGGGGCATAGCTATGCCCCTGGCCCTTCTAAGCTGATTACTCTGCGACGCAGGTTTTACAAGCAAGGGTGTGAATGCTCCGGGTAAATTTCACAACCTTGCTCCCGCAAGACGTGACCCAGAGGAACTTGATACGCAACAGCTGGTTGTATACCACAAGCTCCTTATTGGACAAGTAGCAGATGGCTGAGGGCACTGTTACCCGGTTTTAGTCTGCGTGAATGAAAAAATTTGACTGGCTCTTATTCTTTTCTTCATCCTCCCCTTTCTTAGGGAAAGTAGCATCCTGGGTTCTCTGCATAAGCTGACCTCAAACCAATGCAGGTACACTATGATAGTGTTGCGTCCCCATTCCCTGGTGAGGTGGTATTGGGAAAGTCTTGGTTACAACAGTTTTTCTTACAAAAAGACTTGGAATAACTTTACTTAGACAGTCATACTTCTAAATATCTCAACACACAGCTTGCGTAGGTCGTGGACCTTGCGTAGCAAGGTTTTAGCGAGACGCAGGGTCTCCTTATTTTGATTACTAACATGCTCAGATAAGGAGCACCTGGGTAAAGTCAAAAGCCAGTTTGGCAGGTACGTCCACCCTTCTTAATGGGCGAGTCACCCCTAAATAAATAGCGAAGGTTTGTTTTCCAGTTACGGAACAAATAACAAATTCGTAGATAATTTGTATTTTTCCATAGCGATACAAACATTATACACAGTATGTATATAAACTTGCCCGCCAACCCTATCCCCCTTGAAGTCCTACTTCCAAGCAAAGTCAGGTGAATCACTGATGTGTGAGTGTGAGCGGTAGCAAGCTACCCCCCCCACCCCTGCTAACTAGCGGTATGGGTAGTTAACCCTCGCTAAATTTCATTGGCTTGTCATTTCAGCTTTGCAGAAAGCAATACCCCTAAATAAATAGCAAAGGTTTATATCGTTAGGAAAAATACAAATAATCTGCGAATTTGTCCTATTACACAAATTCCAATAGACAACTATGATAATCTCTATAAAGCATTTGAGTTCTATGGATGTATAAAATAAGAATGAAACTTGAAGATGTTAAATGGGATTCATGGATATCTTACAGTAGCCATGATGAAGAATTGAAAGCAATAGTTAACATGACTAATATTAAAATTAATAACTTGAATGTTATGGCTTCTCTCTGCGATAAGGTACTAATGGATTTGGATGTGTTTAGGCCAGCCGACTGGTTGGAAAAAGACGCTAATTTAGTTATGCCTTCCCAGAGAAAGCCAAAACCACCAATTTGGCTTGTAGCTGAATCAAAGGGGGTTACAGGGAATTATTTTAAAATATGCAAATTAATGCAGAAAAAAGTAGGAACTTTTGCACCGAGAGATATATTTTGTTTTTGGAAAAATTGTTTCCTTATCCATGACAAATCAAGCACATACTCTGTAATACTGTCCAACCTAAATACAAGTAATGATGATATTTAGTTAGATGTCAAACCCCTCCTAGATTTTAGTTACGAAATAGTAGTAATTATTTACAGAGATCTGTATGAATTTACAGAGGAGGAGGTACTCCATGTGTCCACTAAATGTATGGAAAGTGCATAAGGTTCTTGGAACTTCAATGATAATAATTACTTTCCCGGATGTTGATGTACCTCTCCATATTATTATTGAAAATGAAATGATTAAAGTATGACCATTCAAGCTGAAGCCACTGCAGTGTTTTTATTGTTTTAAGTTTGGCTACCCGTCTAAATTTTACAAAAATGAGAAAATATATGCTATTTGCTCCAAATCTTACCATGGAGAGAGTGCGCTTGGAGAGAGGTGTGTAAGTTGCAACTCAAATCATAAATCCATAGACAAGAGCTGTGAGCTGTATAAGTTGGAAGAAGCTGCCCTTAAAAAATCTAATTTAGAACATATAAGTGTGGGACATGCCAAGATAATTTTAAATAAATCCTATAGCTATGCCAAGGGATCAAAATCAAACCCACCTAGTCCTGCCAATACCTCTAGAAAAAGAAATATACCATCTGATAAAAAGCTGAATGATAAGATAAGCATATTACCTCCTGAGGCTTTACCACGGTGTATTAACACTAGGGCATTGCCAGTCTCTGCACAGGATTTGTCCCCCATCACAAAAACTAGTATAAACCTCTCTCAGGCCATGTCCTTGCCTGATTTGATGGAGGTTCCACCTAAAACCAGCATACCTGATGCACCCGTAGTGAGAAAGGTGCATAAAACCTACAATCTTACCATCTGTTAATCGTAAAAGAGAGAAACCTCCATCTCTTTCACCCCGGTCCATTAGAAACATTAAAGTTATAACACCAAGTAAATTTGAGGTTTTGTTTGTTGATGTTTCTAATGAACCAGAAGATAAACTGAATAAATCAGAAATTCAAGTTGAGGTCCACCATCCACCTCAACAAATAGATCAGAAGGACACAAATTAAAACACAAACATAAAACCCAATATATCAAGACCATCTCTGAAGAAACCTGCAGGTAATAATGTTAGATTAAAAACTGTAAATAGGAAAACCTCATCCAAGATGTCTTGCAGAAATAATCCACAATTTTCTCCATTTTACCATGGAATTGTCAGGGTTTAAGGGCCAAATATGAAGTACTTAAGCTCCTAATTTATGAACATTCTTCCATAATTTTATGTTTGCAGGAAAGTAAGCTTGATGCCAACACTCCTTGTCCTCGAGAATATTTTATCTATAGAATGCCATATAATCAACAAGCAGCAGAAGTCTCATGTACGTTCGTTGAGATGTTCCCGAAATACTTTTATCTATTCGTACACCTCTGCAGACAGTGGTTGTACAGATTGATATAGGGAGAAAATATACAATATGCTCTCTATACTTGCATCCAAATGATAACATATCGTATGATAATTTAGTTGAAGTTACACAACAACTCCCTCAACTTTTTATTTTACTAGGAGATTTGAATGGTAGACATCTTTTATGGGGTGATGTTTTAAACACCAGGGGCAATATTATATCATCATTTGTGGAAAATGAGCATGTCGGACTCCTTAGTAAAGAGAGCCCACACACTTCCATGTTCAGACAGGTACCTTTTCATACATTGATCTTTCAGTTGCAACCTCTAACTGCCTTCTTGATTTCGATTGGAGGACATTAGATGATTGGCATACTAGTGAATATGCACCAATCATTATAAATTAACAAGGGTCCATCTTTACAAAGATATCCACGAAGGAATGTTGGCAAGGCGGACTTGGTTAAATTTTGTGAGCTAAGTGAAATTGAGGGGAGTGCAGAACAGTTTGAAAGTTTTGATGATGTCATGACCTACTGAATGGAACTCTTCAATTCGATTCCCAAAACCACAGGATTATTCAAACTACGACCAGTCCCGTGGTGGTCTTTAGAATTAACTGCCCTGCACAGAGCCACCAAAAAATCTCTTGACTAGATTGCGCAGACGCCGTATTGATGAGAATTTAATTATATACAAGAAGTGTAGAACACAGTTTTGTCATGCCATGAAAGAAGCTAGGCGGCAATCTTAGGTATCTTTTGTTTCCTGAGTCAACAGTAGAATACCACCATCTTCTATATGGAGGAAAATAAAAAAGATGGCTGGCAAATTTACCCCAAATTCACCACCAATGTTGAAGGTGAACGGTCATGATGTGATTGAAGCAAATGATTTTAACAATGCCTTGGCAGATAATTTTTCAATTATATCATGCAAGTGTGAAGGAGCTCCTGGTCACCAGTATAGGAGCATTGAAGAATAGAAAATTTTTAATTTTCCAACAGGAAGGGAACAGTCGTATAATTCTCCTATTACTAAAAGAGAATTTGATTCCGCACTTGCTAATTATAACGATACAGCCCCTGGACCCGATGTAATCCCATATGCAATGATTAAACATGCCCTTTTTATTATAAAGTTGTTTATTTTAAGTATTATTATTAGAATATGGCATGATCATAGTTATCCAAGTGTTTGGGAATTTGCCATTATTCAAGCCTTTCTGAAACCCGGTAAAGATAAGTTTTTAGCAGCAAACTATCGACCAGTTGCATTGACAACTTGTTTATGTAAAATCCTGGAGAAGATGGTCAATGCAAGACTGATGTGGCACCTTGAAAAGAAGGGTATTTTATCCCCTATTCATTGTGGATTCAGAAAAATGCACTCAACGACTGATGTGTTTATACGACTTTAGTCCTCTATTTGTGAAGCGTTTGCTTCCAAACAGCACCATGTGACGGTTTTTTTTTACCTTGAAAAGACCTATGATACTACATGGAGATATGGTATACTTCCAATATACTCACAAAACCAAGCAATGCCCCACAGAAAAGAAAGTCATCTGCACTAACTGTGTAGAGGAAGGTCATAAATGCACAGCTTGCAATTCTCAGACCCAAAAATGTATGAACTGTAGTGGCCTCGTTAGAACACTACAAGCCACATGCCCATTAAGGAGGAGTTTAATTAAGGAAGAAATAAAAAAACTAAGAGAAGGCACACAAGTCACACAACCATGGCAGACATATGCCAACATGGGTGCCCAAATAACCAATGCCCCTTCCATCCCCTCAAGGGAACATCAAATCCCAATCTTGGACTTCCAAGAAATGCAATGGTAATAATATATATAGCCCTGATCAGGACTCACATCCAGGAAGCTATTGATCCAGGATCTTTCCAAAAAACAATAGACGAGGTCTATGAACTAAATGGCCTACCAAAGCTAAAGCTGCCAAAAAGAATGATAGTAAGAAATAAAGAAGTCCTTGCACACTTAGGGATGACCTTCACACAACAGTCAAAGGAAAACCCCGAAACTCACCCAGAAGACACAGCAGTGGACTCTGACAAGGAGATAGAATCTGATGAGAAGGAAGAAATCGAAATTGAAGAGGAAAATGTGGAAGAGGAAAAGGAAACCCCCAAGGTTATTGCAGCAGCAATCCCCAATACAAAGGGGAATTACAACAGAAAGGCAAAAGAAAAATAAAGGAAGAGAGAAGTATCCCACGAGGATATGAATATACAACTATAAGTCTCATAAGAACAACACCTGTGCCCATAAAAATCAAAAGACAGTAAAAGAGCAATAACACTCTTGGGTAGTAACCAAGAAAAAGTTACGAGGAAACATAAAGATTTCATGAGAAGGGACATAGTTAGGCTGTTGACAGAAAATATAGATAATGATATCACTAAAGTGATGAAAATAAAGTAAGTAGAAGTGGATGAATACAACCAAATTAGAGAAAGAATCACCTGTTAAACAAAACACAGCACAATAACAGCATAAGGCAAAAGTAGTCATAATGGCTTATAACCGCCAATTAATTGAAAAAATCACAATCATTTAACACAATGTCCAAGCATGGACGACAAGGGAAAACGTTCTCACAAACACATACATGAAGGTAAACCCAGATATAATAATAAACTCTACAAACACTTTAAACGCGGAGCAAATAAAAATCTATACATATAATGTCTACGGAAAGAATATACAAAACAAAAGAATTGCAGGTGTGGCCATGGTAAATTAAAACATCCATCAAACACAAGCTAATAGACACCTACAATTCAGACATGCTAACAGTACAGATACAAACCACGAAAGGCCCAATAAATATTAGCCCTCTGTATCAACCACCTAGAAGACCATTCCTCCCAAACAGATATTTCTCCACTCATACACAAGAACATCCCCTCATACATAATAGGATATCTAAATGCAAGACAGCCCTTTATGGGACACCCAGACATAAATACGATAGGAAATGCACTAAACCAATATATAAACAATAACGTTCTAACACACATAGGCCCGATGTTCAACACAATGGCAAACAAACTAGATAGACAATACACTAGCAGACCTAACATCAAACTTAAAAACAATAGAGCACACTTAAACTATAACATATCACCAGAACCAATTACAGCATCTGATCATATTCCACTCATATTAAAACTCTCAACAGAACCATTAGTCAAAGAAATTAAAAACAGGTGCAGCACAAAGAAGTCAAACTGTGAAATTTTTAAAGACATAACAAAAAAAGTAGCCATACAAGAACAAGAAATAGACTTAAACAACAATGAAACAGTAACAGAAAACACAATAAATTCAGCAATAAACAAATGCATGTCTAACATCTCAGAAACAATATATACAGTTTCTCCAATAAAGAAAATATCATACCATAAACACACCCCATATAACGACTACTTGAAACTACTCACCCAACAATTAAAATAGCTACAAACAAACACATAGGTGGATGAGGATAACATACACCCTAATAAGACTCATTCAAAATGAAATAATTGAAGAATCTAACAGATTAAACAGAGAAAACTGGAATAATACGATGATAAAACTAGGACAAACTTACCAAGGCCCAGAAAAATTCTGGGAAAAACTACAAAGATTACTGGGAAAATCCTAAATAGATTTACCATACTTAATCAACAGTAATGGTCATAAAGTAGAAGACATGGAAGATCAAAATAAAGTACTAACTGAAACATGGACAAGTACATTCAAAATTACAGACTAAGAAAATTGCAGATTTCGACAGACACGGAAACTTCCTACAAGGAAATAGGGAACGAAATATGTAATATGAAGTTGAATCCTAACAAAACTCAAAGTATGATTGTAAGTAGGTCAAGACCAGTGGCTCCTCAACATTTGTATCTCAGCATTGATAATAATTCTTTATCTTTGTAAGTCTCTTGAAATTTTAGGTGTGATTCTTGACAGCAAATTTACTTTTGAGAAACACATTGGGTCTGTGTCTTCTTCAATTGCACAAAAAATTGTCTTATTGAGAAAGTCTTTCAATACATTTGGTGATCAATCTATTTTGAAGAAGTATTTTAATTCTTTCATTCTACCTCGGTTGAGTCCCATGTTAGGCTGGGAAGAACGTAGAGCGTAAAGGTCCCCTTTTTTGTTTTGTTTCATTTGTTGATGTCGGCTACCCCCCAAAATTGTGGGAAGTGCCTTGGTATATGTATGTATGTATTATTATTAGTAGCCAAGCTACAACCCTAGTTGGAAAAGCAAGATGCTATAAGCCCAAGGGCTCCAACAAGGAAAAATAGAGCAGTGAGGAAAAGAAACGAGGAAATAAATAAACGATGTAAGAAGTAATGAAACATTAAAATAAAATGTCTTAAAAATCATTAACAACATGAAAACAGATAATTCATATATAGACTATAAAAAGATTTATGTCAGCCTTTTCAACATGAAAACATTTGCTAGAACTTTTGAAGTTCTACTGATTCAACTACCCGATTAGGAAGATCATTCCACAACTTGGTTGCAGCTGGAATAAAACTTCTAGAATACTGTGTAGTATTGAGCCTCGTAATGGAAAAGGCCTGACTATTAGAATTAACTGCATGCCTAGTATTACAAACAGGATGGGACTGTCCAGGAAGATCTGACTGTAAAAGATGGTCAGAATTACAACAAATTTTATGCAATATGCATAATAAACTAATTTGTTTATTTCCTTATTTCCTTTCCTCTCGGGGCTATTTTTCCCTCTTGGAGCCCTTGGGCTTATAGCACCTTGCTTTTCCAACTAGGGTTGTAGCTTGGCTAGTAATAATAATATTAACAATAACAATAATAAATAATAACAATAACTAATAATAATAACAACAACAACCCCCTATCAAACTCCAGATCCACAAACACTGGATGAGAACAACTACTTAAATGCATACATAGAAATACACAAGATAATGAAAGCAGTTGAAGCATTTTAACACAAAGCACCAGATGAAAACTACCAATGTTGGCATGGAGAAGACTCCAACAAATATTAAACTTAACACTCTCTATAGGATATTACCCAAAACCAAATAAAGAATGAATACTCATACTTCCCCCAAAACCAGGGAAAGACCCAAAACTGCCAGAAAACAGAAGGGTGGGAAAAGTGAAAAAATCATAAACACAAGGCTAAGGAAATTCCTAGAAAATAACAATAAATTCTACGAACATCAACACGGTTTCAGGACAGGGAGAAGGACTGAAACTGCCCTCATGGCAATTTACGAAACAATAGCCATGAACCAACTAAATATGAAACACCAATGCAATGTCATCTGCAGAGATATCTCTAAGACATTTGACAAAGTGTGGCATGACTACCCCAAATATGAAATACTCCAATTGGAACTACCAATAATAATGTAAAAACTTCTCTCAAGCTACATAAAAGACCGAACTGTCAAATACCTAGCAGAGATGGGAAACTGGGAGAAACCATATATATAAAAGTTCGGGTACCACAAGGGGACCCGGGCATACTATCCCCAACACTTTTTATAATCTACACAGCAGATATGCCAACCACCCCTGAATATGTCATAAACTATGCCTATGCAGATGACATAACTCAAGTAATAATGCATCCTACAAATTCCAAAAGGTTTTTGAAAAAACTGAGAGATCAAAAGAATAAATGATTACGAAAACAAGTAGAAAATAAAAACAAATAGCAACAAACTACAATTCTTATCAGTAGCAAAAAATAAACCAGCACCATTAACAATAAACAACATAAATATTCCATTTAACTACGAAGTTGAAATCCTTGGTCTCTCCATCAAAATAACTGTCATAAGTTAACAACTCCAATTGGCAAAACACAGAAAAGGAGCATTTAAACATTCCAAATTATTGATTAAAAAACATAAGAATAAATCTCTACAAAAGCCTGATAAGACTTCTATTCGAATATCCAATAGCACCAGCAGGCACAATGGCTCAATCAAAGATGAAAACCCTACAAAAATTCCAAAATGGAAACATAAAAAACATATATGGCCCAAGCAATGACAACAAGAATAATAATAATAATAGCACTAATGAAAACAACAAAACACTCCATAACATATATAATCTCGAACGAGTAAACGTCATGTACCACAGAAGAGTCACACAAGCCTGGGAAAGACTCAAAAACTTTTCCCAGAACTTGCAACAATGAGTGAGGAAATAACAGACACACAAGACGAGCATTCCTGGTGGAAAAGAATATCTCCTTTCATTACTCAGGACGAACCAAATTCAGAGTATTTCAATAAAACAAAAAGTAAACAAACATAATAAGTAAATAACCCCAGAAAATGAATTATCATGAAAACACAGACCATCTTAGGCTGCAAGAGTACTCACCTCCTGGAAGTCCACAAGGGCATGGTGTTGGCACCAAAAAAAAAAAAAAAACTAAAACAACAGCAAATCCTAAATTTCCCCCTCCCCTCCCCCACGTATCTTATCTCCTTATACTATAGCTGTAGCTTTTATTGAATCTGGTAATATGAAGCTAATCCTAAACTTGAATGGACTATTCTCTTGTGACTTTGACTTTATCTGACATTGAGCATACACCAGTGATTTTTATGATATGATCTAAAAATTTTACTTAACTTTAAAATAATTGAAACGTAGCTAGATTAACTTTTAAATCTATATCGTATTTCCAACTATGATTGTATAATTAAGATAGGTTAACACAGTGCTCCCAACTAGTCATTATTTTTGAGAAATATGCTGGTGCCGGTGGTGCGTTCTTTAAACCAGAGGACAAAGTGTTGTAAGGTTATAATGAATCTCCTGCTACAAAATCTGATTTCGTGCAACTTTCAGGCTCGATACCAATCTCAAGATACTCTGACTTAAAATTGAGTGTGGAGAAAAAGTCATCATTGCTTACATTACATAATATTTCTTCAATGGAGGGCAATGGAAATAAATCCTTTTTTGTAATGCTATTAAGTTAATGGTAATAGACTAAAATTCGTGATGCACCATCTTTCTTTTTCATTACCACTATTGGCATTTGCCAGGAAGAATTGATATAGAAATAATTCCTCAATTCTGAAGATCAAGTAATTGTCGATCAATTGCTGCTTGATAGGCAATAAGTACATGATGAGGATGAGTTACTACTGTGTGATTATCTCTGGTAACAAATGAGAAGTCATTGAATGAGAATTACAATACATATAAAGGATATTTATTATGCGAAAGTTCTAACGTGAGATCTTGGAGTTGAATATCACTTGCTCCCATGAAGTACATTTGACTGTACGGTCACAAACAGAAATATGTCGATATTACGTTCAATTGTAGCTAACAAAATATCTTCAAGTGTTAATATTTCATGGGTGAAATTATAAAATATTTCTTAGGCGTTTCCTTTGATAACTTCTATTAAAATAGCGATACTTTCTTCTACACCGGAATGAAGTGTAACATGTGCTATGCAGTTGGGAATTTTAGGACATACTTTTAATTTAACTGAACATTTCACTGTTAAATACACATTGAATATCTTAGCTGAGCATAAATTTCTTCACAGAAGCTAGCTTTGCAAGCTTCTATGGTATTCCCAATGTGGTAGACAAAATCTCTATACTTTGTGATCCCCCCAGAATCAGTCTCAACATTAATTCCTAATGTGCAAATAATATTCATACCCAGGATAGCTTTGACATCTAAAATACCCAAAAACGGCATGCCAAAGAAATATAAAATTGCATGATTATTAAGTAGTCCAAGGGGTAGGTTGCAAAAAATAATAATGATTACTTGGTTTACCACTCAGTATTCCATACTTGATAATTCCAGGTGGCTAAATAAGTGAAGTTGTTACAATGTCATTACCTATAAGAAAAAGCAGCCCAAGTCAATTAATTTAGAATATAGGCAACCTGATATCTTGATGGTGATAATGGGGGTGGGGAATGGTGTTGTCCTGTGCTTCTGCTGTTCACTCTCAGGTAAAGTCAATGAAATAAACAGAATTTTAACAATAAAATTTAAAACTTTTAACACTTTCCAGGGATTTGCAGAGTTATGATTTGATGGTGTGATTTACAGTACTAGCCTTGATTGCTTCATGCAACACAGTGTGCATAGTTTCTACCTCCCAGCAGGAGTAGGATATTACATTGATTGGTTCTTTGGAGGGAAAGCAACTTTTTTATTAATTTTAGATTGAGGTCTTACTCGGATGATATTGACTATGGCACTTACAAGTAAGTGATGAAATGATAAATTTCATTAGAAATCCTTTTTTTTTCTAGTTCCTTTTTAAATCTAATGACTTGTGGACTAATTATGTCAATTGTTTGTATGGCTTGAAAAACCTCACCAAAATTTATTTTGACTGAAATGTATCCTTCCACTTAAATAACTAATAATGCTATCATAAATGGGAGAAAGAGAGGGATAATATGAAGCCACTCCTGTAAATTCAAGTTCTTAAAATGAAAGTTTTTTTTTGTATACAAAGTCATCACCTTGCAAGAGTTTTTAAAACCTTCTTTTCAATGACACACTGTCTTTGGCAGCAATTCAGAAAAAAATGGAGTGATATTTGGGATGTCCCTTAAAAGCCCAGAAATGACAGTAATATACAATTATTCTTTTGCTGTTTAGTAGCTTGTGGAGAATGAACAGACAAACATTGGCTATTGTAAACAGGTATTTTTTTTTTAATAGGAAACGTCTCTTAGGTTGATAGCAAATGCAGTTTCTTACATGTTACTCATGGTGCAATTGAATATTTTCAGGATTCATCAATTTTAGACTGCCATATTGGTTGGTAGCTTTTTATAAGCATGATTACCAGTAATTTATTTTCAGGCAAAAGAAAGTTTGGCCTCTGTCTCTTCAAGCTTTCCGTGTATCAGCCTTTACATATGCTCTACCAAGAAAGCCTGTAACATCTGATGCATCGTTTAAAGATTATGTAAGGAAGCATGATCATTGGCTGGGCTCAGAAAGTGGATTATCATCGTGCACAGCAAATTTCCAGCATGAAACTTTTCCATCGCATAGCAGCAACTCTGCTAGTTCTGAAAAAAATTTAGTGATGGATAACTTTGAAAGTAATCTAGGTGAGGATATTCCTTGGCAGAAGACAGCAACAGTATCCTGGGAAGATGCATTTTCTGAACTCAACCCAAGTAAGACCTCAGTTTTGTTGCATATTGTGCGGTCTTGTAATAGTTGCATTATAACAAACTAATTTATTATACTTAACCATTGTGTGTGCCACACCAGACGCTTCACTTTTTTTCTAATTATGAAAGGGTAGATAGCTGTAAGTACTTAGCATGTCAGGATTAGTCCAAGGTTCTCAGGAAGTTAACACTTTCTTTGTTTTGTTCATCTCTGATAGAGTACATTCGTTTTATGAAATTCATTCTATAGAAATACTTGGCCTTTTGCTTTCAAGGAAAATATTTTTTTACAAGTTTTTCCAGTTATTAGGTATTGCTTTTTTTTCCACTGGCACAATGTAGTCTTGATAACAAATCAAAATGATCAAATCTCAACAGGTTTTTGTTTTGGCTGCCTCCATTGTTACAAACTTTCATTGTAATGTTAACAAATGAGAGAGAGAGAGAGAGAGAGAGAGAGAGAGAGAGAGAGAGAGAGAGAGAGAGAGAGAGAGAGAGAGAGAGAGTGTGTGTGTGTGTGTGTGTGTGTGTGTGTTTAAATGTGTTTACAAGGATTTTGGATGTCTCAAAGACTTTTCAGTTCATCTGCGGAGACTCCATTTGCTCTTTGGTAGTGTGATTTAGTTTAAGCATTTAGAGAGTTTTTATGATCTTGTTTAACTTATTCTTGAACTCGTTTACCGTGTTACTGTTTGCTGCATCCGCTGGAAGATTATTCCAAGTATTTGCTATTTTGCATGTAAAGAAATTGCCACATTGAGTGGTGGTGTATGTTTCCAATTCAGTTTATATTTGTTACCTCTGGACTGGTTTGTGCTAAGCGTGAATAGATTGTTGTAATCTACATTTGTTATTCCTTTAAAAATTTTGTATGCCTCTATTAACTGTCCCCTTAGTTATCGAGTTTGTAGATCAAATAAGTTCAAACGTTCCATCCTCTGTCTATATCCAAATTGCCTCGGTGTTGGAACTAGTTTGGTGACCCTAGCTTGCACCGCTTCCAATCTATCTATATCCTTTTGAATACTTCAAGCTCAGAATTGGACTCCGTATTCTAGATGGGGTCTTACTGCTGCAGTACAGTGTTTTTGTTTCTGTATTTGAATTGTCTCTGTGTAGCCTATTAGTTTCTGTGCTTTCTTTTCAGCTTTTATGCTCTGTTTTGTGAACTTCAAATCCTTGCTGATAATAACACCGAGATCTTCTTCCTGGTCCACACTATCTATTTCATCACCCAGCTGTGAGTAATCTGATTGTGGGTTACTGTAACCTATATGCATGACTTTACATTTCCCACAGTTGAAAGGCATTTGCCATTTTCTGGACCATTCTCATAGATACATTAGATCCTCTCTTAAGGCTTTACGTCTCCCGAGTTTGAAGCATTTATGTCCAATTTAGTGTTGTCGACAGATTTGGCTATTCTACTCAATATTACTTCGACCTTCTCCTAATTTTATGAACTTTCTTTCATGTTGCTTTCTCAACTCTGAGAAAAATTCCCCGTATCATATATATATATGTATATATTATGTACATACAGTGGAACCTCTACACACGAACGTATCTACATCCGAATTTTCCAACATCCGAAGTAAAATTCGAGCAAATTTTTTACTCTACACCCGAATTTTATTTCGACACACGAAGTAAACATTACGCCATTGAGCGTCGAGTGCTCAGTTCTCTATTCTTGTGTGTATCGTGTGGTTGTCCTCTGTTTGGTCTGTTATTAACAGTGTTTATTTTCTTCCTTTTCTCACATTTCCTTTTTGATTTCACCTATAACCATGGTGCCTAAGAAGCTAAGTTTCAGTACAGGAAGAAGGCAATTCTTTCATTAGAATTGAAGCAAGAAATTATAGAAAAACATGAGAGCAGTGTGCATGTGAGTGATACTGTATGGCTAAACAATATGGCCGGAATAGGCCTATGATCTCGAGGATCATCAAGCTGAAGGCAGCCATTAAAGCAAATAACCATCGAAGGGGATCACCATTATTACAAGACATCTTAGCAATACCCTGGAAGAGATAGAACACCTTTTGTTGATAGGGATAAAGGACAAAGAGATTGTTGGCAACGATCATTTGTGAGACGGGCCAGCGTGATGAACAGAAAGAAAGAAAAAAGTGAAGCAAAGAAAACCATGATAGCATTAACAAGCTCTTTTAAATAAGACTTCTCTCTTTTTCTGTTTCTCTCTAAACAGCATTAACATGTTCTTTAAATAAAATCTCTCTCTCTCTCTCTCTCTCTCTCTCTCTCTCTCTCTCTCTCTCTCTCTCTCTCTCTCTCTCTCTCGTTCTTCTTCGCTGTTATAGTGTTAGATACGTCTATTATTTATTTTCCGAGAGAGAGAGAGAGAGAGAGAGAGAGAGAGAGAGAGATATTAAACAAAAATGTGTTTAGAGTACATATGATTTTTAACAGCGTCAACGAGTTGAAAAACAGTTAAATGTAACTAAGAAAGTAATAACAGCTAATCTGAATTCCTTTATTAACTAAAACAAATATTGATACAAACACACTCGTGTGCATATGCACAAACACACACACAGGTGCAAGAATTACTACGCAGTAAGAGAGACGGTCGGGGAGGAGGTAGAGATGGTGACTGCGATAACATACCGTAACTCGTCACTGAAAGTGATGAAAATAGAAAATCAAAAGAAAAAAAATGTAAAAAATATGAAATATAAAAATAAAAAAAAAAAAAATAAGCTAAGATAGATTAAAATTTCCTTAGTGTAAGTTACGGTATGTTATCGCAGTCACCATCTCTACCTCCTCGCCTATCGTGTCTCCTCCTGCGTGTGTGTGTGTTTGTATCAATATTTGTTTTAGTTAATAAAGGACTTCAGATTCGCTGATATTGTTTTTATAGTTACATTTCACTGTCTTTCAACTCGTTAACGCTGTTAAAAATCATATGTACACAACACATTTTTGTTTAATCTCTCATTTTTGTTTAATCTCTCTCTCTCTCTCTCTCTCTCTCTCTCTCTCTCTCTCTCTCTCTCTCTCTCTCTCTCTCTCAGAAAAATTAATAGACGTCTCTAACACTAACAGTGAAGAAGAACAAGAGAGAGAATTTATTTAAAGAACATGTTAACACCATGTCTACCTTCTCGCCGATCGTCCGTCTCCACCTGGCGTAGCAAATCCTACACCTGTGTTGGCCTGTCTCAAAGGTAAAGTGGCAATAAAAGGGATTTTGACAAAGGAAAAATCTATTTCTGGGCGAGAGACCCGTGTCGCCCAGTGAAATGATCCTTTAGCACTATTTCTAAGGTATATAACTGCTATATATTACCAGAGAAAAAATTGCATGGGAATGCCAGGTTGAACCCAGCTCGCTCACCTGTATAAGGTGTCGATATAATACTGGGGCGCGATAAATCACAACCAGAGGCCTCGCACCATTTAGATGTCTCCTGTCAAAATCCCCGAACAGCGAGGCGCTGTTCAACCTCGTACTACTACTAACCAACCCACGCCAGTGACGTCACTCCTTTTTTAGCACGCAGTGTGATAACAATAATTTGTGTTGTGTGTACATTTCGCTGTTTTTCTCTGGATTTACCTCAAGATGTCCGACTCCACTGTCACTACATCTAAGTTAAGTACAAGAGCTATGAGTTTTGAGATTTTGGAGGGAGCCTTGTCCGTTTTGGTTTATATTATTCAGTTTTTATTCACGACCTTGCTGGTTCTCCCTCGGTACAGGCTCCTTCCTCTCTCTCTCTCGTTCGTTCTAAGAATTTTCAATTAGTCCTCCATATTGATTGTTTCTCGTTGTGAACTTTACGGATCTCCATGGTTCACACACCGTATCAATTTTATATTGTCCTGTTTTATGATAACAGTTATTTCATATTCACACATTTTTTATTTATTATTTCTTTATAATTATCTTTTTTACATGCTTCTTTCATATTATGCAGTTATGTTATTGTTATGTGTAATTATGTGTAGCCATTTATTAAGGATTTATTATGGGTTTTTAGGCTGAGGAGCGAATTGAATGAATTACCATGTATTCTTATGGGAAAATTCGTTTCTACATCCGAACATTTTCTACATCCGAAGTTGGTTGTGGAACGAATTAAATTCGTATGTAGAGGTACCACTGTATATATATTTATTTTTTTTTCTCTTTTGGCTCGGATGTTTCTACATCTATTATAGTCACTGGTGAGGATGTTTATACATCCGTTATTGCTGCCTGCTTAGATGAATTGGAGGAGGTGTCGTGGTTGGGAGGTATTTGCGTTCAAAGCTATACAGTATTTGGGAGGATTGGATGATCTCAGCCATCCCGAAGAGGGTTTGGACCTTTTTGGCAGAACTATTCTCAAGTATTGGGTCTTCAGAATCCAGGGGGATCCAATGCTTGGGGTAGGACTCTCGGCTTTTGGCCGGAAGGCCATCATTACAGGTATGGGGAGGATGATTCCATATTTTCTTGGTCTCGGTCCTAACAGGCGGGTTCAGCTTACACCTGTGCCTCTGTATTGATGCTATCCTTCGGGTAAGGTATGGAGTGGACCATATGGGAAGTATACTCTCATTGTGCCGATAGTGGAGGACGCAAATTTCCTATCTGACGTATGATGCCTCAATGTTCTCAAGCAGGTAAACCCTTCTTAATGAATCCCTTCCTCGACCCCTGCTTTATGGACTTTTCTAATAACGAACCCCCATCCCCAAGATACGCTGACGCTTCCCCGGGACTGTTGACGACCTCTGCTAGGTTAATTAAGGAAAATTCAGTGGACGACATTCGAACTAAAAAGGACCACTTTACTGATGTTAGAAAATCTAGAAATTGGGGTAACACAAGGAAACTACTATTCCTTCATGTTTCCCAAATTCCATTAGGGACAAACTATGATGATATATATAGAGCATTTTAGTGCTCTGGATTCATAAAGGAATTAAGGATGAGACTCGGAGATGAAAAATGGGACTCTTGGATATCTTTTGATAGTCATGATGAAGCATTTAATGCCATTAGTAATATTAGTTGTATCAAAAATAACAAATTGAATATCATAGGAGCTCTTTGTGATAATGTCCCAAAGGAATTGGATGTGTACAAACCTGCTGATTGATTTGAAAAAGAGAGAAATGTACCCATGCCTTCACAGAGAAAACCCAAACCCCCAATGTGGCTTGTAGCTGAACATAAAGGGATAATAGGGAATTATTTTAAAATATGTAATTATTCCGTAACCGAAATACAAACCACGCTATTTACATTGGGTTTACTTTCGGCGTAACTGAAATTGACGAGCCAATAGATTTTAACGAGGGTTAACTACCCCCGCGCTAGTTAGCGGGGGAAGGGGTAGCTTGCTACCCCTCCCCCCCACACACCGGTGATTTGCTTCACTTCACTTTTGGCTCGGACGATGTGCAGACGTGTCTGTCTATCGTCCTCGTTATTGACAGCCTTAATCTTTTCTTTGCTTTTCCTCAGCTGTGTGTTTGAAGTTGGCCTTGCCCTTTGGTATTCATCATGCGCAAGTGGCCTGGGATCGCTGGCCGCCCTTGCGGTACCTTCATGTCGGCGGTGGATACCGATCTTCACACCCTTTGCCCACAGTGTCGAGGCCGACGGTGTGATAGGGAAAATACATGTAGTGAGTGTAGGGAGTGGTCTGCCTCCCAGTGGGAGAGGTTTGCCCGCCGGCATAAGAAGAAGTCCAAGAGAGACCATTCTTCTGGGGTTGCCTTGATGGAGGAAGGCTCCCGGGACTCTTCTTCCGCCGCCCAAACCTCCTCAGAAGCTCCCCCTCGTCCGGCTTCTAGTGAGAGGCCGCTGAGTGGGAGCGCAGGCCCTTTTTCTGTTTCCCGACCTCGGTGTGCGGGAGAGGGCGTCTCCTCCTATAGCGGGGTGGCTCCCCTTCCTCCTCCGGGGGAGGTTTTTGATAATGTTGATCTTGTGTCTAATGATGATCTTTTTCAGCTTTGGGCTTCCTTGGGGCTTAAGGGCCTGCCCTCCAAGGAAGCCCTGTTTGACCTTATTCAGTTGGGGGCCGCTGTCAAGCAGTCGCCGGTGATAGCAGAGGTAGATCCTCTGTCTATCGTCGACGTCATGGTGGCAGAGGCTTCCGACGGGTCTGGTCAAACCTCTGCGGCTCCTGATGTTGATGACATTGCTGAAGGCTCTCCTCCCCCTTCCGTACATCCTTCGAAGGGGGAAGGGGGTCCCACGGTCTCTCCTGCGGCTAAGTCTCCCCCTCGGGGGAGCGCTCTGACTGAGACTCCTCTTCGGAGGACTGATGATCCCGACGACCTCCCTCATGGCCGCCTTCGCCGTAAGGCTCATCGTCTGCTTCGCCGCAAGGGCCTCCCGTCTCCCTATATGGGTATCAAGAGGCGCCTTTTCGAGTCTTCACCTCCTCCGTCCTCCGATGGGGACTCTCCTCGCCGGGAGCAGACCGTAGCAGCCGCGTCCTTAGGCCTCTCCGGGGATCGTTCACATTCTCCCACGCCTTCCAGACCTTCCACTTCCTGTGCAGATGGCCAGCAATCTTCTGATCTCGTCAGCCGACGGGCAAAGGGATGTCGCCCACGGTGTGGGTGCTTCCCTTGCGCGCCAGGGTTCCCCTGCGTGCCCTCCTACGCGTTCACGCGTAGTAGCGCACCAGCGCTCTCCTGCTCGTCAGCGCTCTCTTGTTCGCCAGCGCTCTCCTGATGGTCAACGCCCCACTGCTCGCCAGCGCTCTCCTGTGGACAACGAACATCCTCCTGTTCCTGTTACGTGCCTAGCGCGCCAACATTCTCGTGAGCGCACTAGATCTCGTGCTCGTCAACGCGCACCTGCGCTTCCAGTTCCTGACACGCGCCCTGTGCGCCCACGCTCGCCCACGCGCCCTAGAACTCCGGTTCGGGACATGGGCAAGGACTCAACTCCTCCTCGCCCTCGCGATCCTGCTCGTTAGCTTTCTCCTGCGCAGCAACGCACACGGTCTCCTGCGCGTACATCCAGAGTTCCTGTACCCCCACGCGCCCCCTCTTCCCGAGTCCGTTCGTGAGCGTTCGCCTTTGCGCGTCGCGCCGATAGCTCCTGCACAGTCTTCTACGCGTCGTCTTCCTGCTCGCCAGCGATCTCCAGCGATCTCCAGCGCGCCAGCGATCTCCAGCGCGCCAGCGATCTCCGACGCGTCAACGTTCTTCTGCTCGTCAGCGATTTCCTGCGCGTCAATGGTCACCAGTGCGTCAACGGTCACCAGCGCGTCAGCGCTCTCCTGAGCACCGGCGATCTCCAGACTGCCTTCGTGATCCATCACCTGCGCGCAAGCGCTCTCCTACGCGTCAGCGCCCAGCGGATCTGGAGAGACATAGGTCTCCTGCGATCAGCTCGCCCACGCGCAGTCGCTCGCCTGCACGTTCTACGCGCCATCGCTCGCCAACGCGCCACCACGCGCCAGCGCGCCATCGCTCGCCAACGCGCCACCACGCGCCAGCGCGCCATCGCTCGCCTGCGCGCCATCGATCGCCGACTTGCCATCGCTCGCCCACGCGTCACAGGTCTCCAGGACACCATCGTTCCCCTGCTCGGTCCCTTGGCCCTCAGCGGTCTCCTGAGCGCTCTCGTTCGCCCACGCGCCAGCGCGTTCACTCGCCAACGCGCTCACTCGCCAGCTCGCCCACGCGCCCGCTCGTCCGCGCGCCCACGTGCTCACTCGCCTGCGCGCCCGTTCGCCTGCGCTCGTTTGTCTCCGCGCGATTGCGCGCCCGCGCTCCAACAGCCCCTCGCGCGCGACTGTTTTGTAACGCCCCCGCGCGAGCGTCAGCACGACCCCCGTTCGCGTCGGGTTCCGCAGCTCGCGGCAGCAGCAGGGACGCGTGTCGCCAGGTCGCAGTCGGGATCGCCTCCGCCTAAGCGCAGGTCTCTTTTGCAGGACAAGGAAGAATCATCGGAGAGGTCAAGGCAACTTTCTTCCCCTTCATTTTTGCAGGCAGGTCCAGTGGTGTCCACTCCGAAGGATCGCCCGATCCCCTTCCCTCCAGCGGGAATTTTGAACTCTGTGTCCATGTCTCGGCAGTCTTGGTTTGGTCCTCTGATGCGGGCGTTAGTGAAGGCTATGAAGCCGGCACTCGCCGATCTAGGACAAAAGCCAACGACGGCCTCGCCCTCGCTGAAGAGAAGGAGAGGAGTGGATTTCGTGGTGACTTCTCGCAGGGAGAAGTTGGTTCCTAAGAGGTCCGTCAGTAAGGCTTTGTCCCCTTCGCAGTCGTTTTCTCCTTCTCCCGTAGACGAGGCCTTTCCGTCCTCAGGAGAGTCCAGCGAGGCGGCGATTTCCCCCTCGGCACCAAGGGGGGAGTCACCTCCTCGTGGAGGAGAATCGTCTTGCGTGGAAGGTGCCTACCAGTCCTCTTTGCTGGAGTATTGCATCCCGCCCAGGAGGGAACCCAAGGACTCCAAGACGATTCCGAAATCTTCTTCATGAATTCGTCAGGAACCAGCCAGACCCCGGGAGTACGTCGACGTGTCTCCCCAGGAAGAGCTTCCGGGGACAGGAGACTTAGCTACCAGTCCGCAGGGAGGAGAGCAGCAGGAGTCTGAGCATGCCTTCTGGCAGGTCTTGGGCCTGATGAGACAGCTCAACGGGTTCATGGACCCTGTGATTGCCCCGCTTGAAGGCAAGGACACGGTCCTGGACCAGGTCTATGGAACTCAGAAGCCCCCAAAGGCCAGCGCGGCTCTGCCCTGATTCCAGGGGGTGAAGAGTGCCAGAGCCAGTGCCAACACTCAGCTCGCAGTCCTCGCCTCCTCCAGTCGTTCCTCTGCCGGGAACAAACTCCTCCCACCTCCTCGTCTCCAGCAGAGGAGGTATTTTGAGATCATGGGGGAGTCTAGCCTCGCTCTTCCCCTCCACCATTCGGTGGAAGAGCTTACTAGGGGAGTTCCTCTTGAGAAGCTCTCCGCTCGGCAGGTGACGTTCTCGGCGTCGGAGATCCTGAGCCACGAGAAGGTCGCGAGGTGTGCCATGCAGGCCACTTCATGGCTGGATGTCTGGCTAGGTTCTCTGGGCATCCTATTGCGCTCCGAGGATCTGTCTAAGGAGAGCTATAGGAAGGCCCTGGAGACCTTCCTCCTCTCGGGCACTCGCTCCATCGAGTTCCTGGCACATCAGGTTACCAACCTGTGGGCCAACTCGGTGCTGAAGCGTCGTGATGCGGTGACCGAGAAGATCCATCCGAAGGTCCCCGCCGTGGATGTCTGCAGGCTCAGACACTCCTCCCTCCTTGGGGGAAATTTGTTTGAGCCCCAAGATATGGAACAAACAGCTGAGAGGTGGAGGAAATCTAGCCAGGACTCCCTCCTCCAAAGGGCCCTTGCATCTCGGCCCTACAAGCCTCCAGCTCCGCAGCAACACCAGCAGCAGCCTCGCAAGACACCGAAGCAGGCGCCGGCAGCTAAGAAAGTGGTGTCTAAGCCCCAGCCCTTTCCTGCCAAGGACAAGAGGGGCAGTAAGTCCTCCAGGGGAGGCAAGACTCCTAGATGAAGCGGCCGCGGCCGCAAACGCTAGGAGTGGCACCTGTGGGGGGATGCCTTCAAAGTTGCGTGCACAGGTGGCAGCAACATGGGGCCGATGTTTGGACGGTCTCCGTGATCGGCCAAGGGTATCGCGTCCCATTCACGACATCTCAACCTCCCCTGACAGCGAATCCAGTGTCGTTGAGCTCCTATGCCATGTGATCAGCAAAGGGGCTAGCCCTTCGGGCAGAAGTCGAGACCATGCTCAAGAAGGATGCTCTCCAGGAGGTCGTTGACGGCTCCCCAGGCTTCTTCAGTCGACTCTTTCTTGTAAAGAAGGCGTCTGGAGGCTGGAGACCAGTCATCGACCTCTCAGCTCTGAACAAGTTTGTCAAGCAAACTCCGTTCAGCATGGAGACGGCGGACACGGTCAGACTTGCGGTGAGACCATAAGACTTCATGTGCACACTGGATCTGAAGGACGCGTACTTCCAGATCCCAATCCATCCGTCTTCCAGGAAGTACTTGAGATTCAGCCTAGACAGCAAGACCTACCAGTTCAAGGTGCTGTGCTTCAGTCTCTCCACAGCACCTCAGGTGTTCACCAGAGTGTTTACTCTGATTTCGTCTTGGGCGCACAGGAACGGCATCCGTCTCCTCCGATATCTGGACGACTGGCTGATCCTAGCGGACTCGGAGTTGACCCTTCTTCGACACCGAGACAGGCTTCTGGGACTTTGCCAAGATCTGGGGATCTTGGTAAATCTTGAGAAGTCCTCTCTGCAGCCGTCCCAATGACTGGTTTATCTAGGCATGTTGTTAGACACCAATCTCCACAAAGCCTTTCCATCAGACGACAGTATAGCAAGGCTGAGGAGGGTGGCGGAACCCTTCCTCAGGCGGGAAGAGCTTCCTGCCCAATCGTGGTTGAGTCTCTTAGGTCACCTGTCCTCCCTGGCTCGTCTGGTTCCAAACGGCCGTCTCAGGATGAGATCCCTGCAGTGGTGGCTCAAGTCCCGGTGGAATCAAGGATCCGATTCCCCGGACTTTCTGGTCCCGATAGGACCTTCGGAACAGGTGGACCTGCGGTGGTGGCTGGTCAACGAGAACCTGCGAAAGGGAGTGGATCTTCTCGTCCTCCCCCCGGAATTGACACTGTTTTCGCACGCGTCAAAAGAAGGGTGGGGGCTCACATTCTGAACCAGAGGACCTCAGGCCTTTGGTCAGAATCAGAAAAGTGCCTGCACATCAACCTGCTAGAAATGAAGGCCGTATTCCTGGCTCTTCAACAGTTCCAACGGACCCTGGCGGGTCACTCCGTGGTGGTGATGAGCGACAACGCCACGGTAGTGGCTTATATCAACAAGCAGGGAGGTACTTTTTAGCAGCAACTATCCCATCTTGCAGTAGAGATTCTGAGGTGGACCGAAGTCCACTCGATAACACTATCAGCTCGCTTCATTCCTGGCAAGAGGAATGTGCTCGCCGACAGTCTGAGCAGGGCGTCGCAGATAGTGAGTACCGAGTGATCTTTGGATCCTCAGATAGCCAACAAAGTCCTGACTTTGTGGGGTTCCCCGACGGTGGATCTGTTCGCGACAGCTTTGAATTTCAAAATGCCCCTTTACTGCTCCCCAGTCCCGGACCCCAAGGCACTCTGGCAAGATGCTTTCCAACAACGGTGGGACAACATCGACATGTACGCCTTTCCACCATTTTGTCTGATGAGAAGGGTGCTCAACAGGACCAGACTATCTGTCAACTTGTCGATGACTCTGATAGCTCCGCTATGGTATCACGCGGAATGGTTCCCGGACCTTCTGCAGCTCCTGACGGAGCTCCCGAGAGAGCTTCCCCCACGACACGAGCTACTCAGACAGCCACATTGCAACATCTTCCACAAAGCCGTAGCCTCTCTTTGGCTTCCCGCCTAGAGACTGTTCAGCGTCTTCTCACGGAGAGAGGCTTTTCGTAACAGGTTGCAGAGAGAATGTCTCGGCACCTGCGAAAGTCCTCTGAGGGAGTCTACTAGGCGAAGTGGAGAGTCTTCTGTGGTTGGTGTCGTGGGAGGGGTATCTCTCCACTCGATGCCACTATTCCAGCAATAGCGGAGTTTCTCTTTTTTTGCGGGAGGAAATGTGCCTTTCGGTCTCAGCGGTGAAAGGCTATCGCTCAGCCTTGAGCTTGGCTTTTAGGCTGAAAGGAGTGGACATTTCTTCCTCGCTGGAACTCTCTCTACTCATACATAGCTATGAGCTTACCTGCCCTCAGTCGGAAGTGAGACCTCCTCCATGGAATGTGGTTCGGGTTCTCAGGGCTCTTGAGAGACCTCCCTTCGAACCATTACGCCAGGCCTCTGATCGTCACCTATCTTGGAAGACGGCTTTCTTGCTCGTATTGGCCTCTGCCAAATGAGTTAGTGAACTTCATGGTCTCTCGTACGACGTCGCCCATTCAAGGGGATGGGGGGAGGTAACGTTCAGGTTCGTCCCTGAGTTTGTTGCCAAGACTCAGAACCCTGGAGTGCCGGAACCACGGTTCGACTCTTTCAGGGTCACGAGTCTCCGTTCTGTAACAAGCGACCCAGACCAGCTGCTATTATACCCAGTGAGGAGTCTGAGGTGTTACTTGAAGAGAACAGCTGCAGTTCGTCCTCAGGTGCAAGCATTGTTTGTTAGCATAGGCAGGGCGAAGAGGAGGGTCACCAAGAACACCATCTTGGCTTGGATTTGAAGGGTTATCCATCACGCCTTGAATCCGGATCCTCCTCCGTCATGTCGCCCTAGGGCACACGACGTCAGGGGCATCGCTACATCCCTGGCCTTCAAGAGAAACTTCTTTGTGACGCAGGTGCTTCAAGCTGGGGTCTGGAAGCGTCAGACGACCTTCACGGCCCACTACCTGCAGGACGTGACCCACAGGAGCCTCGATACTTTTTCTATCGGCCCTGTTGTGGCTGCACAACAGCTGGTCTAGCCTCAGGCTCCTTTATGGACAAGTAGCAGTAGGTTGAGGGCGTTGTTACCCGGTTTTAGTCTGCGTGAATGAAAGAGTATGTCTGGCCCTTACTTCTTTCTTCATCCTCCCCTCTCTTGGGGAAGCAGCATCCTGGTCTCCGCATAGCTGACCTCAACCTCTGCAGGTAAACCATGCTTCCTTGTGCTCCTAGTATTAAGCTTAATACTGTCGCGTCCCCCATACCCTGACGAGGTGGTATTGGGAACGTCCTATCCTGGATTCCTATCTAAAGGTCTCAAGGTCAACTTCATAGGACGAGTCACGCTCTTTCCTCCACACACAACTTATGTAGGCCACACGTTCCTTGCGGAGTAAGGAACTTGTGAGGTGCAGGGACTCCTTTTCTCGAGTACTACTCACTAGGAGTCGGAGTCCCCGGGTAAAGCCAAAGTCAGTAAGGCTGGGGACTTTCCACCCTTCCTAAGGGGTAAGTCACCCAATGTAAATAGCGTGGTTTGTATTTCGGTTACGGAACAAATGGCAAATTCAGAGATAATTTGTATTTTTCCTAACCATACAAACCTTAGCTATTCACACATATTTGCCCGCCAGCCCTGTCCCCCAAGTCAAGTCCTACCTCTAAGTGAAGTGAAGCAAATCACCGGTGTGGGGGGGGGGGGGGGAGGGGTAGCAAGCTACCCCTTCCCCTACCCCCGCTAACTAGCGCGGGGGTAGTTAACCCTCGTTAAAATCTATTGGCTCGTCAATTTCAGCTACGCCGAAATTAAACCAAATGTAAATAGCTAAGGTTTGTATGGTTAGGAAAAATACAAATTATCTCCGAATTTTTCATGTTTATTCAGAAAAAAGTAGAAACCATTGCACTTGGAGATATATCTCGTTTTGGGAAGAATAGTTATCTCATCCATGCCAAATCTTCGACTCAGTCTGCAATACTATTTAACTTACATACTGTCAGTAATGAAATTACATTGGAAATGAAACCTCATCTAAATTTTAGTTATGGAAGGGGAGTGGTCTTTAATAAAGACCTGTACGAATTTACAGAGGAGGAGATCCTTTCTATGTGTCCACTAAATGTATGGAAAGTGCATAAGGTTCCTGGAACTTCAATGATTATACTTACTCTCCAAGATGCTGATGTACCTTTCCATATTGTTTTTGATAATGAAAGGATTAAAGTTCGGCCTTTCAAACAAAAAGCCCCTGCAATTCTTTAATTGATTTAAATTTGGACACCCATCCAAAGTTTGCAAACATGAAAATATGTGTGGTATTTGCTCCAAAACCTTTCATGGAGAATGTACACTTGAGGCCAGGTGTTCAAACTGCAATTTGAATCATAAATCAACTGATAGGAGATGCAAACTGTATAAGTGGAGGTCCACCAACCTCTTCAACAATCAGATCAAAGAGACAGAAAGAAAATCATTTTAGATAAATTTTCCTTGGTCGTCTGGACCTAGAGACACTTGATGTTACTGTTATACATCATTCAGCTGATCATGGACTATGTCAGTGCTTCCTGCCCCCTACAGGGAAGAGTCTGAGAAGACTCTAGGAAAAAACCCGAGGATTGTGAGTTCAAGGAACAATCTAGCAAACAAGTTTGTATATTAGTGTCCTCATATACACAAAACATAGTTTGTACTCTGAATGGAATTGATCTGTATAGGTTACAGATACCTCCCGAGTCTGTTTGTTTGTAGAGACAGATAGACAGGTTTACATTTGTGTAGGAAACCTTAATTCAATGAGGTAAACAAGTTAGTACAATCAGTCATTACTAGTGACTGAACTTAAAAGCATAACAAATTATCTGAAGAATGTTTGCTTGGAACAGTAATAACATTAGTTCCGAATATTTTTCAAAATTTAAGAGGATAAAAAGATGCTCTGACACCCTTTATTGAATAGTTTAGTATATTTGGGGCGAAATGAGACGCAAAGATTCCTACTATTGTTTATTACAATAGAATATAGAAATCATGGTTGTAACATTTACAATTAATCATATTTTTTGCTGAAAATATTTGTGTAAAGGCATAATTAGTAATAACAGAAAAATTTTTATAAACTTTCATCTGAAAAGGAAACACTAGCCACTCTATGGGAAATATGGAATATTTCACTTTGGATTCTGTTGTTACAAGGAACACTTACATACGAATATGCATGGCACATGTGTCAGTCTATTATGCTTAATGTCACCAGTGTAATTAGAACAGTCTATAGTGTCATGCACTAGACACATCACTCAACATGATACACCATAAGAGTCTATCATGTATATCCTTCACTAAAAGTCCCAAATAGTGCACTGTTCTTCGCAGAGATCAAGTGGCAGGTTTTAGTACACTACCTGCTGCCACCACAAAATGTTTGATCTCCTGTAGTTGTTTCGCGTAGTGCTTGAAGAAGACCCTGGATGACTTCCATCCAGTGTAAGCGCTAAGACTTTCAAACCACATAGTTTGAAAGAAATTTAAAGACGAAGAAACTTTTCTCGGATCATGACCTGCGGGTGTACTGTCTGGATCCGCTCTGCAAATGAAATGGGTGATCTTTGCCCTTAGTTGTTTCAAGGATAATGTCGAACATGATGTTTCTCCCCTGAAAAGCTGACCTCCCCTAAAGTCGGAAGTTCTACGAAGATAGACGTTTAGGCATTCCACTGGGCATAGGGATGCTTCTTCCTTCAGAGGGCAGATTCTCCAGGGACCCCACCTCTTAGTGGGCAGCTCGTTCTTGGTGAGAAACGTTGGGTCCGGAAAAAGGTTCAGTTCTCCGCAGTCTATGAACTGAATGAGGCCATCATCCCTCGAGAGGGCCACTATTTCGGTAACTCTGGCTCCTGAGGCTAGTGCAAATAAGAATATCACCTTTTGAGTCGAAGTCTTTTAGAGAGCAATCTTCGTTGTTCAAGGTTGAAGCTAAGTGAGGAACCTTATCCAAGGACCATGAAATGGGCTTTGGAGGGGCTGCGGGCCGAAGTTTAGCGCAGGCTTTTGGAATCTTGTTGAAGATTTCGTTGGAGAAATCTACCTGGAAGGCGTACAGTACGGGTCTGGTTAGGGAAGATTTGCACGTAGCATTCGTATTGGCTGCTAACCCTTTTTCATGGAGATGGATGAAGAAGGATAAACAGAAATCCGTAGTAATCTCCTTTGGTTTCTTCGCCTTGACAAAGGTGACCCATTTTTTCCAGGAAGACTCGTATTGTCTTCTCGTTGACTTTGACTTGTATTCTTCTAAGAAGTTAATACTGTCCTTTAAAATCCCAAACCTTTTCTTGACTGCTAAGGTGAGAAAATCATGAGATGAAGGTTCCGGGTTTTCTGTGATGAAGCTGAGACAGTCGATTTCTGCCCTTGTTAAGTCAGAACTGGATCCGGCAACAGGATCAGCTTCAGTCGTAGTTCCGTTATCAGGAAAACCAGACGCTGTTGGGCCACTTGTGGGCCACTATTGCTGCTGTTCCATGAAAGGATCTCAGTTTGTTGAGGACTTTCAGCAGAAGGTTGGTTGGAGGGAACAGGTAGATCTTGGACCATCTGTTCCAATCTAGGGACATTGCATCCGTTCCTTCCGCTAGAGGATCCTCGTATGGGGCTACATACCGGGGTAGCTTCTTGTTGTCCCTCGTTGCGAAGAGGTCCTGGGACTTTGCGTAAGATGAAGGAGAATGATCTTGCGTCTAGGGACCATTCTGACTCGGGTTGAACCTGGATAGAGCGTCCGCCATCACATTGCGGAACCTTTGAAGGTGAACTGCTGACAAGTGCCATCTCTTCTTCTCCGCTAGCCGGAGGATGGCCAATATTACTTGATTGATTTGAGGCACTTTCGAGCCCTGTCGATTCACGCATCTCATTACAACCTCGCTGTCTAATACCAGTCGGGTGTGGATTGAGCAGCGAAGTTTCAGTGTTATCAGTGAAAGAAAACCTGCCATGGCTTCCAGAAAGTTGATGTTGAAGGTTTTGAAGAGGGAAGACCAGGTTCCTTGGACTTTCCGATGGTGAGAATGGCCTCCCCACCCTTCCTTCGAGGCATCCGTGTGAATGGTGACTGACGGTGGAGGCGGTTGTAAGGGTACCTTCTTCTTTAGATACTTGGCCTCTGACCATGGCTTGAGGAGGGATCACAGACGATTCGGTATCAGTCTTTTTAGATATCTTCGAGCGTTTGAAGCGTATTTTCTCCAAACTCCTGATGCATCTTTTAATTGAGCTCTCAATATTGGGTCTGTCACTGAGGCAAACTGGAGAGACCCCAACACTCTCTCCTGTTGTCTTCTTGATATCCTGGCGGATTGAAGGAGTCTCTTGACAGATCCCGCTATCTCTCTCCTCTTCTTTGATGGAATGGAGAGGCAGTGTGACTGTAAGTTCCAGTGGACACCCAGCCACTGGAACTTCTGAGCTGGAGATAGTCAAGACTTTTCCAAGTTGATCTTGAATCCTAGGTGTTCCAGGAACTGGATCACTTCCTTGGAGGCTTGCGTGCACTCTTCTTTGGATACTGCCCACACCAGCCAGTCGTCCAGGTAGGCTACTACCTGAATTCCCTTTAGGCGTAGTTGATGAATGACTGCATTCGCAAGCTTGGTGAATACCCTTGGGGCTATGTTCAGACCGAAGGGCATGGCTCTGAAGACGTATTGTCTTTTCTGTATCTTGAATCCTAGGTAGGGGGAAACTTGACGGTTGATTGGAACATGTCAGTACGCATCCGTCATGTCTATGGAGACTGTGTATGCCTGTTTGGGCAAAAGGGTCCTTATGTGTTTGAGCGTCAGCATTCTGAACTTTTAGTTCACTATGAACTTGTTGAGTGGTGAAAGGTCCAGAATGACTCTGAGCTTTTCCGAGTCTTTCTTCGGAACACAGAATAGCCTTCCTTGGAATTTGATGGACTTTGCCCTCCTTACAGTTCTCTTGTCTAAGAGTTCCTGAACGTATTCTTCCAATATGGGTGTTGAGTGTTGGAAGAATTGAGGGAAGTTCGGTGGAGTTGTATTCCAACTCCACCCTAGTCCGTTCTTGATTAGGCTGTGGGCCCAGGGATCGAAGGTCCAGCGATCCCGGAAGAGGAGAAGTCTCCCTCCTACTGGTAGCATCTCACTTGGAGTGCTGGTTGGAGGGTTTGCCTCCTTGGCCACATCCACCTCTATTGCCCCTACTTCTAGATTGGCGTCTAGAGGATCCTCGAAAGAAACCTCGAGACCTCGGCCTAAAGGTCGTCGATTGCCTTTCAAAAGCTGGGGTGAAGACGGGCGACTGAGTCGCCACTGGTTGGGGCACCAGCTGGAAAGTGATGGGTGGTTGTGCCACCGTCTGGGGCACCATGGCCACGGGGAGCTGTTGTTGTTGTCGAGGACGAGAGGGCACTCTGGGTCGGTTTGTCTTCCTTTTCGGCTGGGGACCCTCTTCAGCGGAAGACTTTCTTTTGGAGGACAAGCCCCACTTGGAGAGGAGATTCCTGTTCTCCGTTGCAGCTTTATCCACAACCTCTTTAACCACTTCACTTGGGAAGAGGTCTTTTCCCCAGATGTTGGAGGCTATCAGCTTCCTTGGTTCGTGTCTCACTGCAGCCGAGGCGAACACGAACTCTGCAAGCCCGGCGGGCCTTAATGAAATTATATAGGTCTTTGGTGACCGTTGCCAAATGAGCTTTGGCAAAGACCATGAACATATCTGGGGTCTCGGGAACACTTGCCATCGTCTCTAACCCGGTTTGTAGAGACATAGAGGCGGCAAGTCGTTCTTTGGTCTCCTGCTCCCTGCGCAGGTGAAAGTCCGACAACTTTGGGAGGTCTTCACCGAACTGACGTCCGGCAATGTCAGCCTTCAGCTTCCCGACTGAGAAGGTGTTATAGACATCCTTCCAGTCTGCATCGTCAGATGGTAGGGCAAGGGAAAAGGATTTACACTCCTCGAGTGTAGGACAAGGTTTTCCTGCCTCGACTGCCTTCAAGGCCGCCTTAAACCCTTTCTCCATAAAGGGGAAGGCACGGGAAGAACCAGCATTGAAGGAAGGGTGCTTCTTGCTGAGAGCCGACACCTTGGAGCTAGAGAAGGCCCTCTCCTTCAAGGTTTTGGTAAACAAGGCTTGGGCCTTGGGGAGGTCCATAATGATGACCTCTTTCGGCTCTGTTTCTTCTTTGGAAGAAGGTTCCGTCCTCAGGCGGACTTAACAATCCGGATAGGCCCCTTTGCTGGGCCAGAACTCCACATCATCTACTGGGACAGTACCCAGTTTTTTGGAGAGGAATATCTTTCCCCTGACATCGGCATGTGCTCAGCATACCTCCAAGGATTGATGTCAGAAAAGGCGGGAAGTTCATTGATGATTAGCTTCTTGGGGGCTAAATGCGTAGACACGAGCTGGTGCATTTCAGTCCGTAGAGAAGCCTCCTTCTCGGACGACTGCTTTTGCATGTCCTGGAACATGGACAAAAGCGAATGCAGCGTATTGGTGATCGAGTCTAGATGGGGAGCGGAAGAAGGAGTCAACGGAACAGGGCCAGCCACTGTAGCCGAAGAAACCGAAATCGTTTTGGCTTTCTCTTCGTCGTCTTCAGGAGGAAAAATAGTTTCTTCCTCCAGTTCTTCCACTAGGAGACTACGTTCAGTCTCCTCGGAGACAACTGACATGTTGTCTTCTAAATGGATGTCATTCAAGGCATCGGATACATCAGATTCTACCTGAATCTGGACGAGGGGAATCTCAGGTTGAGCCTGGGGAACAATTGCATCCGAAGATGCCCTAGGGAACAGACAAACCTTCATCTTCTCATTATGAAGATATGGGCCAGAGGTGTTCTTCTGAAAACCTCTGACCCATTTTCGCAGCGTATCTTTTGCTGCATCCCTTGACTCTGTGGACTTCTGATCATCAAAAGCCTCTTTTACCAGTTTGTCACAAACGGTACATACCTTTGGGTCCCAATACTTCAGAGATCCCTTTGTAATTGCGCAGCGCGTGTGGGTCCTGCACATATCATGGCCGCAGAAGTTCTTACTGCGGACCTTGCAGAAATGGTTCCCGCACTCGGGATGCTCCTCCTGTTAAGAAAGAAAAGCATATAAGTATTCGGTGAAAATCTCAGATTTCATCCTACAGATTCATAAATTTTTATTTAGCTTAGGATAGTGTAAGCTAGAAAAAGGGAAAGACACCCACATGTGCCTCCTGTCCAGCCCATTGCTATGACCTCCTCCAATATTGAACAGTAAATTCTTGATGAATTATATGGGAAGATAATATCCTTGGATATAAAGTGTAATCTTAACACTGTATTCCAGGTTAAATATTGGGGAATTTTTAATAATGGATATCATCCATTAATTAAGCAGAGAGAATCGCTCTCTAGATGTGGTGGTCTCACAATAGGCTGCCCATGAAGCACCTTGTAGGTTGGAAAAAATTTTTGTATAGGCTACAGTACAGACCATTGCCGTCAGTACTGTGTGCCTGCCGGCATACGCCAGCATTGCCCTGGGCTATTGAAGGTATGTACTGCCTTCAAGATAAGGGGCAGCAGGTCGCCGGCAGTTGCTCCGCTGCCGGCAGCCGGAGGGTCCCTCTATCAAGGTGGACCCGCCGCCAGGCGGCGGAAAAAGTCTGTAGACTTTGGATGACCGGCCGCCGGCAGTCAATATGGTTGCCGGCGGCCGGCCAGAGTGTGTGTCGGTTGCCGTTGGGTCGCCGATCAACAGTACCCTATGGTAAGTGGCGGCAGAGCAAACTGACGGCGGACAGTCGTCCGAGATGGCTGCCGGCAGTCGGCCCAGGGTTGATGAAAGATAAAGAAAAAGCATGGATGGGGGGAAAGCAAAGGCTCAGCCTTGCAGACCTTCATCCAGAATGAGGGTTCATATGGAAGGGGGAATATATTTGGTCTTCCATCCAACAATAGCCCATCCATATAGTAGTAGGGTCATGGAAGGCAGTCCAAGGGAGGACTGAAGAACACTCTAAAGAAGGAGGAGGATCCCTGCTGGCAACAGGGAACCTCAAGCCAATTCCACCAACTACCCATAGGGTCGATTGTAGAATGATGGCCAGGATGTGTGAAGGCTAGGCCAACACCAAAGGACAGCAGGGGAGGGGCAAGGGTCCTGTAGGTGAGGTAACACCTAGAAGGCACTACCTAACCTAAGAGATTCTGATCCGTAGTAAAGGATCTTAATGGCCAGGGAATTCAATTCCCCAGGTTGGGTTAGTCTTAAGGGGGGTACAGAATCTAGTGCCGGAGACCTTAGGCAAGGGAAGAATTCAATTCTTCTCCCTAGGACCTGCTGGTACAGGACTGTCTGCTAGGCCATGGAAAGGAGGAATTATCATATAAAGCCTTCAGGGTATGGCCTAGGGAGGTTTAGCCTCCTGCATAGGCAACCTAACCTGACTTGAGAAATCATTTCACCAAGACGAACGGTTGTCAATGACAGACATTCTACTCTGGTGTCCCGTTCTAGGCTCAAAACCGACTCAGTGGTTGAGAGAAAGAAATGGGAGCACCCCGGTAAAGATTTGCCAGAACACAGTTCAAGGCAAAGCCAACCGGAGTTAGCCTAGGCTAGTCAGAGGGAAGAGGAATTGCTCTTAAATCTCGCAAGGAGATTGGTATCGACTTAAAAGGTAAAGGAGGTGATAGTCTCCACTTAAAAGATGATACAAGGGCAATTGGGGACATGTATGAAAGTATACTAAAGCCCCTAGGCTGATAGCCTAGGCGCAGTGAGAAGCGGTCACCGAAACTCTCTCAAATACTATCTTGGAAGAGGAAAATTTTTATGCAGTAATATCTTAATTGTATAAAATATTGCCTGAGCTTCAATAAAATTTTACCAGGAAGGTTATATCATGCATGAAGTGTGCAGGTGCCTAAGCTATGAAGCCTAGCACTCGTGGGGCTCGGTCATAATTCAGCCAAATCCACGACAACAAGGGCATAATATAAAAATCCCTAGCTAATTTGCTAAATAGCTAAAAGTTATTAAAGCGAAAAATGCCGGGAAATTCGTTCTGGCTGGCAACAGCTCTTGTTACTTTAATTAAGATCTTAATTCAAGGAAAAAACTGGCAAGAGCTTACATTTATACAATCCAAAGATAATACTTAAGTTTCCAGAGGCAGATGAGGCTGAAGAAGACATCATCGCAGCAAAACAAACCAAAATAGCAAGAGATAACACGGGATAAACACCGGTCTAAGGCGCTACAATAGAAAGAATGACTAGATGGCGCCGCGCAGAGGCGGGCTGGCGCCCAATTACAGTACAGTAGGAGTGTTGCCTTAATAACGGCTCTCCTATAATTCTTGCCACTTTCCCCTCTCGAAGCGTAAACACTATTAGGGGTCTAGATAGCTATGCGACGTGTCAAGAATATGTCCTCTGATATCATGCGATATCCCTTTCAAAATATATAAGGGATACTTGCTCCAGGAGTTAGAATTCTAGATACCTTTAGTAAATTCTCTGGGATATATCACTTTAGTCAAATATAACCAAGGAAGCTACTAAGAAGGAACTTCCATCAGGACGACATGGCCTGAGCCCCAAAAAATCAGATGCCACTGTTAATTCAGCAATAAAATTACAAGAACTTGACATTGAACTCCATGATAAGTATTATGTACCCATCATACAGCATTGTATCGTAACAAAGTATGAAACCATTTGGAATAGCAAATATTAAAATGATAAATTAAAACTAGTAAATCCAATTGCTTTTCTTCTTCTGAATCATCAGACCAGAAAGACAAACTTAAATCATTTTAGCAAGACTGCATATCGGGTATACAAGATGGACCCATGGCTTTTTTTAATGTATATACAGAATACATATAATGAAATGATTCCCAATTATAATGAATGTGACCTAGTTTTAATGATCAAGCATATTTTTTTATGAATGCAAAGCTTTTATTATTATTATTATTAATATTATTGTTATTATTTTTATTATTATTATTATTATTATTATTATTATTACTACTTGCTAAGCTACAACCCTAGCTGGAAAAGCTTGGTGCTATAAGGCCAGGGGCTCCAACAGGGAAAATAGCCCCGAGAGGAAAGGGAACAAGGAATAGTAAAATAATTCAAGAATAGTAACAATATTAAAACAAATATTTCCTATGTAAACTAAAAACTCTAACAAATCAAGAGACAGAGAAATATGAAAGAATAGTGTGCCCAAATGTACCATCAAGCAAGACCACTCTAACCCAAGACAGTGGAAGAGGCTATGGCACTTCCCAAAACTAAAGAACAATGGTTTGATTTTGGAGTGTCCATCCAGAAGACCTGCTTACCACCCTCTCCAAGAGGGCAGTGGCCCCTGAGCAATTACAGTGCAGTAGTTAACCCCTTGGGTGAAGAAGAATTGTTTGGTAATCTCAGTGTTGTCAGATGTATGAGGACAGAGGAGAATCTGTATAGAAACGGCCAGACTATTTGGTGTATATGTAGGCAAAGGAAAAATGATTTGTAACCAAGGAGAAGAATCCAATGTAGTAGTGTCTGGCCAGTCAAAGAACCCTATAACTCTCTAGCGGTAGTATTTCAACGAGTGGCTGGTCCCCTGGCTAACCTACTACAAAGACATTTATGTTTTGATCAGAAAACATTTTGTGACATTTTATCAGATTCTGAGATTTTTATTTTTTATTTTTGAATTTTACGGAGAAACATAGATTTAATTTTTGAAATTTGAATTTTTATTTATCAGAATTTTTCATCTCTGATTGGTTTTTTTTATTAATATGTATTTAATATATATATATAAATATATATATATATATATATATATATATATATATATATATATATATATATATATATATATATATATATATATATACATATATATATATATATATAGATATATATATATATATATATATATATATATATATATATATATATATATATATATATATATATATATATATATATATATATATATATATATATATATATATATATATATAGCTATATTTATATATGTATATATATATATATATATATATATATATATATATATATATATATATATATATATATATATATATATATATATATATATATATATATATATATATATATATATATATACAAATACATAGAGACAACTTTGTCAGTTCTAGCTTCCATTCAAGATAATGAGTGGATGTTCTCAGTATTTGTTTTGTAGTCCTGGCAAATCCTTTAAAAGATCGAGAAGGCAGAATTAACTAATCATAATCGTCTCAGTTGGGGAATTCTAATAATTGTAAACAATTCTCTTCGACTCAATCCTATATTTGGTGATGGGGATTGGGTTAGTTTTCTTTTCAAGCTTTTTGATAAAGAGAAGATTGCGAACACATTTCTCAACCTATGGAGAATATCAGAGTTGCTCAACCAGCAATAGGTCAAAAGTGTTTAAATCTCCTAAGGTTAACATCTTCCTTAGAGAAATTTGCACCTCCTGTCTGACTGAGATTGACACTTACAGTTTTTCCTAAAGCTGTGAGGGGGACAGGTCATTAGACCCCCCCCCCCCCAAGAAAGTTTTTATTTTGGTATATAGAGAGCTGCATTTGGTGTTAAACTAGTGAAGCAATTGAGAACTTCTCTCTGGTATCAGCCTCAAATATTCAGTCCCTGACTTCTTGTTATTTGTAGATGTATCTACGAAAGGATGTGGAGCAACCCTGGACAATCATATGCTTTCTGGAATGTGAATCACAACCAAGAAGAGGCTCCATATTAATTGTGTAGAGCTATTACCCATTCTAAAATCCCTGTCAATGATGGATAGTCCAATAATAAATAAGACACTCTGTGTACTCATAAAACTCCACTGCATTTTGTTATGTGAAGAACTTGAGGCATCACATTAAAGCCCTTATTTCTCTTAAGCTCAAGAGCATTTATTTTGTACAGAATGCAAAAATATTACTTGATCACATTTTCTGTGGAATGATGAAAATTTTGTTAGATAAATCGAGTAGAAAGAATCAACTCCTTCTCACCAAATGTTTTCTTTATCCTCAAATATGAATACAGTTTTGGTAAAAGCAAGAGAAAACCTCATATGTCATTGTTCGCCAAATACACCAATGGAAAGGGTTTTACATCTATATTGGTTCCTATACTACAGTACACAGATTTGGGTCTTACCAACATTACAGTCATTAAAGATGTTGAGTTCTATCTTATGGAAATTTAACGTAGTCTGAAAGTTCTTGTTGGGTCCTCGGTTGTATCCTATTGAGTCACCTAAGATTCAGAGAACTCTCCTTGAATACTCTCTTTCTAGTAGCCCTCGGGTTAGTCCAGGGCTGCAGATGGTTAAGAAATAACAATCATTTCCTGCAATTTAGGCTTTAAAGCAGAAGGGGCAATTATGTATTTATCACCATCTTTTAGAGTCAGGAATGATTTGTAAATCAAGATTTTTTTTAGTATTAAGATAATTCTCATTACATGTCAGAGAATGCTATGACCTTGTTCATGCAAGGAAATTCTTAATATATATGAAAGAATGTTATGTTCTTTTTCATGCAGAGTTTAATCGTAGATGTTTGTTGTAGATTAGAAGTGAACCGTATATTCATACTTTTCATAGAGAAAGGGTTACTTTTCTTAATTCCATGAAAAATCTTTCCATACAAATGATAATGAGTGTGAGCCAGTGGAGGTGTAACAATTTCTGCTTCTTCCTATACTTGAAGAAAGTTCATATTGACTTGACAATTTAGCCTTAAAAAAGTAATATATTTGTTTTATTTTTTAGATTTTTACATAGATTATATTAGGTAGAGAATTAAGGGTTGAGTTATGGAACTTAAAGTTTATTTGGTCAGTACTTTTAACTTCTTTAATGTTCTTTCTACTAGCCTTAATTTGATTTTCATTGGTGGAAGTGCTTGTAGTTGGATGATACTCTAAAGGTAAAGGGATTCCTCAACTATGCAAGTGGTCTCACATGCTACTGGAATTATTGAAACTACCAGGTCTCTATCAATCCCAGATTGCCACGGTAAAAATTTTCTGACTACTCCTATGGCTTGCTAATACCAACAATTTGGACAGTGTGGGAATCTGTTCAGTAAATGTTTGGTAAGACTCACTGAAAGAAACAAATTTTTCAAGATCTGATTTATTATTTCATTACCTTCCCAGCATTCATTGAATCCTTCCATATTTCCTGCATCTACTGGTATGAAACGATGTAGGGATACAAGACGCCGACCTCTAACAGCTATACAGTGTAGTAGTTTTCGGCACATAGGTATAGGAGGGTTAGTCATACAAACTCACCACTATCTTATCATTTTAGAGTTTGTCGACCAAGCTTCACTTACAAAATGTATAGCACAATTAATGTCAGATGAAAATTTGATTTATGCAATTTATCTTTAAATTCTTTTTTTAACATTTTGCCATTCAGATATCCCAGCTAGGTATGCGAATTATATGTTTCTAATAGGCAGACAAAGATGTAAGCATTTTCTGTCTATTCCAGAGACTGGCCAACATAAGTTACTGCAGCATATTTTTCGAAGACATATGAAGCCCAAAAAGC
This sequence comes from Palaemon carinicauda, assembly GCF_036898095.1. NCBI lineage: Eukaryota > Metazoa > Arthropoda > Malacostraca > Decapoda > Palaemonidae > Palaemon > Palaemon carinicauda. The sequence continues at coordinate 73,886,072 of NC_090756.1, forward strand.
AGCATGAAGTAGCTCGCTTAGCATATATTGCTGGACAAGTTGCTCGCTGCGTCTGTAATAATGTGATGGTTGATGTTGGTTCAGGCCAGGGACATCTTTCCAGATTTCTGGCATACGGTCATGATGTAAGAGTGTTATGCATAGAAGCTCAAGATGAATTCATCCGAGGTGCACAGTAAGTACACTATGCTGATAAGCTTTTGAAAATTCTTTATATGCTCAGATACAAAAGAAAATATATTTCATAGGGTCTTTTTATTCGACAAAGGAAGAAAAATTACTACCTCAACAGTTGGTAAACTATTTCAGTACAGGTAACAGCATTAGTTATTATGTGAGGATTTGCTTCTCCCTATTAGTAGGAGAGACATGCGTTGCTACTCTGACATCCCTAGTAAAAAAAAAAAAAAAAAAAAAAAAAAAAAACCCTGGGGAATGCTTTGAGTTGGCTTCTCTATTGTTACTGGCCCAAGAGGGATGAGCTTCACACTGACTCACTGTAGATTCTTGATTTTTGTCAATCTTTACCACTAACTTTATTGTTCCATCAAACATTTTTCTCAATCTTTACCACTAACTTTATTCTTTCATCAAGCTTTGTGATCTAATTTATTTGTATATACCGTAGATACAATTGATATAATTTCATTCATAATATTGGGTTTTCATTGATTCTCGCGGCATCCTCTTTTATGATCGGTACACAATGCTCCGTTCTTGATCTCCTACCTCTTCTCATGATCTTTCCCTTTCTTTTTTACTTCATATACTGAAATTTATGCAGTATATTTCTGTTGTAATAACATGATATCCCATATAATAATAATAATAATAATGATAATAATAATAATAATAATATTGATAATAATAATAATAATAATGATAATAATAATAATAATAATAATAATAAATGTAAAAAAGGGGTAGTAGCAGAACAGTAATGAAAACCCAAACAAATATACACAGTAACATTATTATTGCCAACTCCTGAAAAATACTCGACACTCACCACATAAAGATGCTATTAATGAAAAATTTTAATAGAGGTTCTAAATAAATGCAACATGTGTTAGTCATTTTTTATAATAATGTATAAAGTACTGATAAAATATCATCATTGTATTTTAGTGATAAGAAAATCTAATCTCTCTCTCCTTTCCTCTTTCTCATTTGACATATATATATATATATATATATATATATATATATATATATATATATATATATATATATATATATATATATATATATATGTGTGTGTGTGTGTATGTATATATATATATATATATATATATATATATATATATATATATATATATATATATATATATATATATATATGTATATATATATATATATATATATATATATATATATATATATATATATATATATATATATATATATATATATATATATATATATATATATATATATATATATATATATATATATATATATATATAATGAGAAAGAGGAAAGGAGAGAGAGATTAGATCTTCTTATCACTGACGTGCAATGATGTTATTTTATCAGTATTTTATACAATATTGTAAGAAATTACTGACATATTGTACATATTTCGAACCTCTATTAAAAGATTTCTTTAGTAATATTCTTATGTATTGAGTGCCGAATATATATATATATATATATATATATATATATATATATATATATATATATATATATATATATATATATATATATATATATATATATATATGTGTGTGTGTGTGTGTGTGTGTGTGTTTATACTTGTGTTTATATACAACGGATTTTGAGCGAAGCGAAAAATCTATTTTTGGGTGAGATAGCCATGGCGTCCTGATGGAAGGTTCCTTTTTGGTAGCTTCCTTGGGTATATAACTACTAAATATTCCCAGAGAATTTAACCACAGGTTATCACAGAATTCTAACTTCTGGAGCGAGTATCCTAAAGGTTTCCCTTTAAGACATCGTATATCAACAGGGGATGCATGTATTAACGCGCCACATAGCTATCTACACCCCAAACAGAGTTAACACTTCGGTGTGTAGGGGCGGAGAATAGCTGGGGAGCCGTTCCACAGCTAATCTCGTTCGTGGCTAATTTTGGTACTCGAGACGTAAACAAACGGGCGCCATTGCTAAATGACGTCACGTCCGTCCTCATCCTGAAGTAGCAGGGAGGGTCCATCAGGACGCCATGGCTATCTCACCCAAAAATAGATTTTTCGCTTCGCTCAAAATCCGTTTTTTGGGCTCAAGCCATGGCGTCCTGATGGAAGAATACCAGAGAATCAATGTATCGTGGTAGATTTTCCCCTTGTAGTGTAAGTGCCGAGGGCTTTGAACAGGTTAGCATAGTAATCTTAATAGAAGAACCTAGGGAAGAGAACTTCCTGCCCCCCTGGCAGTGAAGTCCCCACGGGCCATGCTGAAGATCAAAGTGGTCATTGAACTCGGAGACAAGACTGAATGGTTGGCATTCATATAGGAACATTCTCAAGGGCAGACAAGTGGTGGTTAGGCACTGCATGTGAATAGAGAATCGTCTGTTCTCTAAGGTATGATGTAAGTAAGTATTCGTGTAGGAATATTACATTTCAGAGGTGAGTATATAATAAGGGTTGAATCCTTAGTAATCTTCATCGAATATAAGAGGAAGGGGATAATAAAACTATGACAGTCGTGTATTTCATAGTATAAGTAGGAGGGGATTGAGACGCACAAGTAATAAAATAGAAATTTTATTTCACAATTGCAGAATATGTTAATTAAATGCAATAAATATGTAAAAGTAATTTACAACAAATTATAATGTACATAGTAATGAAAGACTTGCTCTTGAATCTGAAAGAGAATTTCAAATTATTAGTAGGCACTCGTTCTAGAGGAACGTCAGTCTTTAAAATTAAAACACATCATGCTCTAGGCATGCGGCACTCGTGTGACGAATATGACATTTCACCTGGGAGAAGAACAGTATATGAAAAAGCACTAAGTGTCTTTGAAATCACTACGTATCACGCGAGGGTCAACATAGGCACCCGAGGAGTTAGAATCCCAAGTAACTCAATGTTCTATGCAGAGTTAGGTGCAGGTTTCATAACACTACCTGCGGCTACCACAAAATGTTTGACTTCATGCACTTGTTTCGCATAATGTTTGAAGAAAACACGCGAGGATTTCCAGCCTGTGAAACTCTTAAGGCTTTCGAAATCCATACTCTGAAAGAAATTCAGTGAAGATGCAACTTTTCTAGGATCATGACCGGCGGGTGTACTGTCAGGATCCGCTCTGCGAATGAAGTAGGTGATTTTCGCTCTTAGTTGTTTCAGTGACAGGTCGCTGCCCGATGTTTCTCCTTTGAAGAGTTGGCCTCCACCAAAGTCCGAAGTTCTACGAAGATAGACCTTGAGACTCTCTACTGGACATAGAGAGGCATCTTCTTTCAGGGGGCATATTCTCCAAGGGCCCCATCTTTTGGTGGGTAATTCGTTTTTGGCGAGAAACGTCGGATCTGGGAAGAGGGTAAGGTCACCTGAATCTGTAAACAAAATGTGGTCCTCGTCCCTTGATTATGCCACTATTTCGCTGACTCGGGCTCCTGAGGCAAGAGCAAAAAGAAAAATAACTTTTTGAGTCAGATCCTTGAGAGGGCACGAATCATTGTCCAAGTTGGAGGCAAAATGGAGCACCTTGTCCAGGGACCAGGAGATCGGTTTTGGTGGGGGTGCTGGGCGTAGACAAGCGCATGCCTTCGGCAGTTTATTGAAGATGTCGTTGGACAGATCAATCTGGAAGGCATACATCAGTGGTCTAGTCAAGGCCGATTTGCAAGTAGAAATCGTGTTGGCTGCCAAGCCTTGTCCATGAAGGTGAATGAAGAAGGACATGCAAAAATCGATGGTGATTTCCGTAGGATATTTTGCCTTGACGAATGAGACCCATTTTCTCTAGGATGATTCGTATTGCCGTCTTGTGGATTCGGTCTTGTATTCCTCGAGGAAGTCGAGACTCTTCTTCGATATCCCGAAACTTTTCTTCACTGCTAGGGAGAGAAAATCATGAGATGAAGGTCCCTGACTTTCAACGATGAAGCGAAGACAGTCGACTTCTGTACTTGCTGGGAGAGAACTGGGCCCGGGAGAGGGATCAGCGTAGGTTGTAGCTCCAGGACTAGGGGGTACCAGTTGCTCCGAGGCCACTTGGGAGCCACTAGGGCTGCTGTTCCTTTGAAGGTTCTCAGTTTGGAGAGGATTTTTAGGAAAAGGTTGGTGGGAGGGAACAGGTAGATCTTGGACCATCTGTTCCAGTCCAGTGACATGGCGTCCACTGCTTCTGCCTTGGGGTCCTCGTACGGGGCCACATATCGAGGAAGTTGATTGTTGTCGCTCTTTGCGAAGAGATCGATCTGAAGTTCTGGGACTTGGTGAGAGATGAAGGAGAATGATCTTGCGTCTAGAGACCATTCCGACTCTATCGGGCTTGTCCGAGATAGAGCGTCCGCCGTCACGTTGCGGAATCCTTGTAGGTGAACTGCAGACAGGTGCCATTTCTTCTTCTCTGCCAGACGGAAGATTGTCCGAAGCACCTGATTTATCTGGGGCGATCTTGAGCCTTGGCGATTGAGACATCGAACTACCACCGAGTTGTCTAGGGTTAGCCGAATATGGATCGAGGGAGGCGGGGAGAGTTTCTTCAGAGTTAGAAGGACCTCCATGGTCTCCAAGATGTTGATGTGAAACGTCTTGAATAGGGGAGACCATGTGCCTTGAGCCTGTTTTTGGTGGGAGTGACCTCCCCAACCCTCCAGCGAGGCGTCCGTGTGGATGTTGAGTGATGGAGGTGGGTGTTGAAGAGGGATGGACCTTTTCAGGGCCTTTGCTTCCGACCACGGCTTGAGGAGCAGCCGAAGTCTGTTTGGGAGCCGTCTCTTGAGGTCTCTTCGAGCGATGGATGCGGAACGTCTCCAGACTCCCGCGGCATCCTTTAGCTGTGCACGTAGCACTGGGTTTGTTACTGAGGCGAACTGTAGAGAGCCTAGAACTCGTCCCTGCTGACGTCTTGAGATCCGTTTGGATTTCAGTAGTCGCTTGACAGACCCTGCTATTTCCTTCCTTTTCTTCTGGGGGATGGAAAGGCGATGTGACTGAAGGTTCCACTCAATTCCTAACCATTGGAACTTCTGAGCTGGAGAGAGGCGAGATTTCTTCGCGTTTATCTTGAATCCCAGGTGTTCTAGGAACTGGGTGACTTTGTTGCAGGATTTTAAACAATCCTCGGGCGATGGAGCCCAGACTAGCCAGTCGTCGAGGTAGGCGAAGCTGTTGAACGATGGCATCCGCCAGCTTTGTGAAGATCCGAGGAGCCACGTTGAGGCCGAAGGGCATGGCCCTGAAGGCGTAGCTTTTCCTTTGGAGTCGAAATCCTAGGTAGGAGGAAGCGTGGTGGTTCATTGGAACTTGCCAATAGGCATCTGCCAGGTCTATGGAGACTGTGTAGGAACCTTGAGGCAGAAGGGTCCTTATCTGTTGAAGAGTCAGCATCTTGAACTTGTTGTTCGCTATGAACTTGTTGAGGGGGGATAAGTCTAGAAGGACTCTGAGCTTGTCGGAGTCCTTCTCGGGGACGCAAAACAGTCTCCCTTGGAACCTGGTTGACTTTACCCTCCTTATCACCTTCTTGTTCAAGAGATCTAGGAAATATTCTTCCAGAAGGGGGGTTGATTGTTGGAAGAATTGCTGGAAGGTTGGGGGTGGTTGAGTCCAACTCCAGCCTAGATCCTTCTTGACGATGCTGTGTGCCCAGGGATTGAAGGTCCAACGATCCTGTAATTGGCGGAGTCTTCCTCCCACCGGAAGCACTTCATTGCTTCTGGTGTCCCGAGGGTTTACTGCCTCGGCCGCTAGCTCCCCTTCCTCCTCTGCCTCTGGAGGGACAGCGAGATGCGTCTCTGCCTGCACCTCTGTTTGAGCCTCTACCTTTGGGACGAAAGGTAGTCGTCTGTTGCTTGAAAGCAGGGGTGAAAACCGGCGACTGTGACAAGACCGGTTGGGTGACCAACTGAAAGGTCTGCTGTGGCTGAGCTGCCACTTGGGGAGTAGCGGGTCCCGGAAACTGCCGTCTCTGTTGACGTTGCTGGGGTTTTTGCTTGGAGGATTTCCTTTTAGGTTGAGGGCCGTCGTCCTGAGAGGATTTCCTCTTCTTCGACATGCCCCACTTGTGGAGAAGGTTCCTGTTCTCCGTGGCGGCCTTGTCGGTGATCTCTTTCACAAGGTCAAAGGGAAAGAGGTGCTTACCCCAGATGTTGGAGGAAATCAGCCTCCGGGGTTTATGTCTCACTGTGGCACTTGAGAACACGAATTCACGACAGGCTCTCCGAGCCTTCATGAAGCTGTACAAGTCCTTAACTACAGTCGCCAAATGCATTTTGGCGAGCACCATGTAGTGATCGGGGACTCTAGTGTCACCGGCCATGACGTCAAGCTGTACCTGGAGGGACATGGATGCGACGAGCCTTTCCTTCGTGTCTTGTTCCCGACGAAGGAGATGGCCATTAAGTTTCGGGAGGTCTTCGTTAAACTGACGTCCAGCAACGTCAGGATCTAGTTTCCCCCACCACGAAAGTATGCTGGACATCTTTCCAGTGTCGAACATCGGGGGGAGTAACCAGGGAGAAGGGTCTGCACTCCTCCAGTGCAGGGCAAGGTTTCCCTTCTTCCACTGCTTTGTGTACCGCAGCGAAGGCCTTTTCCATGAAGGGGAGGATCGCATCATCTGGTGCGACGTAGGTAGGGTGCTTCTTGCTCAGCGCCGGAAGCTTTGAGCAGGTAAAACCCCTACTTTTAAAAGCGTTGGCCAGCATAGCCTGGGCCTTCGGGAGATCGAACACTATCACCTCCTTAGGTTCGGTCTCTTCTTTAGAGGCAGGTTCGGATCGAAATCGGACGCAACAGTCCGGATAAGCCTCAAAACTCGGGAAGAACTCCACTTCTTCCAGGGCAACCGAGCCGACCTTCTCACTGACGAAGATCCTGCCCGTTGCAATAGGCATGTGCTCAGCATACCTCCAGGGGTTGGCGTGCGAGCATGTCGGGAGGTACTTAACCGAAATCCTTTTCGGCTCCTTTGAACTTCCCATGGTCCTGATGTATTCGTGTGTTTCACGGAGTTTCTTGTCCATAAGAGCTTCGAGCATACTGAACATCTCCTGGGCGCTGGATGGGATGGGGTCCGGGGTGGCGGAGGTAGACGGGAGTGATACTTCCGTTGGTGTAGGAGTTGGGGCGGTGGTGGAAGGCGGAGCGACCTCTTGCTCCGACTCGGCATATTCCACTCGGTCTTCCTCATAGTCCAATTCTTCGGCCATGAGGTTCCTCTCCGTGGTCTCCGACACCTCCGACATACGATTCGCGTTGTCGGTATCCAGGCGACACTCGTGCATGGACTGGGCCATGACTACATCTGGTTCCACCGTGATCTGGACGGTGGGGATCTGATCCTTGGGGACCACAGAGTCTGGCGATGCCTTAGTGAACAGCAATGCCCTCAAGTCTTCAGTGGCAAGGTATGGTCCAGTGGCGTTCTTCTGGAAGCCACGCACCCATTTGCGTAGCTTCTCTCGAGAAGGGTCCCTAACCTCCGCTGAGGGAGGGTTATTGAACGCCTCGACCAGGCGGTCCTGGCAGACCGTACAATTCTGCGGGTCCCAAAACTTCAGATCACCTCTCTTGTTGGCACAAGGGGCGTGAGTCCTACACGCCGTGTGCCCATAGAAGTGCGGGCGCTTCACTCCACAGAAGCCGTAGTCGCACTTCACGTACTCCTCCTGTAAGAGAAAGAGAACATGAGTATGGGGGGAGTCATAAGAATGACTTCTATTCTAAGGTTAAATATTAAATGATTAATCTTAAACTTAATATTAAGTGTGATGATCAGAGAATGGGCGGAAATGACGGAGATAGACACATACTCCGTGTAACCCGCCCGACTGGTTACCTTAACCTTATCCATAGGCAATTTGTTTGTGACCGAGGGCACAGGGCAGAATTCTTCATAGATTACCAGGAAGGCAGTGGGAATTCTAGTGGGAATTGCCAAGGATATAAAACTGGGACTGAGGCCACTCAGACCATAGAATTGGGAACGTAGACGGTCCCATAGGGTAACGGTTTCCGGCAACCAGCCGTGCTAAGATACACACAGCATGCTGGAAATTTGTGTTATGCAAGAAGACAGCATGGTTATTAATAGAACGGTAAGATAATACCTATCTATTTATGTAGTCAAACCATCTGGTTGCAATGTAGGGCTATCAGCATGAGATGATAGCTAGTAGAAGGGGTGCAAGTCGCTTTGACGCCTCCGGAAGGCTCCGGCAGACCGACGGCACGCCGGAGGCCGCTCCAGCAGAGTTTCTGGTATTAGGGAAGACAAATATATAAGTCGGGTAATACCAGGATGGCGGCCGCCGGCACAACGGCGGCACGCAGCGGGAAGTGGCGGCTCCGGCAGCCGAAGGTTGCCGGCTTGGTGACAGGGACAAGGAAAGGGCTACAGTGAACCCTCGCTACTTCGCGGTTCGACAATCGCGGATTCACCACTTCGCGGGTTTTCCCATAACCCATATATATATACATATCGCGGATTTTCCGGAAAATTCGAAAATACCGCGAAATCTGAAGACAACCAAATACAATATTTTGTTACCTGTAATTCCATTAATACTGTAATTAGTAATATCTGTTCTTACTGATTGTTCATTGCATTACATATGATATATAATTCAGCACAGAAAGAAATAAGACACGAAAAGAGAATGTGATCATACGATAATTCAGTACTGTATACAGTACGTAGTAAAATTAAATCGAACATGAAACGCAAATCAGATGCAGTCATACCATATTAGAATGGTGTGTACTGTAATGGATGTGCTTCTTTTCCATGAATCTTTTGTATGTATACGTACGTAGTACAGTACTGCATCCAATAATATTCTTTGTTGCAAAAATCACATTTCGAATAAGCGTACGAGAGAGAGAGAGAGAGAGAGAGAGAGAGAGAGAGAGAGAGAGAGAGAGAGAGAGAGAGAGAGAGAGAGAGAGAGGCGTAAAATAGCGTACGTAAAGCTGTATTATTATTATTGTTATTATTATTATTATTGTTGTTGTTGTTAATAAAATTATTATTGTTATTATTATTATCATTATTATTATTATTATTACTGTACAGTATTATTATCATTATTTATTATTATTACGGTATTTACTTAATCTACGTACGTTCGGTATGCGCGGGGCATCTTCTATGAGTAGGTAACCAACGCATCATAGTACTGTAAGACGGGTTGTGATTGGTTCAAGCGCTGATAGATGACGAATCAGAACTCAAGTTTTGTTATCTAGCCTGTGATTGGTGTTTTGCCCGCATCTCCTACCCGCAGCATCAAAGTTCTCGCGGGGCTGGATCGTCCACTCTCTGTTACCGCGTATCGCTGAGTAGACGTTCTTAAGTGTGTGAATCTGTGCTGTGTGCGACTTTTTTAAGTTGAACTTTTTGTTACAGTACTGTAAATCCTACTGTAATGGCTCCCAAGCGTTCTGCTTCTCTTAAGGCTGGTAGTGAGCCTAAACGCCACCGAAGGATGATGACGATAGCTGAGAAGGTTACACTTCTCGACATGTTAAAAGATGGTAGAAGTTACGTGGCCGCCGGCCGCCATTTTGGCATCAACGAATCTACTGTTCGCTATATCAAGAAGGACGAGGCGAACATTAGAAAGACGGCTGCAATCACCTTTAGCAGATCAGCGAAGCGAGTCGTTACAACGCGTAATAAAACAATCGTACGCATGGAAGGTGCTTTAGCTGTGTGGATTGCCGACTGCCGGAAGAAGAACATAGCGTTGGATACGAACACCATCCAAACAAAGGCTTTGAGCTTATATGAGAATTTTGCTGCAAAGGAACCTAAAGACGACGACGGCAACCATGCTGAAGATGATGATGATGCAGATGATCCTCAACCAGGGACATCCACTGATTCCCAGCCTCAGAAACGTTTTTCCGCAAGCAAAGGATGGTTCGCGAAGTTTCAGAAACGCTTCGCCCTGAAAAGCGTTTCCCTGCATGGGGAGTCTGCTTCCGCTGACACTGCCGCTGCTGAAACTTACGTGAACCAGACATTCAAGAATATTATCGCCGAAGGTGGATACAAGCCGGAACAAGTCTTTAATATGGATGAGACTGGCTTGTTTTGGAAGAGAATGCCGTCGCGAACTTTCCTGTTCAAAGAGGAAGCCAAAGCCTCTGGCTTTAAAGCATTCAAGGATCGCGTTACCCTCGTGATGTGTGGCAATGCTGCTGGATTTTTGTTAAAGCCGGGGCTTATTTATAAGTCGAAAAATCCTTGCGCTTTGAAAAATAAAAATAAGAATCTCCTTCCCGTGTACTGGATGCATAATCAAAAAGCATGGATTACGAAGATGCTGACCTCCAACTGGTTCCATCAGTGTTTTATCCCGCAAGTCAGCAAATATCTCTTAGAGAAGGGCTTGCCATTCAAGATCCTTCTCCTTATGGATAACGCTGGTGGACACGCAACTGACCTGTCGCATGAGGGCATTCAGGTTGAGTTCCTGCCACCCAACACCACGTCATTAATTCAACCGATGGACCAGGGGGTTATCAGGGCGTTCAAGGCCCTCTACACGAAGAATACCTTGGCGGACCTCGTTGCGTGTGTGGATGCTGCCCAAGATGACGAGGATGAAGATTTTAACTTGAAGGCGTACTGGCGGCAGTACACCATAGCCACGTGCCTGCAGAATATTCAGAAGGCACTTCAAGAGATGAAACCTGCAACCGTGAATGCGAGCTGGAAGAAGTTGTGGCCCGATATTGTTTACGACGACAAGGGATTTACTCCGTCGGAAATCCAACACTCTGCAATACGGAAATCTGTGCAGTTGGCTGCCATAATTGGAGGTGACGGGTTTGGCGACATGACGACTGAAGACGTCGACGAGTTGTTGGACTGCCATTCCCAGCCCCTAACTGACGCAGACCTCGAAGACCTGACGAAATCGGCAAGTGAGGAAGAGAGTGATACCCAGGAAGAGACCAAAGAAAATGTCGAAGAAACGGGCTTAACATTAGAACGGCTTGCCAAGGCCTGCAACCAGGCGAAGGAGTTGAAAGAAATGTTGCAAGAGTGGGACGAGGATATGGTTCGCTCGATGCAATTCTGCAACAAGATCGATGAAGACATGACTCCCTACAAAATGCTCTTGGATCAAAAAAAGAAGCAGCGGCAACAACTTCCGATCACAATGTTCTTCCAGCCTCGCAAAAAAGAGCCAGTTCCTCCTGCTAGTACGCCTTCGGAAGAAATTGAAGAAGTTTCCCAGGAAGAAGTTGAAGAGGTGTCCCAGGAAAAGACACCGCCGTCTGAAGAGACGTAAAATACTATCATTGGCTGCACAGTAGAACACATCATCAGCTTCATCATCATCATTTCTACTGTGCAGCAAATTCATCGCCATCACCATTCAAGTTTTTCTTCAACTTCTTTCGTGGTGAGTACAGTAACAATCTTTATTTTTTACTTTAATATTCTTACTGTACATTCTAAAACTGTATTTGTGCCTGTTTTATAGTTTAGTACTGTACGTACTGTATGCATTAAGTTAAAGGGAAGGTTTTAAAAGTCTACATGTTGTAACCTATCATATTTTTTTTGTTTAAAATTTACATTTACGTACGTAAAACAATCTCTCTCTCTCTCTCTCTCTCTCTCTCTCTCTCTCTCTCTCTCTCTCTCTCTCTCTCTCTCTCTCTCTTTTTCTCTCTCTCTCTCTCTCTCTCTCTCTCTCTCTCTCTCTCTCTCTCTCTCTCTCTCTCTCTCTCTCTCTCTCTCTCTCTCTCTCGTAAATTGTTTTCCTGCTTTGCTACGTACAATACTGTATAAATTATATTTGTAAGGTAACATATTTTGTAAATGCTTTTACTGTAAATACTGTATGTACTGTATCATTATTTATCACTATCATCATGCGCGTTAAATGCCTTGTTTGTTCTGAGCGTGGTTGTTTACTGAGCGTACACACCATTGTTTCAGGCGGCGTCATAAAGAAAAACATTTCATTTGGAAGTCCTAAGAAAAATACGAAACTAAAACATTGGTAATAAAAAAATCAACATACAGTACTGTATAATGAATATAATCGATGCAAAAACTAACCTATATATATATGTGTACTGTACACTAAATGAGTTTGTTTCTTCATTATGATCAGAGATGAACGTAAACAAAACCTTGGTTCCCATTTTTTATCGTGCTTTTTAGGTGTTTAGGAAACGCATGATATAAAATCGCCTTTAATATTTGTGCATGTTTTAGTTTAGGGTGCTGTAGTACATGCATTAAGTGTTCTGTACATTAAAGGGTGGTTTGTTAACAGTACTACGTACAAGGGAAGGTTTTAAAAGTCCGAATATACATGTTAAATAAATAGGTAAATATGATGTCACTACTTCGCGGATTTTCACCTATCGCACCCGCGTCTGGAACCTATCTACCGCGATAAACGAGGGTTCACTGTATAGCAGAATCGGACTGCCGGCAGTGGATGCCGGACCGATGGACGGACGACCGAAGCTATGAGGTATGAGGGAAGGCCATCGGCTGGACGCCGACGGGAGGCGGCACTCCCCGGCACACGGAGGACTGACGGCCCAGGGGGCAAGGAATGTGTCACCAAGGGCGGGAGGTGGGTATCACCGACAGGGGAGGCGGCAAGGGACCGGCACCAGGATAGTGAAAGAGACAGAAGGAGGGATGTAGGGGTACGGACACGGACCCCAAGATATCCCACCTGAGTGGGTGTACCCATGATAGAGGCTAGCCCTATCACCCAGAGGCAGGGGCCGCAGGCAGCCGGGAGCCAGGGTGGCCCAAGGGAGGGCTAGGGAACACCCAAGAGGGGGAAGAACCCCTGTGGACAAAACGCATCCAGTGGTTAACCCCATAGGACACTATGAAGGGTATATGTACCAGAGCGGACTGCACACAGGAGCTCAAGGTAGCCCTATCACTCCACCCTAAGGAGGAGTTGTAGGACAGGGGACAGATGGGTATAGATTAACCTAAGTATAGGCTAGGCTATACAAGAGATAGGAGGGGAGGGGAGAAGAAGAAGGGTGTTCTATAGAGGAGGCTCTGTACCAAAGCGGCCACCAAGGAAGGGAGGACGCTCCCTAGCCTAAGGTAAGGCAGCCTGTCTGAGAACGGTGCATGGGTATCGTTTCAGCAAGGCACAGAACTAACTCCCCCCAAGCCTAACCTAGAGCAGGGATGTTACACCCTGAACTAGGAAGGATGGAAGATGTATCGCTATTGCAGGGAAGGTCGGAAACCTAGCCCCAGCAATAGAGGAAGGACATGCTGTTCCTCATTCTCGGACGCAACCCTAAGGGGGGATCATTCCCTTAGGGAGGACAGAGAAGCGATAGATACTCTGATGTGAGCTTGATCCCCTTACGTGGTAGGGGGAGCAAGGCTACACAGAGGGGATGCCCTAAGGCAGGGGTTGAAGGAAGCATATAGGGGTCCTACATGTAGTTTAGGTTAGAAAGGCACACTATCTAACCTATCCCTTATATGGTCCCTGAAGGCGAAAACACTTGCATCACAGTCAACAGTATCATAAAATAATGCCACTATCTTCATAACTAAACCTAGGATCACTGAAATATATCATGCATGAACACTGATGAAAGGCGCTCTGGCCTAGGGGCTAGACTAGCGAACTGGTATGGGGTCAGATGATGACCGATAACAAAGCGTCAAAACACGATATATAAAGTTCCTAGCTATGAAGACTAAATAACTAATAGTATCGATTAGTTAATGAGGCCGGAAAACGCTGTTGAGGCTAGCTAAATAAGGCATGCAAAACAACAGCGACGCCATAAAATGGCGGGTCCGGTCGAGGCACAGCTCTGCCACAAAACATAAAATATCTCGAAAAGTAAAAGTTACTTTACGGTCAGAGCTTATTTAAACAATACTGGAACCTTGTACTCAACTTTCCAGAAGAAGGCGAGGCCGAGGGTAGAGACATGGCTAAGATGCAAGTCGATAAGATACGCACAGGGAAAAATCCGTCTAGTAAGGCAAGCTACTAAGCGAAGGATGAGGACGGACGTGACGTCATTTAGCAATGGTGCCCGTTTGTTTACGTCTCGAGTACCAAAAGTAGCCACGAACGAGATTAGCTGTGGAACGGCTCCCCAGCTATTCTCCGCCCCTACACATCGAAGTGTTAACTCTATGTGGGGTGCAGATAGCTATGTGGCGCGTTAATACATGCATCCCCTGTTGATATACGATGTCTTAAAGGGAAACCTTTAGGATACTCGCTCCAGAAGTTAGAATTCTGTGATAACCTGTGGTTAAATTCTCTGGGAATATTTAGTAGTTATATACCCAAGGAAGCTGCCAAAAAGGAACCTTCCATCAGGATGCCATGGCTTGAGCCCAAAAATTATATATATATATCATATATATTTTTGGGCTCAAGCCATGTCGTCCTGATGGAAGTTCCTATAGGGTAGCTTCCTAGGGTATATTACAACTACGGCGATATTCCCAGAGAATTTACCTTAAGGTACCAGAATTCTAACTCCTGGAGCGAGTATCCCTCGTGAAAGGGATATCGCGACATATCAGAGGACGTATTCTAGACACGTCACATGGCAATCTAAATCCTGGACAGAGATTTCGTCTCGTAGGAGGTGATTGACGAGATACGAATTCGGGAAAGAAAAAGGGGGAGCCGCTCCCAAGGCTTCCCTATCCCCCGATTCGTATGCGTGCCTGGCGCCAATCCTGGCGCCATCTGTATTCCTTTTTGCGTAGCTTAACAACTCGGTGTTTTTTTCCTTTTTTTCTCGCAAATCTTGGATTTATTCGACTTTTTATGGCTTCTTCGTCTTCATCGGCCTCTGATAAGTTGAGTATAGTGTCTGTTATGTATAAATGTAGGCTCTTGGTAAAATTTTGAGTGATTAATAGGATTAATCTTTGATACAAGAGCCGTAGCCTACCAGAGGTGTCCTGGACACTGTCGCTCGCTAGGTATAAATTAGTTAGTCAGAGCGACATTCCTGGTTGTTTTGCTTTAATAAATTCTAGCTATTTAGCATTACATAGGATTTCCTTTCGTGCTTAGTATTATTTGGCGAAGTATTCGCCATTCTGGCCTACGCTAGGCCATGTAGCCTAGTCGTTTGGTCCTAGTACTTCATGCATGATTTTGGTTTTTCCGAGTGTAATTAAAATTTTATTGAAGCTTTAGGCTATATTTTATACATTTTAGACTGTGTGGAATATTTCCAAGATTGTATACGTGTGAGTTTCGGTGAATTAGGTAATCGATTCTCTTGGTGCCTAGGCTAATTGCTTATGGAGCCTTAGTATACTTTATCATACTCCCCGGTTGCTTTCTTTTCTTCGGAGAAGGTATGCAATCCCTTTCCCTCTGTTTAAGCCTTGGGCTTTTCCCTAAGTGGTTTTTTCCTAATTTATTTTCGATAAAACTATACTAGGGTGTTACTGTACCTTCCTGTTCCTGTAGTTATGGTTCAAGAGGGACAGAACAACAGAGTTTTTAGTCTGAGTCTGTGTTGTCTGGCTTGGGGCAGAGTCCCCCTCGCTGACCTAACACATACAAAGGGAGCTTAGCTCCCTTAGGTCACTACCGAAGGTTTCTGTAGTTATGATTCCTTCTTTTGTGATCTACCAGACTAGTCCTGTTGCTGTTCTCGGGGGAGGATAAGTTCTTCCCTTGGGAGTAGCAACGCCTTCCTTGCTTTGGTGCTCTGGAAGCTGGCAAGTATTGCTGGCCTTTCCCCTTAGATCTCCCTTAGGCTAAGATAAGTTTCTTGGCTGCGGGTGATCTGTCACTAAAGCAAGGTTGGCAGGACCCTCTTGTCCCTTCCCCCTCTATCTCCGTAATGGCCTAGCCATTACTGTACTGTACCTTGCCGGCCGGCAGAGCTGGCCTGCAGGGGTCTTACTGTACTGTACGTCGTTCTACTTCTGGACCTAGTATAGGTTGGGATGTGGAATTGACTCAGCCCATTGCCGGCCGGCAGAGCTGCTGGCCGGCAAGGGTCTTATGTTTTCGAGTGCTGCCCGGACCTCTCTTGGTCCCTCATCCATGCCTGTCGGCAGAGCCGGACGGCATTGGTCAAGGAAGCCTGAATTAGTTTCTCCCCTTCCTTATATGCACTCTTTCGGTTGCCGGGCTTGGAGGTTGTGTACACTCTTATCCCGGCATCCATTCTATTTTTCTTCTAGTGCTGTACCTGTCCCGGCTGCCGGCCTATGAGACCGGCAGCCGGGCAGGTGTAGTCCTCTGGTTCTTTTGCTGCCGGCTGGCATCGGTCTTGTACCTTTGCCAGCCGGCTTATGTCAGTCCTTGTCTGCCGGTCACCAAGAGTGTGGCCGGCAGCTGGGTACTACCTTGTGTAGTTGCTGGCCGGCAATACTCAACTCAGGAATGACGTAGAAATCATGAATGAATTTCTCGTCTCCCAACTCAAAAGGTTGCGAACAAAAACTATTTATGAGAACTTCTTTTCCCCCTAGACCTTGACATTTTAAAGGAACCTCGTTTTGCACTTGACTGACTGTAATGTGTGTTTCTACAATAAGTGATACAAATGCCCTTGTATCAATTAAACATCTCTTAAAACCAGAAGGGAACTTAACTTTGATAACAGGTTGTTGGGATGCAGTCTTCGGTCTTCTTCCTATTGAGTCATCCTTGGCGCCGCTGAGGGTCGTCCTTGAGCTTGCAGCATAGACCAAGCCGCAGGCGGCGGTAGTTGTGTCGCTGGGGGCCTCCATCCTGGGGACGCCTGCGTAAACCCCACTGGATGATTGGGGTAATATGACGTCGTTCCCATCGTAGGCGCTGTTCCTCCGGCTGCTTGGGGCGTTGCTGTTGCTCCCACGGTGGGGGTTCGAGTCACATTGCATTGGCTCGCGTAGTTTCCCTGCTGTTTGCAGTTAAAACACTGCACCGTCTTCTGATTTTTATGCTTCGATATTGCTCCTTGTCTCAACGATTACTTCTGTCCTCTCGGATGGCGCCCCGACGATGACAACGAAGGTTGATGTTGTCCTTGTAGCTGGCGTGCGGCGTCCATGGTTTCTATCAAAACCCGCACGTTTTCCATCGCCCTCTCCACAGGTAAGGGCTGCATCAGTGTACCCCACGCATATCCGGGTACATGCATAGCCATAATGTTCTTCAACCAGGGGTCCTTCATGCCTTTCAACGCATCATGGCCGTCCAGAAAACTGTCTTAAGTCTTCTGCTATCCGCTCGAAGAATTTGAAGTAATGTTCGCCTTCACCCCTAACAGGAATGAATTTGCAAATGTACTGATGCAAACTGGCAGTACCTAGGCCTAGATGTTGTAAGTGTTCCTTCAGGTGTTGCCATGACCTGGGGTCCATAAATTTAATGTCCATTTTTACCCTCCTACTGGCTTTTTCTCTAATTCTCTCTTTTGCCAAAACAATTCTCTGACGTTCTGACCAGCACCGTACCAATGTCGTTGCTTCTACGGATGCAAGGAATGCTTCAATCGATATATATTTTCGCCCTCGTCGTGGCACTATATCTTCAAAGATGGGGACATACTCTGACAGTGGTGGGAAACCACTAGAGTCGCTGATGCTCCTATTTCCTTCGAGCCAGGGTTCGAACCCATCCTCCAGTGAAGGGCTGTTTTGGTAAGCTCCCTGCTGTGTCTATCTCTCTGCGCCCCTTGGCGTACAGGCTCTCCTCGTGCTTGTGTTCTTACATAATGCTGTAGACCTCCAACAGCTTTGTCGATCTCGATGTATAATTCTTCAAGTTCCTGTGTGCTCATTTTTTAATTCATTAATTACTTTCATTAATTGCCAAATTATTCCGCCGGGCTGCTACCATAAATTGTCACTGTTTTTAACAATTGTAATTCCAAATAAATCAAAGTTCAAGTGGCGGGGTAAGACAAACGTTACTTTGTATCTGACAACATGCATTTCATTAAGTAATTGATTACACGTCTCTGAGCACACTTAAGTTATTTGAAAGTTCATACAATTATTAATCTTATTCATAAAATAAGTGCTCTTATCAAACATTGGTTAAATCACTTATTCTTGGGCGAACAAACGGTCAGGGAACGAAGGAATTATTACTTTACTTTACTTCATAGTTTCTCTCACTTTCTAAGTACAAAACTATCAGAGTATGGGTCTTGGCAAGCAATGAAACTACAATAAAATCTTATCTGCTCCTCGTGAGATCTCTGGCCCAACTAACTGCTAGGCCGCGGGCGTCGCTGGGTGTGACCCCATGGCGTCCTGAGAAGAAGACCAAATATGGTTGTGCTTGAGGAGGTATTTGTTATTCCAATCTGAATCCATCCGGTAGTCCTTCGCTCTCCTGAGCCGTTGCCCCCACAAGGAATCTGCGAAAACAAGGAGGAGACAGAAAAAACCTTTCGTCTGTAGTTTGACATAGAGATACACTCTTGTCGCCAGTGGAAGCTGAGAAAGCACACACTCCCAGCTGGGCGAGCCAGCAAACTGAGGTCATTCACATGACCTCAAACAGAGATTCACAAACAAGGCGCACGTGACAAGAGTCATGCTCAATTGATTAATCAAATAGACTATCAGGAATGTCAGAGGCGTTGAAGCAAATATCTTTTTATGGTATTTTGAGTTTTCTGTTTTTGTGCCTGGATTTTACAGAAAGTTTTGTCTTTATCCAGCTTTGCTTCAGAGGTTCATTGAAGGTATGACACATTCTTTCAAATGATAATTTATATATCCATTCGCTAAGCAATAACATATCATTCTTCTCATGATATTTATCACTGCTATAAAGTATTAGATATTAAATTTTCTGATAGCACATTTAATAGCCAGGTTCATAGCTAAGCAGGTTTTTTTTTCCTTTGGTTGTTATTGTGGCTGTAAGCGTTTACGCAATTATTATAACGTTACTAATGATACTTTTATCTTTTCTTTTAATTTTCTAACCAATTGAACCAGACAATTGGATAAATGTTATTACCGAATTACTGAAGATGTCAGATTCCCCACAGTACTGCGGAATAGACATCGCCTCAGGAATTGCATCATATTCAAGATTGCTGTGTAGAACGTTGTAGGAAAATGGTTAGTTGTTGTATATACTTTATACACTTAGTTAATCACAAGTTGTATACATATTATACAGAACAGTATTACACTATATATTATTTATTAACTACATACTGTACTTATAATGCTGTACATTATATAAATGTTGGCTACATGTGCAGTGAGTTGTCAAATGTAGTTATTTCATCTGAACGAAAACAGCAAAGACTTAGAGTACTGTTAAGCTGGATAGTAGTAATATTATTGTACATATATTACAGTAATATACACTACAGTATCAGCAGTGTTATACATTACAGTATTACTAGATCGGAACAACGATGTTTTGTTATAAGTGTATGATGACTACTCAATAAAATTATAGTTACATACTGTACTTTAGTAATACCGTGTCCAGTATGTAGTATACTGTACATGTGTGCTCATATACTTTAGCCTATACTGTATATTTAATAAAAACAATATCATAGCAGTACTTATGTGTTAATCATTCACTCGGACACCTGCTCGTAGACGATGCGTAGTGACTTGTTAGGTTAGGAGTTATTCCACTCTAGGGATTCAAACATAAATGAATTCACGCTTTTCGCTCCTGTCTCTTTTACCTAACCCACGTGTAGAATGAGATCTCACTGTATACTGTATATATGTGTAATGTACAGTATATATAGCATATATAGGCTATGTACTGCTTGCTCCTGTCTCTGTTACCTAACCCACGTGAAGAATGAGATCTGACTGTATATATGTGTAATGTATATATAGCATATATATATGTTCTGCATATATATATATATATATATATATATATATATATATATATATATATATATATATATATATATATATATATATATATATATATATATATATATATATATATATATATGGGTCTAGGCAAATTCATCGACAACAATTCACCGACAACTAGTTACCGACTATTCACCGACAACAATTCACCGACATACACAATTCATCGAATATACATTTCACCGAAACCTGAGAGAAAAAAAGGGAAAAGTTAGAAAAGTGTAAACTTTTTATTATCATATGTAAGAATGTTTCCGTTAACCACCAATTAACATAAGACACCAAAGAAAATGTAACAAACTTATTAGCTTTTTGCTAACAGTTGTATTATTCTTTCGTAATTTGGTAAAAACAATAAGTACGAGTGTTTCTCGTTAAAAAGCAATTAACTTAAAAAATACCGAAGTTTCTTAATTTGGTTAAAACTTTGATTTCTTTTGTTTAGAAAGATAACTGAAAAGCCCATCATGCCGCTCCAGTTTATAGAATCGGAGAAGGGGAAGAAAAAGTTGATCAGTGATGGATATTTCTTTTATAAAGAAAGAAATCAAAGAACATAATCATGTATGTGATGCAGCTGAAGGCGAAGCTCAAAAAGTAATGGAAAACGTACGTAAAAGAGCTACATCAACTACACAAGCACCTCATGCCCTCATTTCGAATGCACTTGTAGGATGCAGTGAAGCAGCAGCAGTTAAACTTCCAAAACCTCAAAGTATTAAAAGGACAGTAAGAGGAATAAGGTTTGAAAACAATTGTCTGCCACCTCTTCCACAATGCCGTAGTGATTTGTCTTTCACAGACGAATATACAAAATCATGCAGAGGTGAAAACTTTATTATTTGATTCTGGTCCCACTGAGAAACGGATAGTAATATTTGCTACTCAGCGGTGCACAAATATTCTTGCAAACAGTGACCGTTGGTATGGGGACGGGACATTTAAAACAGTACCGCTGCTATTTTACCAACTGTATACATTCCATGGATGCAAGGAAGATGTTGCTATTCCACTTATTTATGCTTTATTACCTGATAAATCGGAAACCACTTACAGTATACTATTAGAGAAGATTAAAAAGCATACAGCATTTTCGGTTCCATCATCTATAACGATTGACTTTGAACCTGCTATGATAAAAGCATGTAGAAAAGAATTTCCAAGTTCATGTTTGAAAGGGTGTTTCTTTCATTTTTGTCAGAGCATCTTTCGTGTTATACAAACAAATGGGCTTAAACGAAGATATGAAATGGATGCAGATTTTGCGTTGAATGTACGTTATTTACCAGCATTAGCATTTGTTCCCGTTGATATGGTTGTTGCTTCATTTGAATTATTGTGTAATAACGACGTATTTTCACCAGAATTACAAAATGTTGTGGATTATTTTGGAGATACATGGATAGGCCGCCCTGATAGAAGAAATCGCCGTAGACCACCAAGATGCGAACTTATGATGTGAAATGTTTATGAAGACGTTTTGAATTCTGTCCCAAAAACAAATAATGCACTTGAGGGGTGGCATAGAGCATTTTAAACTCAGGTAGCTGGACACCATCCTAATACTGTACAGTGAACCCTCGTTTATCGCGGTAGATAGGTTCCAGACGCGGGCGCGATAGGTGAAAATCCGCGAAGTAGTGACATCATATTTACCTATTTATTTAACATGTATATTCGGACTTTTAAAACCTTCCCTTGTACGTAGTACTGTTAACAAACCACCCTTTAATGTACAGAACACTTAATGCATGTACTACAGCACCCTAAACTAAAACATGCACAAATATTAAAGGCGATTTTATATCATGCGTTTCCTAAACACCTAAAAAGCACGATAAAAAATGGGAACCAATGTTTTGTTTACGTTCATCTCTGATCATAATGAAGAAACAAACTCATTTAGTGTACAGTACACATATATGTATAGGTTAGTTTTTGCATCGATTATATTGATTATACAGTACTGTATGTTGATTTTTTTATTACCAGTGTTTTAGTTTACGTATTTTTCTTAGGACTTCCAAATGAAATGTTTTTCTTTATGACGCCGCCTGAAACAACGGCGTGTACGCTCAGTAAACAACCACGCTCAGAACAAACAAGGCATTTAACGCGCATGATGATAGTGATAAATAATGATACAGTACATACAGTATTTACAGTAAAAGCATTTACAAAATATGTTACCTTACAAATATAATTTATACAGTATTGTACGTAGCAAAGCAGGAAAACAATTTACGAGAGAGAGAGAGAGATTGTTTTACGTACGTAAATGTAAATTTTAAACAAAAAAAATATGATAGGTTACAACATGTAGACTTTTAAAACCTTCCCTTTAACTTAATGCATACAGTACGTACAGTACTAAACTATAAAACAGGCACAAATACAGTTTTAGAATGTACAGTAAGAATATTAAAGTAAAAAATAAAGATTGTTACTGTACTCACCACGAAAGAAGTTGAAGAAAAACTTGAATGGTGATGGCGATGAATTTGCTGCACAGTAGAAATGATGAAGCTGATGATGTGTTCTACTGTGCAGCCAGGTAGTATTTTACGTCTCTTCAGACGGAGGTGTCTTTTCCTGGGACACCTCTTCAACTTCTTCCTGGGAAACTTCTTCAATTTCTTCCGAAGGCGTACTAGCAGGAGGAACTGGCTCTTTTTTGCGGGGCTGGAAGATCATTGTGATCGGAAGTTGTTGCCGCTGCTTCTTTTTTCGATCCAAGAGCATTTTGTAGGGAGTCATGTCTTCATCGATCTTGTTGCAGAATTGCATCGAGCGAACCATATCCTCGTCCCACTCTTGCAACATTTCTTTCAACTCCTTCGCATGGTTGCAGGCCTTGGCAAGCCGTTCTAATGTTAAGCCCGTTTCTTCGACATTTTCTTGGGTCTCTTCCTGGGTATCATTTTCTTCCTCACTTGCCGATTTCGTCAGGTCTTCGAGGTCTGCGTCAGTTAGGGGCTGGGAATGGCAGTCCAACAACTCGTCGACGTCTTCAGTCGTCATGTCGCCAAACCCGTCACCTCCAATTATGGCAGCCAACTGCACAGATTTGCGTATTGCAGAGTGTTGGATTTCCGACGGAGTAAATCCCTTGTCGTCGTAAACAATATCGGGCCGCAACTTCTTCCAGCTCGCATTCACGGTTGCAGGTTTCATCTCTTGAAGTGCCTTCTGAATATTCTGCAGGCACGTGGCTATGGTGTACTGCCGCCAGTACGCCTTCAAGTTAAAATCTTCATCCTCATCATCTTGGGCAGCATCCACACACGCAACGAGGTCCGCCAAGGTGTTCTTCGTGTGGAGGGCCTTGAACGCCCTGATAACCCCCTGGTCCATCGGTTGAATTAATGACGTGGTGTTGGGTGGCAGGAACTCAACCTGAATGCCCTCATGCGACAGGTCAGTTGCGTGTCCACCAGCGTTATCCATAAGGAGAAGGATCTTGAATGGCAAGCCCTTCTCTAAGAGATATTTGCTGACTTGCGGGATAAAACACTGATGGAACCAGTTGGAGGTCAGCATCTTCGTAATCCATGCTTTTTGAATATGCATCCAGTACACGGGAAGGAGATTCTTATTTTTATTTTTCAAAGCGCGAGGATTTTTCGACTTATAAATAAGCCCCGGCTTTAACAAAAATCCAGCAGCATTGCCACACATCACGAGGGTAACGCGATCCTTGAATGCTTTAAAGCCAGAGGCTTTGGCTTCCTCTTTGAACAGGAAAGTTCGCGACGGCATTCTCTTCCAAACCAAGCCAGTCTCATCCATATTAAAGACTTGTTCCGGCTTGTATCCACCTTCGGCGATAATATTCTTGAACGTCTGGTTCACGTAAGTTTCAGCAGCGGCAGTGTCAGCGGAAGCAGACTCCCCATGCAGGGAAACGCTTTTCTGAAACTTCGCGAACCATCCTTTGCTT